>NC_141359.1:41119053-41159053 GCF_057382095.1 Aulonocara sp. 'chitande type north' Nkhata Bay | reverse complement strand
TAGAAAATAAGAGAGAGGCAGCGCGAGCAGGAACTGAGGGGAATTCAGACCACATGAAGCCTCTCGGTGATTTACATTTATTTGTGTTTACACTTCAACACTAAATCTTCATTAGAGATTAAATTTTATTTTGCTGCTTGTAACGTTGGGATGATTTGAATGAGTGCAGTCTTTATTGCTTCCACTGAGTCTCTAATTATTAAATTATATGCAGTACAAACGCTTTTTTGATGTGATTGTACAGTTTGGCTCCTCTGAAGAGATTTACAGCCCGACATGAAGCGCTCTCTGTGCTGCTGCCGTGTGTGCTATCACACTCGTCTCAGACTCCGGCTTTGTTTCTGTCTCGAGGTCACGCTGAGACAGAAAAACTGAACCTCCACCAGAATCCAGGACCAACTCGTAGTGCTAGCTCTGGGAGGTCTTCTGTTCATTTTCATGGTGGGAGTAAACCAGTTGTTTTATGATTCATGCAGCAGCTTCTCAATCTGATTACCTCAGAAAACACGGAGCACAGCAGCAGCTTGTGTTCATGATTAAATCAGCACTAACAAGAGCTTATTAAATTGATGCATTAGGCTCCACGGTGGCGTTCCTCTTCCTCTGTGCTGGCTAATGGGGGTTTCCACTCTGACTGTCCATCAGGGCCGCTTCCTGTTTCGGTCACACCTTAAGCACCTGGTCCCAGGCTCAGGAGTGAAGCGCTTTGAATGGAGTTTGTGTCTTTGTTCAGGTGTGACCCTGCAGAGGTCTGAGGATGACGAGTCAGCACGTGCTAAAGCAGCTTTGTGAGTCGCTGTGAAGCACCTGCAGATTTCCAGGACATGCACAGTTATTCATCAGGCTGGTCTCGTGGTGACTGATGTGTCCACAGTACTCAGTCTTTGCTCTCTTGGAGTTAGGCACGGCTAAAACTTTTTACCGAGTCACAGGGATCCAACTGTGTTGCTAACATTCACAGCCATAAGCACTCACGCACAGTAAACATAAGCACAGACAAACAGCATAAATGTAATATTAAACCATCCAGCATTAACAGTGGTTTGTAGCGCAGGATAACGTAACACTAGATCTGAAAGTAAAACAGCAGCATGCTGGGTTGCCTAGCATTCACAACAGTGTGACTGATGGATAAACTGATAAACACATGGAGTTATTAAAGATGAATACTGAGCCGGGTCAGAGGGCGCACAGAGCAGAGAGTGCGGAGTGTGGAGAACCAATCAGAGCAAATAAAGACAGAAAGGAGAGCAGGGCAGCCAATCAGATGCGCAGAGCTGAGGAGCAGCAGAGTGGACAGCATCTTTGCAATAATTATGTTGTTTCAGCTGTGAGTTCAGCGTTAAAACGCAGACAGTGAGCTATTCACCCAGTTTTTATATCTTCTTTATTTTACTTTCACTAAAACCAAAACTCATCTTTAGCCTCTCTGTAACGTTCTTTCTGCTGCTTACATTATTCAGATGTGTTACTGTATCATTTGTTTTAACTTTAAACTATTTTAACGATCTGTGATGTAAAGATCTCAATTATTTGTGAAACTAATAAAACTTTGTATTAAATCTTAAATATAATCATTTGAAAACTCATTTTGGTCATTTGTCTCTATTATATTGAAGGCTCATTACAGCTAGCCCGAGACGGTTTTGCTTCATCTGTCCACAGAGACTCAGAGTTATACAGGAAGTTGGCTTTGAGCAGTAGTGCTGTTCTGACCCACTCTGCTACGCTGCAGGCATCAGCTTCTGCTCAAATTGACCTGAATCTGCTGATGATTGAGCAGTTTACAGTCTGAGTCCTCAGTGTTGGAGCTCCAGGAACTCGCTCTTTCTTTTCTCCACTGTTGCTGAGGCCGTGCAGGTCTGCTGTAACATCGCCAACAGCACCAGATTCACCTTCCTGCCTCTTATCTTCCTCCTGACAATGAAAAGCTGCAGGCGGTCATAAAGGACCCGCAGGGCTGTGGAGGTCCAGAGGTGCACTCGGAGATGACCCAGAAGAGGAGACCAGCTCGGGTTTTGGATTTTTCTGCACTCATTCCAAGGTTTGGGATTTGTTTTGTGTTCTGGTTCCTGTTTTATTTTGGAATTCCTGTTTGTCTGCACCTCAGTTTCCTGCAGGTGTGGCCCTGCCACAGTCAGGTGTTCAGCTGCTGTTCCTTGTGTCTCCTCTCAGATCTCAATGCCTTCTCTGTGACCTCAGCCTGGATCACAGATTTGTCCTTCCTGACTCCTGAGTTTCCTTTCAGAGTCAGGGTCAACTGACCCAGAAGAAACCTCATGTTTGCCACTTACCTGTGAAGGTTTCCATCAGGCGGATGAGAGCAGATCACAAACACATGGTTCATAGTGCAGAAATCCCCTTTTTTATTTTTCACATAATTCAATCAAAGGGGCCTCGTTGGCTCGTGTTAATCGTGGTTAATTGAAGCGTCTTTCCATGTCAGCTTCCCGTTTGATCGGGAATGATGCAGAAATGCAAACCACATGATTGAGCTGTTTTCTGTTGCTGGAGGGAAACAGTTTGTTCTTTCTGTCCCAGTTTGGCTCCACGCTGGGGTTTTCCTACCTGGCATCCCCATAGATCCCACACAGAGTCACAGCAGGTGAAACCAGGCCGGCGGGAGGCCGGCTGCCCTCCGTGTCCATGCTCTGTTTGAAGGTTAGTGTGAGTCGCAGTGAAACTAATTGTTCTGGCACTTCCTCCACATTTTCTCGTGCTTTTTTCACAGCTTTTTAGGCGCTCTTGTTGTTGTTTGCTTTGGTCCCGTGAGGAGTTCATGTTCAAGATTTTAACCCTCAGAGGGAGATTAACTGTTTCTGGTTCAGGGTTCAGGCATTAAACAGTAGAGGTCCGATACTGCTGGAATCTCAGAGGTCAGATGAGCCCATCGGAGGTCATCCTCCTCATCACGAAGAGCCCGTCCTTTGTTCCACTCACTATTTATTGTTTCATTCATCGTGTATGACCAGAGGCGCTCCAGAATTAGCAGAGCTGTGTGTATCTGTCATGTTCAGTCACTAAAGACCAGATGCCTTCTGAATCAGAGATCCCTGAGGCCAGGCGCAGTCCCAGTCCTGGGCCGAACAAAAGAGCGTCTGTTGGGAGTGTCCCCACGTCCAGGAATGGCCGCGGGTCGCAGTAGTACTCTCCATTAGCATATCGACTCGGCTTTGGGGGGTTTCGCAAATCTGTAAACAAAGTTTGCAGTGGGAACAGAAATAAAGTGTCCACTCTACGGCGAAGACGGGGAGCCACTCACAGGAATGTCTGAGCTCACAAAGGCCTCTTCTTCTGCATCTGCAGGTCCCTCGTGTTTTTACACCGGCTATCAGGAGTCATGTGACTGCAGGTGTGTCTCACGGTCACACGAGGTGTGACGTGTTCACAGCAGTGCTGTTAACCACAGACCGGACCAGCTGGAGGTGGTTTCTCCTCCTGCCTGTGAACCCCGAGCTGATCTGAGAGCTGCAGGGTGACGTCTCCTGATAGAGGAGACGCTGGAGTTCTTTCCTCCTTCAGGAGCACTCAGGGAGCCCTGCATGCTTTTTTTCTGGGTCCTCCTGATGTTTGGATTTGATTCAGTCCGTTATGCTCTCAGGTCCATGCAGCAGGACCGAAGGCCTCACAGACAAAGGTCCTAACAGGTTTAACCTGCCTCACGCCAGCCTGCTCTCTGTGGGGGGTCAACGTGATGGCTGTTCTTTCAGCTAACATGCCTGTGATGTGCGTCCTGTGTGTGCCTGATGTGGGATTCAGGTTCACAGGAGTGTGATGTGGAAATCTGATTCTTGGGCCTGATTTTGTCTCTGACGGATGTCGACGAGTGAAAACGCAGTCACAGCGTCTCAACTGCTGCTCAGCTCGAAGGAGCAACGGCTCTTCGTGTCGTAATGTGTAACGCCGTCACATGAGCGGTCCTGTGACTGCTCCATCACGGCTGCACTGTTCCTCACCGCCGCGATGACAGTCATGCTAATTAGTGGTTTTGGTGCAGAGCACGAAGCCCCAGGAGGAAAGGTTACACACAGAGGAGTGTTGTTCCTGCTCTGCAATGGACACGGACACACACAGTTAGTTACTCGCACTAAAGGAGTCTAAAGAGCTGCAGCCTGAAAAGATTTAACCCTGATGTGTGTTTGTGTGTCTGTTTGTTTGTGAGTTTGTTTGAGTGTTTACTAGTCTGTTTGTGGTTCAGACTAAGCGTCAGTTTGTGTGTCTGTGATCATGTAATCGTGTCCATTGTGAAGTCTTCTGTCTGTTATTTCCTGCTTTATTGTGTGGGTCAGTCTTCTTTCCTGTCTGTTTTTATTTGTTGCCAGGATCACTCAAGGTGTTACCATGACAACCATAAAACGAGAGTGTATGATTTTTCATCTCAGACATGCATAACGTTTGAGTCGAGCTGTGAAACACGTTCTCTGATGTTCTCTTGTCCTCCAACACATCTGCAAACATCTGCAGCTGAGAGGGTCAGTGAGCACATGGGTCACTGCACGACCCCACAAACCGCTCATCAGACAGGCTAACCGAGGAGAGGAGGAGCTCCTCCTGCTTCCATCACTGACCAGACTGATACCCACTGTGTGTGACGGGTTTCTGGACCTGCTGCAGGCTCTGGGTCAACCTCAGATCGGACTGGAGCAGAGACCATGTGAGCAGCTGTTTGCGTGCTGCGGCTGCTTCCTTTCTGTTTGATTTGTGTTGGTTAAAATAAAGAAAACCCAGATTATTGATTATCAGTGATCAGCTGCTCATCTGATCACTGATAGTCTGCTGAGTCTGATATTCAATGAATTACTTTGTGGGTTTCATTTGCAGACTTCATGTGAAAACAAACTGCAGGTTTTCACAGTCGACTGATCGATCGCTGAATAATCATTAATCAAACTGATGATCAGCTGCATCTTTAAAGATAAAAACTCCTTTACTGTCACTGAACTTCTGGTCCCACCCCATTGTAGGTGACCTGGACCCCCCCCCCCCCGTCTGGTCCTGTGGTGCACTCTACCCCCACCCGCCGGTCAGGTTCTCTGCCCCCGGTTTGGTTAATGATGGTCGATGATGGGGCCTGGGGCAGATCTCTGACTGCAGCACAATAAAGAGTCAGTGGTGGTTGTAGGGGTGGGGGCTGTGAGTGGGGGGGGGCTGGATGGCTGTAGATGCATGAAGTCCACATTGTGCAGCTCCCACAATGGCCACACTGTTGACAACATGTGTCTAATTCAATTAGCCGGGAGACGGTGCATAAATTCCGCAGAATTCCTCTGATGAACCACTGTTAGCCTCCGGGGAGGGGGAGGGCAGTCTGAGCGTGCTCAGTAACAGTCAGTCAGTCCGAGGAACTGAGCCCCGTCCAGCCGGGAGGAGTTCAGAGGTCAGAGAGGGGGATCTCCTCACACGGTCCAAACATCACTGAGCTCTGAGCGGCTGATCGTCTCTGAGCAGAAGGAAGATTATAATGAGATATCAGTGCAGACGTGATTTAGGCCAGCGCTCTCACGCGTCACAGACACGTCACGCTCTAACCTTTTTCTGCTGGGAACAGCTTCAAACATGTTTCATGAGAAAGATTCCACTTATCTTTATCCTGACTGACATCAACATCAGCACTTTAAAGCTGTCCAGATGTTGAATGAACGATTCTAACCATACGTTCAGACTCGCAGGTGGGTGCTGAGATAACGGACTCCCTTTAAAGGACAGTGACGAACAGAGTCTGAGGGTGAAGGTTTGTAAGATGTTCTTCTCCAAACATAATATAAGAGAACAGTTTTATCCAACTCATACCAACATGGTGTTGTACACGTGAATTTTCTACAATAAACAATGTGTTTAAAATAAACTGGATCAAACGTTTCTCAGGAACACAACAAGGAACCAATTTGGAACTTTATTCCCAGTTATATACTTTTTTAAAGTTGGTGGTCTTAAGTTAGTTTTACTTTGTAATTACAATGTTGATCAAATTCCCGTAAAACTGTTCAACTTTCCTAGACAGAAGCTTTTTGGATCAACACAGACATTTTATACAAACACAAATCTTTATTTGTAGGTGACTGGTTTGTTCGTGGGATTCATCTTCTCGTGCAACTTCTTAATCCAAATGGCTGTTTACTTTCTTACTCTGAATGTTTGAGTATATATGGGCTTCCTGTCCCAGTGAAGGAGTATGCATAGTATTTGATACTGTCCTTCCTGGTGTTTCAAACTGCACAGAAACTGTTGTTAATGATCTGACCACCACTGGATCCTGCTGCTTCCTGTGTTGGACAGATCTGTTTCCCCTCTGTAAAGAAGAAAAACACCCGTGACATACGTACGACAGAACTGCTCACTGGAATACTTTATACGGGACCCGGAGTGGAAGAAAATTTGGAACTTACCATCGAAATTCCTGTTAATCATCAAAATACAGGAAATATTTTTGATAAACATTCATCATCACCAGAACGCTTCTTCTATGACTGATGTTAACTGTTCATTTTGTAACTGTCAGAAAGAGTTTCACTTATCTTAGTCCTGCTTACGTACTTTATGTACTCTGACTTCTCTCTGTGTTATGGAAAAATATTGTTTGGCTGTTTTGATTACCCTGCAAATAGGGCAAACAAATTTTATTTGATTCATTTACTAATTTCACTTGCTAATTTTCATAGACATAAATCCAAATGTTCTAACGCCAAACTGTCTTTTTGATGCTTTATAAATGAAACCAGACAATATTTTTTAACCATACAACATTCAAATAATGTAAAAGCAGGTAAAACTATAAGCTTATGCTTCTTTGACCCCCAGTGTCATGGAGTCGGGTGACTCTGTGTTTTGGTTTTGTTATTCTATGTTCTGGGATTTTGTGGGCTTTTCATGGTTTATTCTTTTATATTTCGTGTTCCTTAGTTATTCTTTAGCACCTCATGTAGTTGTTCTTACATGAAACCCTCTGAAATTGTCTTTTGTTCATTTAATTCTGTAATTTAGGGGCCAGAGCAGACGAGAGAAATGTAAAACTGCTGGCTAAGGGTAAACATAAATACAGTAAAATCGTAATTCACGTCGGCAGTAATGACACCCGGTTACGCCAATCGGAGGTCACTAAAATCAATATTGAATCGGTGTGCAACTTTGCCAAAACAATGTGGGACTCTGTAGTTTCCTCTGGTCCCCTCCCCAATCAGACCAGGAGTGACATGTTTAGCCGCATGTTCTCCTTAAATTGCTGGCTGTCTGAGTGGTGTCCCAGAAACGATGTGGGCTTCATAGATAATTGGCAAACCTTCTAGAGGAAACCTGGTCTTGTTAGGAGAGACGGCATCCATCCCACTTTGGATGGAGCAGCTCTCATTTCTAGAAATATGGACAAATTTATTAAACCCCCCAAAATATGACTATCCAGAGTTGGGACCAGGAAGCAGAGTTGCAGTCTTACACGCCTCTCTGCAGCTTCTCTCCTCCTGCTACCCCCCAAAACCCATCTCCATAGAGACTGTGTCAGCTCCCAAACAGACAAAAAACTAAATAAACACACACACACAGAGAGAGTCTGGTTGGACTGTAATCTGTAGCACACTCTGTTAGCGTTAGCGTAGCTACCTGCAGGCTCCTGGCACTCTGCCAGCTGCACTTCACTCCTCGCCCCATAAACCCGTCAGGGCGCTTGTACCTACCTCGACCTCTGACACCATTAAAGTCACGTTATTTCCCTGTTTAACACAGACACACACACACGCACATGCACACACACGCTCTGCTGTCGTCAGCCATGATGGTTTGCTGTGGTTCTGAATCCTGTCAGAAGCTCATCGTTCAGCTTCAATCACTTTTATTTCAAAAATGAGAGGATGAGACCATCAGAAAAACGTAACCAGAACGATCCAATCCTGCCAAAAGTACTGAAAACATCGAAACAACCAAAGGAAACTGAAGCAAACACTAAAGCCCTCGAAGCTAAAGAGAACCGGCTGTTATTCACTCATTTGTGTCACTAACTTTCTGTCAGCAGAACATTATATGGTGGAGAAAGATGACCTCTGCGCTCCTCTTCTGTAGCACCAGCTCGTAGCTGACTACGACACTTTAACGCCTGGGTATAAACGCTATTGATCAACCTGAAAGAACAAGTCTGCTTGGAAAATGTTAGGAATTGAACTATTTGTGTTATAATTTAGGGACTAAAAGTAAAAATAAATGCTTAATTAAGGTACAGATTCCTGAAAATCCTGCTTCAGGACAGTAACGAAGCAGTTACACTTAGTTATTGTACTGAAGGTAAGTCCAGGCAGGTTTCGGTTTTTGGCTGATGAACCAATCACATTTGAGCCTGGATCTGCTGGAGGTTTCTCCCTGTTCAAAGGGAGTTTTTCCTCCCCACTGTCACCAAGCACTCACTGATAAGGGGCCATATGATTGTTGTGTTTTTTTCTGTATTATTGTTTGGTCTTTACAATAAAAGCACCTGGAGGTGACTGTTGTTGTGATTTGGTGCTATATTAATGACACTGAAATGAATGTAACTGTAAGTGTATTTGTAAAGCAGGGCTGGAGGCTGTGGGGGGGTGTGAGGTGCAGCCAGAGGTGGGGCTGAAGTCCAGCTGGGTGAGCCGTCTGTCCTGAGCAGCAGGTTTCTGTCTGGCGTCCAGAAGATTTTCAGTCTCTGTGTTTGTGCAGGAATCAGAGTCGGGTCCGGATGCCCGGGCGGCTTCGCGTTCGACCCCCTGACATGTTGTTTTAGCAGCGTTATTGAGCACGTGTCCGGGTCCCCAAGGACTGAACATGAACCATGAGAAATGAAGTGTCCACACATGCAGTGTGAAATCTGATCTGAAGCAGGGAGACTGAAAGCATGGAGTTACACAAAGTTCCAAAAGCCTTCCTCTTGTTTGTCGAAGCGCCCGTGGTGGTTCTTTCTCCACATGAAACACGTCCGCCCACACGCCGCTGTGGAAACAGTCTGCTGCAGACAATGAGGACATCCTACGTGCTGCATAAGCCTGTCAGCCTTTGGATGGAGGAGGAAAAGGAAAAGGGCTGCGTGTGACGAGGCTCCACACAAACCCAACTTACTGTAAGAGTTAATGCAGCAGAAGAAGAAGGTCCGCCCTCACATTTACATGGCGTCACAGGATCTGTGTTTAAATCTGTGCGTGGGCACAAACAAAGGCTCACAAAGGTGGATTACCCCCAAGCAGAGCTGAGACAGAAAACCTCCCTGAATGACCCACAACACACCAGCACCACCAACCTGCACATCTGATCATCTGAGCTGCAGCTCGCGCTACAACTGACCACACCTGGTGTTCCAGATGTTTCTGGGGTGATGGTGTGGCTGATTCAGGTCAGAGTCTGGTCGTCCTCCACCTTTCACAGCCCTTTGCTGCTCCTGGAAACGTCACAGAGCCAGTCACGCGTCACATGGTAAATATCAGAGTCTGAGATGTGACCCGTGGAGTCCTCAGGGACAGACTGGATCAGAGGGGAGCAGCTGATATTTTTACTGCAGTGCTGAGTTTCTGTTGTTTTTGGAGTCAGGAGTGTTTTCCTGGATTTAGACTCACTGTGAGGGCGTCTGCACTCCTGATGATGTCACAGCGAGCTCCTCTCTGGTGTGAGAAGATCAGCTCGACAACCTGGTGTCAACAAAGCCCAAACGAAAGGGGGGGGGGGGGGGGTGCACACTCATACACTGTATGTATTCCTGTGTGGGATCTGCTGTTTGCTGTGTTGAGTTGGAGGTCAGGTGGAGGCAGTGCCTAATTTGATCCTGTTAGAATCACAGAAGATTGTGGGTGGGGCTTCCTGTGATTGACAGGTCATCGCTGGATGATTTGGCTCAGAGCACCAACATGGTGGACGCCGAGTGACATCACAACCTTTGAGAGAGCACAAACACAACAGCTTCAATGTTCTTCACAAATTAATTTCAAAGAAACAAACTGCAGGCTCCTCGGCTGAGATGGCTCTTTGCCTCCTCCTCACAGTCATCTCTCTCAGGTGAAATCTCCTGTGTTTACTTCGTTTTTTCCATTTGGGTCCAAACTGAGCTCGAGGTAAACCAACCCCACAGGAGGCCAGCGGCGAGCTCTCCTCTTTGCTGCAGGTCGGTTCTGGTTCAGGTTCAGGTGTTTACTTGTGATGAAGCCTGGCTGTCATGGCAGCATCTCTGAGCATCTGCAGCAGCGACTCTGAAGCAGTTTAAACAGCGCTGTGGAGGCAGCAGGTGGCGGCGCGTGCGGCGTGCGACCTCGCAAGCCTGATCCGGGATCTGCTCTTCAGCTGCGTCACATATGGCGATACCCCGGCGGCGCACGCACCCCTGAAGGGTCGCATTAAGTTTGACTCCACCATCTGGCCACCGCCTGCTGTGTCAACACGCCGCTCGCTGCCTGTGTGACTTCACCTGTTTGAAGCAGCTTCACCTCCAGCAGCTCAAATGACAGGAAGCTGTTTCACCTCCGCATCTTTCACCACGACAGGCCGGCGGCAGCTTCTCACAGGTGAGGTTTCTCTAAGAGGAACTTCATCTTGTTTCAAAAAGCCACGAGGTGTCCCAACACACTCTGACACAGTGTGTGTGCTGGTTTCTGCACACATGTTCACCTCACACACGCATGCGTGACCTAAAGTAGACTAAAATAGAATAGAAAGTCTGTGTGAAGATGAGTGGAGCAGAGGGCTGAAATGAGAGTCCAGATGTTGGTCTCACAGATGTGCTTTAGGTGCACAGTGACATGAAGATGGAACATGGTGATTGGCTGATTGCTGTCACACGGTGCTGAGGTTGGTGTGAGTCCAGCTGATAAAGACTAATAAAGACTTTACAAAGGCGATAAATAGCTCCATGACTCAGCTGATCAGTAACATCCAATCACATTTAAACTGAGGCCCGCTTGTCTCCGTGGAAACCTCCCGCAGCAGGCCGATGGAGCTCCTCAGCTGTGGAGGATTGATCCTCCCACTCTGACCCTCTGGCTCTGCAAGGAACACCTTAGCCTGTGACAGCTGCTAATCTGTGGCTGCTCCACCCACACAGACCTCCACCCAGCTGGATTCACCTGCTCATGCTTCCCTACACTTTATCTGCAGGAAACAGACTCCTCCACCTCCACCCACAGCCTGCTGCAGGACTTCTCACGGGCTCCAGACCTGCAGGTGAGATCATTATTTCATTATTTCAGAGATAACACAGAGTTCATCTCACTCCACCTGCAGCACAGCAGCTGCTCCGTCACCTCCACCTTCACTCTTCTGCTCTGAATTAAACTCGTTCTGGATGTGACCCGGGTTACCTGTTCGTCCCAATATCAGGTAAATGTGGTACAATTCAAAAAGTCCTCCAAAAGACACAAACACAAAGCAGTGAACAACCCGCTGGACTCGTCTGCATGCAGGAGGTGTTGATGCAGCAGACACAGCCTGAGACACACTCACGAGTTTACCCAGTGTAAACGGTCCTAACCAAGTTACAGCGACAGCACTCCACAGCCTGCTAACATGGACACTAGGGCTGCCACGATTAGTCGACTAGTCACGATTACGACAACTATCAAAATGGTCGACGACTGATTTAATAGTCGACGCGTCGTTTGAAGCTTTGTAAGATCCCAAAAGACGCAGGAATAAGTAGTAAGATTTAAGAGTGTAATAACAGACTGAAACAGAAGATGGCAGCACTGCATGTACAAGGATGCCAGCTGCCGTTAAACCCCGAAGAAGAAGAAGCAGTTTCCCAGAATTCATAGCGCGGGCCAGCTCAGTTTCCAACAATGGCGGCAGCTAGTTAGTTTTAATATTACTCTTATTATTCTTTCTGGGTCACAAAATAAACGTTTAACATATTTTCAGGCGAGAATGTAGCTGTGTAAACCTCAAATATCTGCTCAGTTTATCAAGACACCGCATATTTTCAAAAGCGCTCCGACGTTTTCGGAGACGTCTGTTACCCACTAGCTCGATAGCTAGCCGGGGGCTAGGCTCACTAGAGCCGTGAGAACACCGGACTCCCGGCAAATCGTTTTCAAACCCACCGCCGTCTTTCGCTACTCAGGTTAAACATGATATATGAGTCACTTAGATAACTTCAAAATGTTATTGTTTGGCTTTTTTTTTGTATTTTATTTGTTCCTGAGTAAATCGGTTTGGCTGAGATTAAAGTTATAGTTTTTACACAGCTGAATAAACGTCAAGCAGACAGCTGATTATCAGAAGTGTGAGATGCTCGAGAATTTACTCCGGTGTCCTGTTATATCTTAGATAGCAAGGAGTTTATTAAACTTCACCGAAACAATCTGCAAATGTCATTAAAATTTAATAAACTATCATCTTGTCTTTATTTTTAGTTAGCACCTGAAACACTTAAAGCTGTAAGCTAATGATAGTTATATAAGAGCAGATGCTGCTGGTGCAATAAGCTGTAGTTTTACGTTTAATGGATGATGATCTGATTAGTCGACTATCAAAATAATCGTTTGTGGCAGCCCTAATGGACACTTTAAATAAAAGGCTAGATTTAAAACTGCAGCAGGTTTGATAAAAGTGTCTTTTGTTCTTTTCATATAATCATTTAGTCCACATTGGTATTATTATTACCAGCTACATCCACCCTGGGGGAAAACTAGTGAGGGGGACCATCAGGACCAGGCTGAGGTTTGGAGAAACTTCCTAACTTCCTAACCCTGGCACGGATGTGGTCGGAGGATGAGGAGCCAGCCGTCACAGCTATCAATGTTGTGTCAACAGTCGATGCTAGGAGGAAGCGGCGCCCTCGTCGCCGCCGCACGTCAGCGCAGTCGCCTGGGCTGGAACCGCTGGCCGAAGTCGCCTCCGAGTCCGTGTCAGCAGTGATTTTCGGCTCTGAGGAGATGTCCCCACAAATCACTGCCAGGACATTGCTGAACGGGAGCAGGTGGTTCTCACGGAGCTGGAGGAGAAGCTCCGGTGGAAGCCGTGGCTGACCCCCGACTATGAGCAAGTCTTTCGGGGAACGCGCCTGGCTCTTGGGGGCCCGCGGAGCTGCCAGGGCCTGCCCCCTTTCACTTCCCCTGCAACCGGAGCTTCCGTCACCGCGTCGCCTTCAGGGAAGAGGCGACGGCGACGTCACCGTGGCGCCGCTCGGCAGCTGGAGGTTGGGGAGGGTCTCGTTTCATCTCGTGCCCCTTCCGAAATGGAGGTGAGTGACTGTGCTTTTGCTCCACGTGTCTTTTCCATGGGCGAGATTATGCCCACTACTGAACTGCTGCCTTGCGGGCTCAGCCATAAGAGAGGCGATCGTATCAAAGAGCCAGAGTCCGTGCAAACATCTGTTTTACCGGCCAAGACTAAAGAGACTGTAAATGGACCAGCTGATAGTAATACTACGAGCAGCAAGACTGAAATTAAACAGCTAGAGAGGCCCCCCAAGGGTTGTAGAGTGTCTCAACATGAATGTTTAGCGTTTCCATGTGTGACCTGTGTTAACCACCACTCAATCACTGATGATGAGTCTGGGGGCATTCTTGTTGCTGGAAATGTGAGCAACACTGAGCGTGAACCATTAAGTGGGGTTTCCAGGAATTTTGATGTAGAAGCTCTTCATGTGGCCGTACAAGCGCCAACAGAAACCCTGCCAGTGTCATGTAGCGAGGATGGCAGGGCTGTGTCTACCTGTTCTGAGGGAGCAGATAAGGAAATTCGATACCATGTTAATGATTTAGAGAAACCAGAGACTGTTTCCTGTGTGGCTTATATAACTGAGCCTTTTGACTCCCAGTTGAATGCGTCTGAGAATTGTGACCATGAACCCACTCTAGTTGGTGAGGACGCCACTGTGAATTCTAGGCATGGGAACTTAGACCCAGTAATTAACCCTCCTCCATTCCGTGAGGGCAGGGCACCTGTTTCCACCTCTGCCAGGAATAATTCAGTCCAGGACCTGAGACCAGGTGGCGAACTGATAAACAGTGAGTACATGGGCACGTTAGCCAAGAAGGTGTATTGTGTGTCTGAACATGCTCGGCCTGAGACAGTCATGACTCATGCTAGAGGGTCTATGGATAACCTGGACTGTGTTCTGGATGCTGTGAGAGATGAGCAAACTGTGTTAGCTGACCTGACTTTTTCCCTGAGCGACACTCTGTCGAAGTCATGTTATGAGTCAGAAGAAACTGTGTTTAGCTCCACAGCGAGGGCAGCCAAGGGCAGCAGAAGCCACGTTAATGGCTTAAAAGGACAAGGTTCTGTTTCAGGTGTTGCTCCCTCAGCCACACCCCATGAAGCTAATGTTCCCAAGGCTGAGATTGAAGTGCAGTCTACTTTGGTTTTCTGTGACATGACGAATAACATTGTATGTGTTACTGATCTTGACACTGGAAACGTACCCCTAGGCAATATTTCCACTAGCATCCATGTGAATGTCGTCCATGTGACCGAGTTTTCTCACATCAAGCCTGAGACAATGAACTCTGAGTTTAAAGATTCTAAGACTGTTGACTCAGGAGACATCGTGTTCTCAGAGTCTAACACCGGTACTGTGAACATTAAAAGCGTTCACTTTCTTGACCCCTGTTTGAAGATTGCGGGTGCTAAGGACAGTTCTTCACCTGCCCTCTCAGAGCGTGGAGTTATGTCCCAGCGGTCTGTTTCGCCACAGGCTTCAGCCCGGCTACCTGCTCAGCTTCCAGGCCGGCACCCCGCAGCGACTCCGCTGCTTCCTGCCACGTCAGCTGGGGGTTCAGGAGAACCGCACCAGCCCCATGCCACGTCGGCTGGAGGGCCCGAGGAGCCCATCCGGCCTCACGCCACGTCGGCTGGAGGGCCCGAGGAGCCCATCCGGCCTCAAGCCACGTCAGCTGGAGGGCCCGAGGAGCCCGTCCAGCACCATGCCACGTCAGCTGGAGGGCCCGAGGAGCCCATCCGGCCTCACGCCACGTCGGCTGGAGGGCCCGAGGAGCCCATCCGGCCTCACGCCACGTCGGCTGGAGGGCCCGAGGAGCCCATCCGGCTTCAAGCCACGTCAGCTGGAGGGCCCGAGGAGCCCGTCCAGCAACCTTCCTTGTCAGCTGGGGGTTCAGGAGAACCGCACCAGCCTCATGCCACGTCAGCTGGAGGGCCCGAGGAGCCCGTCCAGCACCATGCCACGTCTGCTGGGGGGCCCGAGCCGCCCATCCAGCCATCTTCTGCTTCTGCTTCGCCTGATCCGGCTTTGGCTTCTGCTTCTGCTTCGCCTGGTCCAGCTTCAGCTCCTGCTTCGCCGTCGCCTGGTCCAACCTCTGCGTCAGCTCCTGCTTCGCCGTCGTCTGGTCCTGCCTCGACTGGTCCTGTGCCCACCGGGCCTCGGCCAGTGCGCCTGACACTGGAGAGCCACCGCTGCCTTCCGCGCGGTCGGCCCCCTGAGCTGCTCCGCCGTCCCCTTCGCCGCCGCCGTTGCCACCCACACGGCTGGCCTCCTGACCGGCTCTGTCACCTGTGGCGCCCGCCTGGTCGGCCCCCCGACCGTATGACCCTTGAACTCTTGTGCCCGCGGGCTCCGGGTCGGCCTCCCGAACCGCACCGCCACTGCCTCTCACATGGACGGCCTCCTGATGGGAGATGGCGTGGCCTGTTGGGTTGCCAACCCCCGGGTCGGCCGCCTGAACTCGTAAACTGTGGGCTGGTGTGTTGCCGCCCTCCGGGCCGACCCCCTGAACTATGTCTGGCCTATTGTCACGTGCTCCAGTGTTTTCTGTTGGTTTTTTTTTTCTCTTGTTCTGGTCCCTCCGTCCTGGTCCCCCGCCGCCCGCCTGGGCTCGGTGGTCTGTTTCTTTTGGTTTGGGCTGTCTGGAGCCAGCCCTTGGTGGGGGGGTGGTGTCATGGTCCTGGGTCGTGTGACCCAGTGTGTTATGCTTAACCTATTTTGATGTTTATTGTTTGCTTAGGTTCTTTAAGGTAGTCCAGCCCTTTTTGTAATTATGTTACCCTTGCATTACGTCTCCCTTGCCCTTCGTGTGTTTATGTCTGTGTGTCTTGTACTGTCAAGTTCATGCTGTCAGTTATGTCACCTCCCCCTGTACTACGTCTCCCCGGTTCATGTCTCATGTTTCTTGTTTTACTTTGAAGGCCTGCATTCACTGTCTGTGTATTCAGCTCACTCCTCCTGTCCTGTCGTTAAGTTCATGTGTGTCAGCTGCGTTCCCATGTGTGGCCACTTCCCCTGATCATCCCTCATGTGTATTTAGTCTCTGTGTTTCTTACAGTCTGTGTCGCGTCGTCTGTGTTATCTCCCCTACCCCTTGTCATAGTTCCCCAGCCTTAACTAGTCCTAGTTTGTACTTTGTTTAGTCATAGTTTTCCCAGTCTATGTTCAGGTTTTCCCTCAGTTGCTTTGCTGCCTTGTTCCTTAAGTTTTCGGCCCTAAATAAAGGCTCGCCTTCTGTTAAGTCCGGTTTTGTGTCCTCACCTCTGTTTGCTCTTGGGTCCTCCACTCACTCCACACGGTCTGCCCCGGCGGTCCGTGACACATACACGGATCAAGCAGGACTCGTGATCTTCGCCAGCAGCTCCCTCAAAGGGAAATCTTCAGAACTCCACAGTGAGCCTGAAGTACTCAGATAATCCTCAGAGGCGCTGGACTTTTACATAATGATACTGGCCTGGCCGCTGCCCGACTCACAATGCACCCGACCCCTGCGGTGCCTCCTGCGAGTGGTTGGCCTGCAGGAAGATGGGCCCATGTCCCTTTTTTGGCTGTGCTGGGCCGGGCCCCATGGACTAAGGCCTGGCCACCAGACACTCACCCTCGGGCGTGGCTCCAGGGCGGGGCACCAATAATCCTGTCCCGGGCAGAGTGAACTGTTCTCTCGATGGTCTTCTAACAGAGGTCTTCTGAATCGCTCTTTGTCTGGTCCCTCACCCAGGAGGAGAGAGGGAGGTCTGGGCTTCTCTGCTTGGGCTGCTGCCCCTGCGACCCGGCCTCGGATAAGCAGAAGAAGATGGACGGATATTATATTTAGTCCTGCAGAACGATATATATTAAAAAATATATCATCCTCTCTGGTTATTCTGATATGATGGACTCTGAATTACTTTATGGTAAATAACACACCATTGGCAAAAAACAGTGAAAGGATCCCAGACGACAAGTTTTTAGTTCAACATACAAGTGACGACCTTTGACCTTCATCGGGTTTTATTTAATTGTGTCAGAGAAAACATCATGTTCTCTTCATGCAGCTGAGTACAGTCAGTGTTTAACTTTATCAATAAACAGCTGCAACTTTCACTGACAGCACATGTGGTGCTTTAACCTTGTTGTCATTAGTTTTGCAGTTAACATGTGAACATGATGGATGATCTGTCTGCTGTCACTGGGTGGTGTTGAGGTCTGAATCTGAGGACGGCTCCTGCAATCACAAAAAGAACAGAACCGCCACAAACTGAAATATAAGGTTTATCCCTCGGATCTGAAATACAGCTGAGCCTCTCTGTCCTCACACACTCAGGATCTGAAGCTCTTCTCTTACATTTATTCAGTTCTACAGTTCTGCTGACAGAGAGCTGTTTATTAAAATAAGCCTTATATACTAACAGATTTTCCAATATAATGTTCACCTTTGAGTTGTCGGTGCTGTATAAATGGAGATCTGCAAAGATGAGATGATGGAGCAGGTTTGAGTCCTGGTTCAGTCTGCTGCTGCATCCTGGTCACAACACACGGAGGTGTTATCAGCAGTGTGTGACCTGCTGCCTGGGTATATGTAGTATATGAGTAAAAGTTCAGTACATAAATATTGGGCTTTGCTATTTTAATCCATAGTTCGTGACTAATAAGGGGTTACTTTTTAAAAGAAATTGGTCTTTCTGTCCTTACAGATGTGACAGGAGACAGAAAACATGCTGCTGTTTGCACATATTTAATAATCAGCTCTGCACAGGAGCTGAAGCAGAGTCCTGTTACTCTTACAGTCTAAAAGTACAGTAACGGTAGTTAGTTAGTAACTGAGTGGCCCGGGGCGTTTCTCTTCATTTCCTTAGTCAGGGTGAATTCATTCACCTGCTCGGATTAGCTAAACGCACTTTACAAAACGAGTTTCCGAATAGCCGAGTGCTCATCTTGGTTAGCTAGCTAAGGACGTCGGGTAGTCCAGTTTACTGAAGAACACCTCAGGCTGTCTGTTTGAAACAGTCGGTCGTTGTTTTGTAACATAAATGCTGTTAGATCATCCATGTTCTCCACAGTCACTGGTTTTAACCTGTCTGATGACCTCACAGCTCCTAATGACCTCACACCGTTGTGAAGGCAAACACATGATGATTAAACAGTGCAGGTGTTTCGTGTTCGTGCTCACATCAGGTTTCCATGGGCAGCTGAAGCTTACACTGACTCAGATGTACACTGAGTCAGTGTAAGTTCAGGACTGTGATGGTATGCCTGCAGATGAGAGGTGGATTCAAAGATCTGTCTGTATCACATGATTAAGGTAGAAATATTTACCCCACGTGGGGGTCAAAGGTCAAAGAAGAAACACAATAGAAGTCAGTAGACTAAAATAGAATAGAAAGTCTGTGTGAAGATGAGTGGAGCAGAGGGCTGAAATGAGAGTCCAGATGTTGGTCTCACAGATGTGCTTTGGGTGCACAGTGACATGAAGATGGAACACGGTGATTGGCTGATTGTTGTAGCGCCATGACTCAGCTGAACTGTTCTGCACAGTCTCAGTCTGGCTAAGCAGTTTACAACCTCGGACACAGTTTGTGATTCAAAGCTGCCCTTCTTGTATACAGGCCTGTTATTAAAATACATAAAACAAAATACACAGCAAATAAGCACTAGAAAATGTATTTTTCCTTAACAGCTTCAGCTGCCTTTGCTGTGGTCAGTTATCCATCCATACCTGCTCTTCCTGTTCTCCAGGTCTCAGGTGGCAGCTTTTTAAAGAGATACTTCCAGACATCCCACAGCTTCTCTAAGCAACTCCTGGATATTTTCTGTGTGGACACACCTGAACTTTGACCTTTACTGTATCTGATGAAAGGTTTCTTACAGTGTGCAGAGGTGAAATGAGGACCTGAGCCTGCACATCCTTCATCCTGCTCACTCTGCTGGTATTAAAGAGGAGCAATAAGACTCTCCTTCTCCTTCACCACAGCCTGGCGCTCTGTCTACCTGCCGGGCTTTTCACAGGTACAAGTTAATCCTCCTGCAGGCTCCTGCTGAGCCGCTCATGCTAATTGAAAGTCAAAGCGTCTGAAAAGCTCTGCAGCTTTTACTTGGGAGGACAAAGTAGGAGAGGAGGCTACAGTGATGAAGGTTGGAGCCCAGACAGAGGAGGTCCATCTGTAAACCTGCTCAGGGATTAATGGGACTGATGTTTGATGCTGTACACGTTAGATATCAGAGGTTTGGAAGGTTAACTCCTCGTGTGTTTTATAGTTTTTACTTCCTGTAACCCTTGTTATTGTCTGACTGAGTTCACCTCATCATTCGCTTCAAGTCTTCAATTCAATTCAATTCAATTTTATTTTATTTATACAGCGCCAAAACACAACAACAGTCGCCTCAAGGTGCTTTATATTGTACAGTAGATCGTACAATAATAGATACAGAGAACCCAACAATCATATGAACCCCTATGAGCAAGCACTTTGGGGACAGTGGGAAGGAAAAACTCCCTTTTAACAGGAAGAAACCTCCGGCAGAACCAGGCTCAGGGAGGGGCGGGGCCATCTGCTGTGATTGGTTGGGGTGAGAGAAGGAAGACAGGATAAAGACACCCTGTGGAAGAGAGACAGAGATTAATAACAGATATGATTCAGTGCAGAGAGGTCTGTTAACACATAGTGAGTGAGAAAGGTGACTGGAAAGGAAAAACTCAATGCATCATGGGAATCCCCGGCAGCCTACGTCTATTGCAGCATAACTAAGGGAGGATCCAGGGTCACCTGGTCCAGCCCTAACTATATGCTTTAGCAAAAAGGAAAGTTTGAAGCCTAATCTTAAAAGTAGAGATAGTGTCTGTCTCCTGAATCCAAACTGGAAGCTGGTTCCACAGAAGAGGGGCCTGAAAACTGAAGGCTCTCCCTCCCATTCTACTTTTAAATACTCTAGGAACAACATAACGCTTCCTTGTAACGCTCTGTGTTTCTGGATTTGCCTCCTGTTCCTATCTGTAACTATAACAGTATCTGCAACTGTAAATATAATTGTAGATGTAACTGTAACTGTAGCTATAACTGTAAATGTAACTGTAACTATAACTGTAAATGTAACTGTAACTAGAATGTATGTATATATATTTATAGAACTATAACTAACAGCATAACTCTAAATGCAACTGTAGATGTAACTATGACTTTAGATAAAAGTGTAACTATAACTGTAACTATGCAGATGCAACTGTAACTATATAACTGTAAATGTAAATGTAACTGTAGATGTAACTATAACTGTATATACGGTTACATCTACAGTTACAGCTATAGTTACAGTTATACTTACAGTTATAGTTGCAGTTGTATGTGAATAGTTACATTTTATCTGAACAGTTACAGTTTTAACTATAACTGTAGATGTAACTGTAACTATGCAGATGCACCTGTAAGTATAGCTGTAACTATATTCATAACAATGACTATTGGAGGACAGAGAGTTAGAGAGGTCCAGACACTTCCCAGGAAGTTATCCTGTCTGCATTGAGGAACTCAGGAAATCAGGAAGTCTGTCTTTAGCCACAGGTTGACTTACACCTCCCTCAGGGCCCCTGGGGGCCCGCGTGCCTCACTTTAAGCACCGCAGGTTTTTATGTACAGAACAAACGGCTCAAACCTTTAACAGGTCACATGACCTGATGTTCACCTGTTCTCGCTGCCATGCAGCTGCAGATGATAACTGAAGCCAGATGTAACCACGCTCCTGCTGTAAGCCTAATGGGACATTTACAACTGTGATTAGTGTAATACCCCTTTAATACCCCCACCCCCACCCATACTCAAACCACAAACTGAGGTAATCCACTTCTCATCACAGATTATCACCCACCTGTGTGACTCCGCCTCCCACCCATCACATGGGTGATGGTGCTGGACAAGAAAGGAAAGGTCAAAGTTCACCTGCAGGAACAGGCAGATGATCAGGATCAGGTGGGTGGGGGGGTCACGGGAGAGAGTGTGTGTGTGTATGTGTGTTTAGACATCTGTGTGAGGACCAAACACCGGCATGCTCCTATACTTGTGGGGACCAGCAGTCCTTATGGGGACAAAGTTTGAAGGTCATTTTAAGGCTTAAAATGTGGTTTTAGTGACAGAGTTACAGTTATGGTTTGGTTTAGGCTAAGAATTAGGGGTCTTTTTTGATGGTTAGGGTAAGCATTGTGTCAATGCCCCACAAGGATATGAAAACACGACTGTGTGTGTGTTGAGCACAAAGATTGCGGATGGATTTCTGGTGGAGCTGCAGGACAACGACGATGATGATGATAAAGAATCATTCAGTTCTGTTTTTATTTCTTTTCTATTTTTGCTTTTTTATGATTCTTTTAACAACTGTAAACAAAATGTTTACATGTTTATTCAGTTGCATTTTCATCTCTTTTAAATAAAGTAAGTGCATTTTTACCAGATAATATAAATGTATACAAATATATTTCATGTTGAATTTAGCATATTTTTACCGGTATTAAAATAAAAGACATATTTTATTATCATTATAAACGTATTTTTAGATTTTCTTTCTTTGAAGTCAAAACTTTTTTAAAATATGATTTTACGAATTTAAATAATATTTTATTAACAAAGTTTATTAGTTTTTTTTTTCATTGTTGAAATGTAACGTCAGCTTCTTTCATCTGTTGGTCAAACTAAAAAAGAACCACGTGACCACTGTTCCACGTGAGAAACACCTGCGGAGTTCGGAACAGTCTGCGCGTGCTTGTGATCTGCAGCTCAGTGAGCGCAGCGCGTGCCTCTGCATATAGCGACTTCACCTGTCCAGGTAATCTACCTGTGAGCCAATCAGGTGCAGGCTCAGGTGGGCGCGTATGGACACAGGAACCTGCAAATTAAAGTGTGTGTGTGTGTGTGTGTGTGTGTGTGTGTGTGTGTGTTGGGGGGGGGGGGTCATTATTCCTCCTCGCGCAGATAGGTGGCGCGTGCTGCCGAGGCTCTCGCGCTGTTTGTGATGCGGACAGAAAATCGGTGACGGCGGGAGGAGCACGCGCACACCGGAGCAGCCCGACCCGCAGCCCGGACTCTCCGCTTCGACTCAGCGGGACTCTGTGGCCGGACTCTGGTACCGCTCTGCGGGAGGCTCTCCTGCCTCCCTGCCGCCTCCTCCCGGAACCGAGCAGCCTGCCGGTAGGTGGCCGTTCCTCCTCTCCTCCAATCAATGCGCTCTGCTCACCTGCCTGCTCTACCTGTCCGGACAGGTGAGCGCAGGCGGGCGCGCTCCCGCCACCAGGTATTATCCGGATGCAGGTGTTGAGCCTGCACTCCGGGGCCGGGAGCGGGTGGATGGAGGCAGGCTGGCCGGGGAGGATGAGGTCGTTCCCGGCGTGCCTGCGCTCCGCTCCCCGCTCTCGCTCCGGATGAGATGGGAAATGTTGACCTGCGCGCGCACGATTATACAACTGCAGGCCTGAATGTTGAGCTTATATAAGCGCGCTCTCGGCCTGATACTCTAATATCGATCATGTATCGATGAGTGATTGGTTTTAATTTTACACCTAAAATCAACAAGTTCACTGACAGGAGGAGGGACCGAGAGTGTATGTTTGACTTGTGTGTCAGTATCAGTGTTAGTCGGTGTGTGTGTGTGTGTGTGTGTGTGTGTGTGTGTGTGTGTGTGTGTGTGTGTGTGTGTGTCTCCTCCTCCTCTGTCACAGCGGCACACACTCCGCTCAGATCAGGCGGACGGGCACGCGGGGCGGAGGTGCGCAAACTCCCAGAAAGTAAGCGCAAAGTGTGCGCACGTTAGTGTGAGCGCGAGGTCCGCGAGGAGCTGCTGCTCCGGGATTTACTGTGTGTTGTGCCGCCGTCAGCAGGAGCAGCAGGAGTCGCGGACTCAGTGATCAATGAAGCCGGAGATCATGGCGGAGGGTCCCCGCTGCAAGAGGCGAAAACAGGCCAACCCCCGGAGGAAGAACGGTACGAATACACACACCGACTCACACACTGACTCACACATTGTCACGGCCCCGGACACGGCGCGTCCCGCCGGCCTCAAACTTTCTGACGGGACCGGGAGGCGCTGCTCCGGGCGGGGCGGAGGTCTGCGCTCTGCCGGGCACGAGGACCGTTACCCGCGCGCAGACCTGCGGGTCCGCGCTGAGCCGTGGAGTTCATTTCCATGTTTGTTTATTTTATGTGAAAACAAACAAACGGACAGGTGAGAGGGACCGGAAGTGAAAGAGAGTTTGGGCTGTTTGAGTTTTTGTGTCACACTTTGTGAATTTTGGTTGAAACATTTAAACTTTAATTTCCTCGAAACACGTTTGAGCCTCACAAACGCAAAATCCGGGAAAATCAAATCATTTGTTTTCATTAGATGAGATACAAGATAACTGTTTACTGTCTCTGCACGGTCATGCACAGTGTATGTGTGTGTATATATATATACATACATGTACAATAGTACAACGAAATATTTTGTCTCCTGTGTTTTCACGCTGCTGTGGTTTGTCCCCGTCTCTGGATGTGGCTCGTCTCCTCCTCTCGGGGCCCTGGGGGGTGGGTGGGTTGTTGTTGATGGACTGGAGGTCACGGTGACGGTTGGGGGGGGGGGGGGTGTAAGAGGATCTGAAGGGCCTCCTCCACCTCTGGCTGTCCCATCCAGCTGTGAGGCTGCAGCTGTTTGTCCCGCTGGTTTTTCTCGGAGTCTCCGTGGTTTCTTCTCCTCCTTCTGAGGAGAAGGAGGAGGTCACATGTCATAAAAGTGCGCATGGCTTTGTTTTTGGGACACGTTTAAATTTAAACGGAGCTGATGTGGTGAAGAAATCACAGGTTTGAGTCCAAGTCTGTCTGTGTGAGTTGAGGATTCCTGCACAGCCGAGCTGCCGGCAGCAACGACTCTGTGTGTGTGTGTGTGTGGGTGGGTGGGGGGGGGGGAACGACCCCCCCTGCAGCCGTGTCAGGCTGCCTGCTGCACCATTCATGCCACATGTCTCACAGCCGTGTCATTGTGCCGGCGGTGCAGGAGCCGCTTTAAAGCAGCATCTGTGACACAAACACAGAGCAGAGCCTGGACCTGAACTTGAACCAGGATCTGGAACAGGACCAGAAGGTGGACCTGGTGGTTTCAGCCTCATAGATGTGTGGACGTAGCAGTGTGCGGCTGATGGAGGTTTTTGTGGATTATGTGGCGAACGCTGAAGGCGAGCTCTGATAAACCTCGCCTCCACATGCGATCCAACATCAGCAGAGGTCATGCACACTCTGCTGTGTTTGTGTGTGTCTGTGTGCATGTGTGTCTGCCGTCACAGCTGAGTGTTTCATGTTGGTAAGGTTTTTATTCAGAGACAGAGATGCTGTCAATTTACTGAAATGTGTCGGACACTGAACACGAAGCATGCTCGCCGCTCACGAGCACCGCTGCAGACGAGCTGTAAATACGCACAAACACACAACTGTTCAGGAAATACTCAGAAACACGCTGAGGCTCAGACTGTTGGTCCTCACTGCAGGCCCGAACACCTGTAACGTTTGCAGTCAGCTGATTCCAGCATTCAGGCGGATCCCAGATCAGCAGGTGACCCCTGACAGGTCAGTGTGTGTGTGTGCCCAGTGCATGTGCCTCACCACTTTGGGGGGATTTTACTGACAGCTCTTCATCGTTCGGTCGTCAAATATTTTCACTTCGTGTGTTTTACAGTTGTGTGTGTGTGTGTGTGTGTGTGTGTGTGTGTGTGTGTGTGTGTGTAAACTGGCTGATGTGTTGACCCCCCCCCTTAGGACCTGCTGTGTGCCTGTCCATTGGTGACGGTCCAGGTTTACGTCCTGTAAAGCTCCCTGGTCCGTTGCCGTGCCATCACTCTCCTCCTCCTCCTCCTCCTCCTCCCTGACCTCAATGTCTTTCATATCTGCCCCCTCCTCAGTAAGCGCCCCCCTGGGGGCAGAACAAAGAAAGCACTGCTCTCTTCATCCTTAATCAGCACTCAGAGGCTGCAGCGCCGTCGGGGACGCTCGCTACGCCGCCTCACATGAAAAGAAAGATGGAGGGCAGAGAAAAGCAGTGAGGTTAATAAAAGAAAGTAGGAAGGTGGATGAAGGTATGTGTACGGCCTGCATTAAGCCCCTCCCCCTACGATTTGCGCTCAGCTTCGTTTCCCTCGCCCCGACTCATCCTCTGAACTTTATGGCGACCCTTAAACACGCAGCTGTCTGCTGACGGGGTCGGGGGATGTTTATTAAATGTGTTCATGATGTCACAGCTTTGGTCCCGCCCATCACATTTGTTTCAGTCTTTCGTTTTTTGAATATTCACGGTGGGATGTCCTCCTTTTCTCACCTTTACTTTTCTGTGTGACACAAAATATATTTTATTTTAAATGAATCCTGTTTTTGTTTTTCTGGATTTAATTTTATTTTTCATGTTTTTCTTCTGGTTTTCGTTGAATTTTGATGTTCAACTCTCGTCAAAGAATAATTTCTACAAGAACGACTAACGAGGATTTAGAGAGCAGCTTTAATGTGTTTAAATGAACGTGTGTGCGTGTGCGTGCATGTGCAGGATTGCCCGCCTGCCTCGTCCCTCCGCTGTGCTGCAGCATCAGCAGCTCCCTCACAGGTCAGGAATCAAGTTTAAAATGCAGCATGTGATATGAATCCCTAATTTTTGAGCCCGTGCCCTCCCAGTACGCTTTTATTGTGAAAGACAGCAGATTATCCCCCCCTGCAGGAGCCAAACAGCAAACACCTCTGGTGGGACAGGGAGGAGGAGCCCGGTTGGCTCGCCGAAGAACGGGCCCTTTGTTCAAATTGTATTAACAACACGGAGTCTGCTTAATGCTGTCCCGCCAAAATAAAACATCCCAATCACAGTGACATCACTGTCACATGACCAACAGAAACAGTGACTTCAGACTGACGCGTTCATCGTGGATGAGTGTGATTAAAGTTCATTAAAAATAGAAAGCACCTGATTTCTGATTTCTTCAGACTTTTGTCGTTCTGTCAGGCGTGTGTGGTGTTTTTACTTTAACATTTTTATTCAGAAATCTTTCTTGTTGTTCGAGGCAGACGTGCGTTCTCCTGCATTTCTGTGGATCGTGTGTAAGTTGTAAAATAGGTCTTTACGAACAGTCCTGTGGACGTGTCTCTGAGCTGAGATCGGCCTCTCGGGTTCCTCACACGTTCTGCCGGAGTACCGTCGGCCCGCTGTGGGCTGTACCTCCTGTCTGTGGTCGAATGAAATCCTGATGAGGTCAGCGCGTCAGTTTCTGAGATGAAGTTGCGCTGCAGCTTTTCTTGTTCTGAGGCTGATTTCTAGAAAAGGAAGAAGTGGGAGGTGAGACGTGTCGGCTCTGTGGAGGCCTGTTTGCTCTGGTGATGTCATCGCTCCTGAGCTCACAGTGGGACTTCAACAGGTGACTGTGATGCTCAGGTTGGTGTGCAGTGGAACAGTGTTGGTGCTTCTCTGCTGTTTGTCGTGTTTCAAGGTGACTGACGTGTGTGTGTGTGTGTGTGTGTGTGTGTGTGTGTGTGTCATGCGCACATTTTCTTCATGAGTGAGCGATGAGCCAAGGTCACGGCCGAGATCGCCGTGCAGATAACACACACACACACACACACACACACACACACACACACACACACACACATAGCTGGACTGGCCGGTGGACCGATGATTTTTTTTTTTTTGTGTAAAAATAACTCAGTTTTTTGGTGGTGGCTATGGCGGAGCTACAACAGCAGGTGGATGAGGGGAGGGGAGGCAGGTGGAGCAGAGACCTGAGGCGGCCGCCAGTCCGAGTGTCAGGTGAACTGAACTTCAGGTAAGAATTTATGACCTGCAGTCTATCTGGGTCAGATATAAACCAAGTTTAGGTGGAGTTTATTTTCGTTGTGCTGACTTTTTCGTACTGAGTGCTAGCTAACATGACGGAGTTTCTATACAGCTATGATGTTACTGATAGTGATAGAGTTGCCAATCGTCCCGTAAAAAACAGAATCGTCTCGCATTCAGAGAAAATATTGCGCGTTTCGTACTGAGCTGAAAAGGAACAGTTTGTCCCGGACTTCAGCTACAATGAAAAAGACAAAGCTGGATTTATTCTGCGTCTTTACGCTGTCAGCGGCCTCTTCTCCTCTCATTCTCTCCCCTCTCTCTCCTGTTGCCACTTCAATCATGAAACTGATCAATGATCAGCTGATCGGCTTTTCTCTCTTGTTTGTCTATCTCCCGCTTTGCGCCAGAAAGAGGAAACTAGTGGATGTCGCGTTCAACAGCAGAAGCGCGTTTAAGCTTGATCAGCTGTTGTTAGAATTTATTTAATATTACTTTCTAGTATCAGCTGATGTTTTCTGGAGCCACAGCCGTAATAGCTGCTGGTCATGATGGTTTGGATATGTGGTGAGAGGGAAACATGAAGATGAAACCAGGAGACGTCCTTACTGAATCATCAGAGCTGTGATGGAGAAACAGGTTTACCTTTTAGGTGACATGAATGAGTTGAAGGGAAGTTATGAACTGTTTCTGAGAGACAAATAACACCAGGATCCTTTTCTAAGCAGCTGACAGCTGGTAACTGTGCAGGGGCGGGTCTAGCAAAGCTTTGCCAGGGGGGCAGGTAGGACATTAACAGGGAGAGGGGGGCACAAAGAAATACTTTTCTTTCTTATTCTCATTTAAAATGTTTCACTTTTATTAAATAATTATCTGAATCTTACAACCAAAGTTTTTATCTGATGTAAAATGTACAGAAATCACACATATACCAACAAGACTGTGCATCACTGTCACAATGGGCAGTGATGCACGCTGTGGGCTGGCCTGTAGTCAAAATGCCCGGGCCAATTTTTTGTCCCAGTCCAGCCCTGGACACAGACACACACAGACACACACACAGACTGTATAACAGGTGTGAGAATCATTAAAAGATTTAATTTTTTAATTTAATCTGTTTTAACATAATTAAAACACAAAAATCACCAAATTTTTGTTTTGGATGTTTTAACTTTAGTATTTTTTTATAATTCTGATCATTTGCTTTGTTTGTTATAACTTTTATTTTTAAAAAGAAAGAGTTTCATTTTTGTAATGGTTAAACTTGTATTTATTTTTGTTTGTACTTCATAATTTTACACTTTTTTAATATATTTATGACTTTAAAAATAATTTCATGATTTGTTGCTGTTTAAATTACATTTATACATTTTAAAACAAGGTGTTATGTGTTTTAGATTTTTAGTTA
This sequence comes from Aulonocara sp. 'chitande type north' Nkhata Bay, assembly GCF_057382095.1. Taxonomy (NCBI): domain Eukaryota; kingdom Metazoa; phylum Chordata; class Actinopteri; order Cichliformes; family Cichlidae; genus Aulonocara; species Aulonocara sp. 'chitande type north' Nkhata Bay. The sequence continues at coordinate 41,130,701 of NC_141359.1, read as the reverse complement.
GATATTATTTTACGTTTCTTCTTATAAACTTTGTGTGTTTCTCAGTTTTTTTCTTTTTATTCTTCATTTATCTTGAATTTCACTTTTTTAATTTTTGAATGTTTACATTTGGTTGTCACATGATCAGAGCCATTCGCTCTGCTGCACTCACACTCTCATTGGCCCCTCCCTCACAGCAAAGGTTTGTGTGATTGGGTCCTGCGGCAAGGTCACACACACACACACACACACACACACACACACACACACACACACACACACACACACACACACACACACACACACACACACACAGGGGGAACAATCAATAACGGATGGCTGGATTAAGGTGTCAGGACATCTGTGTGTCCAGCCAGCGTACAGCTGAATAACTCTTGAACACACACACACACACACACACACACACACACACACACACACACACACACACACACACACACACACCTCCATATCCAGCTTTAGGCCCCGCCCAGTTCCTATTGCCTGCTGTTCATCACCACGGCCTGCTCACGGTTCTGATTTAAACCACTGAGGCAACCAGAGCTCATCAGCACATTAAGAGATGGTACTGGTATGGTACTGGTATGGTACTGGGCCAGGTGAATCCTGAGGCAGTTCAGACTGACTGAAGAGGCAGTGAGTTAAATTGTGGGCGGATGCTGATCTTCAGCTGAGTGGGCTGGAGGTCCTACAGAGCCTCAGGCAGAGAGTGTGAGAGACGAGCCCGGCAGCCGTTTGGAAATGAAATACTGAACTACGACTACCGAATGTTTGTGACTCCGATGGCCCGTCTCTGACCTCTAAACAGTTTTTAAAGGGGCCTGGAAGGAGCACAGAGTTTGCTCTCCTGCCCATCTCTCTGAGTTTGTGTCTCGCGAGGACTTGGCTCACTTTCACCTCCAGAGTTCAGGAGGATTTTCCGTCCACTCGGACAAACGTCCTCGGGCCACGTCCCGGTCACTGATCTGCCAAGCAAAGTAATGAGGCGCTGCTCGGTGCGAGCTCACTGCCTCGGGCCCGGTCCTGACGGATTGCCCTCAGAGTGTGAGATAATGGAGCTGACGCTCCTGTCAAAGCTGCTCAAAGAAGCTGGGCTGAGGGAAACTTCTCCACCTCTGCGGTGCTGTGAACACCCGAACGCAGCGAGCCACAAGAGGCGAGCCCGCTCAGTTAGAAGCACCGAGTGTGTAGGCAGGGACTGGGTGGGTGTACTGCAGGTTCATTACATACCCCGAGCCTTCAGCTTCATCGGAGTCATCAACCTGGAGCATCGGGCTGAAGGTCATCGTCCAAACACACACAGACTAATGAACGCAATGAAATGAATGAAGGAAATCTTTTACACTGTGTAAAAAATTTGAACAGGAAGTCCACCAAGAAACACAGAACATGAGTCTGAGTCCTTACAGTTCTCACCAGCATGTTAAATGATTGGCTGCATGAGTGGGCGTGGCAGTAAGAGTGGGCGTGGCCTCAGGGCTCATCTGACTCTATGTATGTGTGTAGTGCTGTGACAGCTGAAGGCTGATGAAACCTTCTTCTTCTTCTCTTTTGTGTCTGAGCGCCGTGCCGGCACAGTCTACGTTCGCCTCGCTGCTGGGAGGATTCATACAGCCACGGGTCAGTGCGACGCTGAAGATGAAACATCGTCGCTTACACGGGCTCTTTTCACGTTTCCACTGGAACAGTCATTTGATTAAAACGAGACCATGTGATCAGGGTGACATCAGACAACTTCCTATTTAAATAAAGATCGAGAACAGGACACATTCAGATCTTTTTGTAAAGTCTCGGTCTGCGTGTTCGCCGACACCACACCGCCTCCTCACACCGATCCCACAATGCCTTTCACTGATTTCTCTCCCGGCCTCGGTTCCCACGGTGACGGGCTGATCGGTCGTCCACCTTTGAGCCGAGAGGCTGTGAGAAGTCTCGTGCACGGCCTCTGTTTGCCGTGGGATTATCAGACTTTGGTGTGGGTGGGGGGCATAAAGGTAGCCATGGGGAGGACCTCATGTGGGCCAGGAATGCCGGTCAGGTCAGGGGAGGAGAGGCCGGGGCGGCGAGGGACACTCGGGGATGGGGCAGGTGCCTTTGTGAGTCTGTCAGCCATCAAAGGAGCAGGCGCAGCTGAAAAGGTTAGGGGGAGAATAATCCCCCTCCCAGCCTGACAGACGCTTCATTCTCCCTCAGCCCGCCACCTTTGTCCACGCCGCCTCATTACAGCTCAACACACATGTGTCAGAACGCATCGGGCGACGTACGGTGGCTCAGAGTCATTGGGACGACAAAGTCACAGCAGCAGGATACACATGCAAGCAGAAATAACCTGTCCTCATAGATCTTTTTATCATCGTCCACGGGAAGTAGATGTGTGTTAGTGATCAGAGTGTGGAACGGTCCTGTAACCACGCTGAGCCGCGGTGCCGTTACAGTCAGCTGTGACCACTCTGGCAGCACGGGAGAGCAACAGGAAGTCTGGCTGCTGAGGAGGAGGAGGGCGATGGGGCGGGGGGTGTACAGGTTGCGTCATGGGACCCGAGGTGTCCCTCTTCTGACCCTTTTGTGCAGCCTGTCAAACGTGGTTAACATGCAGCCATGCCCCCCCCTCCACATGTGTATATGTTGATCCTCGCACCACCATAAACAGCAGAAATCACAGGAAGCTTTCAGGCTGACACCAGATCAGCTCCCACTGTCTGCAGCCTGTTTCCAGCTGAACAGTGGAGCAGAAAGCAGGTTGTCAGTCACTAAGTGCATTCTGGGTAAAGGTTCAGGATCATTTTTCCTGAGCTCGACTCAACTTCATCAGCTCACACGCATCAAAACGAGCTGAACCATCCCCATCCTCTGACGGATCTCACATCTTGTATGGATGGATTTCCTGGTGAGGCGAGTGCAGCATCAGAAATAACAGCTCCTCTGAGGCTCAGCCGTGGACGAGTGAGAGGAAGCCGCGGGACAGGGTCTCATTGTGTCGGCGCCGAGCACAGGCGCAGCGGCTCGTCCTCGGCTGCTCGCCGCAGCCCTAATGTGGCAGATAAACCCCGGCTTTGATACGGCCTGCTCCAGTAAGCCCCTCAGCCTGCCAGCACCTGCCAGCGGGGAGGTATGCATTCATGCCCCTAACAGGATTACGCTGCTCTGTAATTGATTCGTTTGCAGTGAGGGGCGGAGACAACACTTTGCAGGGCAGCGTTTAGGTAACGGCGCCCCAGAATTCATCCGACTGCATGTGTCAATTTTATTACATCAGTCCAGATGAACTTGAAAGGCCGGCTTTGTGAGCGCCCACTGGCTGCATGCGCCCGGCTCGGTCAATAGAGGTCATTGATGTAAGCGTGCTCTTTCTTCTCTCGCCGCTCGCCGTGTTGTGTTTGCAATCGATCGCTGTGACACACATGAGGCGTGTTACAGTCTGGGTGGCTTCACACATGGATGGAGGTACAGCAGCAATGGTGTGACAGTATGACGGGCGTAACCGGGTCAGTCGATGAGGCACTGTGATTGCGCCCGCATCCGGTTGCACATGTAAGTTAAAGCCGCATGCTGTGATGGAGAGCGTGCTTGAGGACCACCGGTGACTCACTGAAGGCACCTCATCATCATCAGTGCTCTGAACATGGCTGATGTTCAGACGTGTGCAAGCTGGAGGAAACTGGCGCTGACACGATGAACCATTTCAGCCAGATCAGCGTGTTAGCCTAGTGCTGTGCGCCATCATTCGCCATCAGACGGTGCGTCAACTAGTTCATGCTAACCCTGACGCTACAGAGGCGTTGGCACAGGAAGTGACATCAGACGTTTAGCCTGCTGCTAACAGCGTTGATGCTAACAGGTTGGCTGATGCGTGGCTCTGTGGGGACACCTGGACGCGAGCTGAACCTGCAGCTGGGAGCTGCCTGTGGTGTGAGTGTGCAGCTCTTAGTGGTTATATTGGGAGTCTGTCCAGTTGCCGGGTAAACCAGTTCACCTGAAACTAATGATCCCACCAGGCTGGCCTCCCCACACAACCCCACCCCTCCTTGCCTTCACCACTCTAATGAGCCTGGGAAAAGCCCCTCCCCCCATGGGGCCGAACTAGGTGACACAGTGGACACAGGCCGCCTCGGGGTATTGGGGGGGGGGGGTCGCAGCAGCCTCTTTTGTCCTGGGCGTCTGGCACGCTGAATGTGAAGACGGTGATTTATGGCTGAGCGTAGACCAGCAGAGATGAGGCGCGCACAAAGACTGCGTTAAGACCGCTTCCTGTCCCCGTTTCTCTGACAGTCCTCTTTGGAATCTGGGTTAAATGCAAATTGATCTGAGCGATGGCAGACAATAATCGCCGTCGGACTCATGTATTCGTGCAACGGACCAGAAGAGAATTTAGTGAAGTCCCAGCTCGAGTCATCGACCGTAGCCAAAGAAAGGCCGGCGGGTCGATGGCGATGGGCGGCAAGATTCTCAGAGCAGGCCGTGAGCTTTCTGCGGCCGCTGCAGCGAGAGGAGGAGGACCTGGATGCTTCATGGTGGAGCTGTTTGAGCTTCACGCAGGATCACAGATGCCTCGAGTCGACTCGCAGCCTTCACTCTGCTGTCTGACTGCACAGACCGCCATCAGCCCGCCATGAGCTGTAAGCCGGGCTGTACCAAATCTGTCATGATTCATGTGTGACTCCTGTCGGTGACAGCGTTTACTGAGCGAGCTCAGTTGGAGCATGGCTGAGTTTTGGCATGTTAAAGGTGAACCTGACCTGAGTCAGCCTGGGTCACCGCCTGCTGTGGGCCACATCTGGGCCACGCACTCACATCTGTGTTTAAAGCCTATGTTCTCCTCTCACCTGTGCAGACCGGGTTTGATGAGCAGGTTAAAGATGCTCCTGAACTCAGTGCTCACGGGAACTTCTCCCTCCACCATCCATGAATAACTAACATGTGGTCTTTAAACTCGATGGCGGTCTGCTCCCTGACTTCCTCAGGCTGACCCTCTAAGCCCGAGCAGGAAGTGCTGAAGTTCTGTGTACTGCTGCTGGCCAGACCTGAAGTCTGTCATGAGCCTCAGCAGAAACTCTCTGTGAGTATTTGCAGTAGCTGAGTGCTCTGAGTATTCACTGGGATGGGTTGTGGCTATTTTCTGGTATGGCTGTGTGTGTTTGCAGTGTTTCTCTCTGCTCACACTCTAATTCTGCTTCTTCTTCTTCTGCTTTAGTTTTTCCGGTGCGGCGCGGCACTCGGATGTGTGAAAGCAGGTAAAAACGAGTGCAGATAAACAGTCACACGGCCGGCTTCCTCTTTCTCGTGTCGACACTCGGCTCGCCGGCCCTCACTTCCCTCTGCTGCGATGTGCTGACACACCGCTTCTCTGGGCTTTGGCGACCTCGTCACCGCACTGTTGCTTCTTCTTCTATTTCTGAGAACACACACACCTCCCGTTATGCCCTCACACTCTTCTTCTGTTTCCTTTTCTTCTTTTACACTTCCCAATTCTGCTCCGCTCACCTCCGCGCCGAGGCTAAAGGTTTGAACCTTCAGCGCTGTGTGGGTCGTGTCTTAGCGTGAACTCACTGAGCGCGCTCTGAGTCAGCTGATGAAACCTCGTGTTTGTCCAGCTCCTTTAAGTTTGAAGTTTCTGCTCAGCTGTCCCGTTCACAGACCGGAGCCTCAGTCTGGTTCCTGCTCTTGTTCTCGATCTGGTTCCTGGGTGGTGTTGGCAGTGTTCAGCCCTCAGTGTGTTCGGACAGTTTTCAGACAATCGTGTTCCTGCGGATCTGCATGGACAGCATGTGTTTGTCTCTTTCCTGTTTTGCTCGGACACTGAGGTTGTGACCTCAGGACCGCTTGGCAGCCATAGGCCGCCTCACGTCCCTGGAGTCGGGGACATTTGGGCGTTTGAAGCCCAGGAACATCTGACGTGGTGGCTCGACTGAACTTGCGCATGCACTCATTCAGTCTGTGGGACTTTATGTCAGTGAGTAAAGAAGAAATATGTTCCTGTGAGCGAGTGAGGATGCCACACGTTTGAGTTTCACACTGTGAGCATTTATTCATGTGTGCACTCATCAGTAAAACTCAGAGGCTTCACAGGCTTCTGCACTCAGCTCCAGCAGGAATACAGGAGGACGACTCCGTAACATCAGAACCATCCGAATCATTAGAAGCATCCGTATCTTTAGAGCCAATAGAACCATCAGAATAAACAGAACCACCAGAAACGTCAAACCTGCTGCCTCTGACTCTTTGCTGCAGATGTTGTTTTAAAGTTCCTAGACTCAAAGAATAAAAATGGTGACAAACTATGAAGCTGTCACCTGTCAGAGTGACTCTGATGGAGCGGAGTATTAGAATGCTTGAATATGACACTAAATGTTTTCATCCATATTTAACTATGAGGGTAAGGTGAGACTGAGACGGAACAGGACAGGGAGGTGTGCAGTGAAGGTCGAGCTCCCTGCTGTGAGTCACCTGGAGAGAACAGAGAAGCCTGTGGACTCTGGGCGTACCTGGGCAGGCCGAGAGCGGAGCCCTGCGGGACACCACCTCAGACTTCACATGCTCAGATGGAGGCGCTCGCTCTGACTTTCTGTAAATGTGCTCAGAGCAGGAGAAGAGCTGGAAATAGATCAGTAGTGTTGAAGCTGGGGTTTCGGTGACACACAGGGATTCCCCCGCTATCAGAGGGCTGCGGTGGTTTCTGGGCACAGGAAGGAAATTTTCAGTTATTTTAGGTTTTGCTGACATTTGTTAGAGTTTCCGTTCTCAGAGTGATGCCAGGGACGCACACAGGAACTGGGTTACCTGTGTGATGCCAACTCACCTGTCACCTGTCTCACCTGCTTCCTCTCTGTGGTTCAGAACTCAGCATCTGCTGTGTCCCTGCTTCTGATTGGTGGGTGTCCTGTGAGTTTGTGATTAGTGAGCGGAGCTCCTTCTCTCACAGCCTCTTCAGCTCGTTGACAAAGACAAACTCTTCTTCATCCTCCTCTTGTTAACGTGGCGCTCTGTCACACGCTCCTCCTCTCATTAGTGTGCTGTTGTCTCACACTCGGGGTGTAGAATGAAACCCGATGACATATCAGAGATGAAGTCGCTTTGGTTAAATGCTTTAACTCGTTGACAGGATAAAGGACTTTTATTTTGAAGAGCAGTGAGAGCGTGACTGGGGAGGGATAGAATGATGAAGGCTGATGAAGGCTTTTCAGCCTCAAACTGAGGACTTGAGGCAGGTCTGAGCTGTTGTGAGCCTGCCCACGTGATGCTGGGCGGATGGAAGGATCGGGTGTTCCTAATAAACTGGTCTCTCCCCCCTGGTTGATCTGAAAGGGATTGTCCATTAGAGTTCAAAGGTCACTTCCAAACTGCGTCAGAAGCTGAAATAATCAGGTCTTAGCTTTGCATGCAGTGTGTTTCACACTTGCTTCTCGCTGTGACTTCCTGGTGCGCTGTGGGGAGCGTCTCAGAGGGAGGAGCCATGACTCTGACACACAGGCGTCTCCTCACACCACGGACCTCATTCAGCGAGCGGGCTGGGCCTCAGAACCACCAGAGCTCTTAGAACCAGCGGACCGGTTTCAAAGGGTCAGAGGAGGAAAGTGGATGAGCTGCTCACACAGAGCAGCCACATTCTTGCTTCCTGCAGGGAGGGGCTGGTGTGTGTGTGTGTGTGTGTTACTGTGTGTGTGTGTGTGTGTGTGTGTGTGTGTGTCACTGTGTGTGTGTGTGTTACTGTGTGTGTGTGTGTGTGTGTGTGTGTGTGTGTGTGTTACTGTGTGTGTGTGTTACTGTGTGTGTGTGTGTGTGTGTCACTGTGTGTGTGTGTCACTGTGTGTGTGTGTGTGTGTGTGTGTGTGTGTTACTGTGTGTGTGTGTGTGTGTTACTGTGTGTGTGTGTGTGTGTGTGTTACTGTGTGTGTGTTACTGTGTGTGTGTGTGTGTGTGTGTGTGTTACTGTGTGTGTGTGTGTGTGTGTGTGTGTGTGTTACTGTGTGTGTGTGTGTGTGTGTGTGTGTGTGTGTGTTACTGTGTGTGTGTTACTGTGTGTGTGTGTGTGTTACTGTGTGTGTGTTACTGTGTGTGTGTGTGTGTGTGTGTGTCACTGTGTGTCACTGTGTGTGTGTGTGTGTATGTGTGTGTGTGTATGTGTGTCTGTGTATGTGTTACTGTGTGTCTGTGTGGACTGAAATAGTAGCTTGTCTCTCCATCTGTCTCTATTCATTCCTGACTCATGCTGCATCGTACTGGCTTTAGACCACACCTAACACACACTGACACACACACACACACACACACACACACACACACACACACACACACACCTGTAGGTGGCTCTGACAGAGAGTTAAGTGACGTTTTCTCCCCCCACACTGGAATCAGCTGATCAGCAGATGAACCTTTGAGAGGCGGTGATGTCATCACTGTACAGTGACGTGTTACTGTTACCAGGTTACAGGAGTTCTAGTTTTCAACACCTGAGCATCAGGTGGTTAGTTGTGACCTCACACTGATCAGCTGATGCTCTTGTGGGCATGATATACACCACAGCGCTGTCAGCAGGTGTCGGGACAGCTGTTGCTTTGTTGCGTTCTGCAGTTACGTCAGTGCCAAGGATGTGACGTATCAGAGGAGGCGGTCCTTGTGAACACCGGTGTGGCCTCAGATTCCAAATACGGCTCCACGAGAACCTCAAAGTCTGGATGGTTTGAGTTATGACAGATGTGTCCACAGGACAGCTGTCCACTGTGGGGACGTCTGGGGTCAGGTTCTGCTGGGTCATGTGAAGACTTTAAGAAAGAGGTGAATAAAAGGATTAATGATGAAGACGATGAACTCATTAACCCAAAAGGTTTTCAGCTGCTGCTCGTACATCTCCTCTCAACTCTAAGCCGAACTTTGAAATTGTGGTTTCAAGGCCCCGGTTCTGCGGGTTCTGCCTCGCTGCTCTGAGCGGGTGTTGCTCTCTCTGAGACCTCGGAGCAGAGAGCATTATGGGCCGTGGTATTGTTTGAGGTCTTCCCCGCCTCCCCGTTATTCACAGAAGACGGAAGTAGTTGTTTTTCAGCTGCGATCAGGTAATGAAGCAGACTTGTTGTGCAATCAGAGTTTTCAGGAAGTTGAGGCAATGCTCATCCTCGCCGCTCATCATGTGATCTGTGTGTGCAGGTTTGAGACGCACTGGGTTATTGTCTCTCGGGTCAGTGTCTAACCTGAGCTGGACCTGAACCCTGATCTGAGAACCAGTTAAAACTGGTCCATTACCATCAGAGAGTCACAGAGGAAGCTGCTGCTGCTGCGCTCGAACACCTGCTCAGGTGGTCTTACATGACTGAACGGTCTGTTGGTGTGAGGTGTGTCTGTGACGCTGCCAAACACAGAAAAGTCTCAGTTTGTGAGCCCGGTGACTCCTTGATGAGTGTGTGCATCCTGATGAGGGCGGGGTCTTTCATTTCCTCTCTGATACAGAGAAATGGAGGAAAACGTCGTCACGCCGTCAGGTGATAACCGCAGAGGCAGAACGGTTCTCAGACATTTCTTCCACCAAGCGTCACGGTTCTTTCTCTTCAGGGAAATGTCACTTTCACTTTCCTCATTTTCTAACGTTTCTATCGGGCAGCGAACGCCTCGTCGCCTGTTGGAAATCAGCTGATAATTGATCTTTCTCTCATTTCCCACGACCACTTCCAGTAAAACACGCCGTCCACTTTGCAGCCGCTCGACCGCACGCTCGCCGTTAATGTCACGAGGACGAATAAAAGACGAGGAAGAGTAAAGTGCGGCGAGGACTTAAAGGCTCTGAGTGCCGCCCGGCGACTCGCTCAGCCATTTGTGGTTTTTAAGCAGACAGACGAGGGAGGCACCTGCTGCTTCATCACCACCACCATCATCATCTACATACACAAATATGGAGATGAAGTGAGCGTCTGTAGTTTGTTCGTGTTGTCTGAGGTGTGATGGTCATTTGCTGAGGATCAGCGGGTGCTGGGTTCGGTTGGAGTTCGGTTGGAGTCGAGTGTGTGACGGGAGCTCAGTTTGAGCGGCCACCTTTTTCCTTGTAAAATGAGGGCGTTTTTTTTTTTTTTCCTTTGAGCCGCAGCAGGAAGTGGAGACTCCTGAGAGGTCTAATGGAGACCACAGCGCTGTAACACCGGGCTCATTGTCCCGCCCCCACCCAGATCCCACTCAGGTCAGCAGCATCACAGCGACTCGACTCTCTGCGGGCACGCCGGCGTGCAGGCTCAGGAGTACACAGGAAGTCAAATCACTTCTTGTGTAGTGATGTCACATTTTATTTAAGTATGTGGACAGTACGCTCCACCCACACTCCCTGCTGGTTGTAACTGGGACCAGTAAGTGTGGAGCACCTGATGATGACACCACTGGATGCTCAGGTGTCAGTCACCGTCAGTCCTGTGATTGGTCAGTGATTCACAGCGAGGAGCGTGCGATGCATCAGAAGTCATTTCTTTGATTTGTGTGCCCCGCAAACGCTCGGCCACTTGAGTGGAAAGTTCGACCCCGAGGACAGAATGCCTGTCAGTTCCCGTCACCTCACTGGCTGCTCCTTGCTGCCATCGATGGCGTGCAGTGAGAGCAACTGTATGGGGGTCGCAGGTCACGTGGTGGATGAGCACATCTGTGTGTCCAAAGGTGCGACCGCAAGCGCTGACCTGCTCTAATGACACTTCAGTTCCTGTCGGTCCTTCACCTCTGAAGGCAACAATGGCGGCAGCTACTTAGTGTTAATGTTACTCTTATTACTCTTTCTGGGTTGAAAAATCAAACTTTTAACATATTTTCAGGCGAGAAGTTAGCTGTGTAAACTCTAAATATCTGCTCGTTTATCAAGACATCGCATATTTGCAAAAGTGTGCCGACATTTTCGGAGACGTCTGTTACCCACCCGCTCGATAGCTAGCCGGTGGTCACTCAGTGGTCTCTCGACCCGGCGAGAGCAGCGGACTCCCGCTGTCTTTCGCTACTCAGGTTAAACATGATATATAAGTCATTAAAAAATGTAATTGTTTGGCTTTTTTTTTGGTGTTTTATTTGTTCCAGAGTAAATCGGTTTGACTGAGATCAAAGTTACTAGATTAGATTAGATTAAATAAAACTTTATTAAGCTGATTAAACAGAAGTGTGAGACAGTCGAGAATTTATGCTAGTGTCCTGTTATATTTTAGATAGCAAGGAGCAGACAGCCGAGTTTATTAAACTCCACCGAGACAGTGGTGACACAAATCTGAAGGCTAGACCGTCCCATTTCACAGCCTCGCACTTCTGGCCTTCTCGGTCTTCGAAGGAACCGGCCCACGCAGACCGCGAAGGCCGGGTCCTCCCAAGGATGCGGCCTACGTTTTGGGGGAGAGCTAATGTGTTCAGCTTGTCAAATTTACTTAAATCTTCGATCACCAGCAGTGTGACAGTGAAGTGCTGTACTGTATGTTTATAAGTTTGCTCCCCAACAAACACACCAATGTCGACGAAACGTCGTCACCTCCAGGTGATTTTGGTTTCATTCTATAATACTGGACTTATTTTTCCACGAAGGTTTGAACTTTGAGAGTTTTTAAACAGGAGAGAAAAGTTTAATAATTGTAAAAAATAAAGCTGGCTACTTCATAGATTTCACCGATCGCTGGTTATATTTAGAACGTAACTCCCGTGATAAACGA
>NC_141359.1:40829053-41114053 GCF_057382095.1 Aulonocara sp. 'chitande type north' Nkhata Bay | reverse complement strand
GAAGTCCAGACGCTTCTCTTTGCAAGCTCCTTTGACGACAGCAGATATAGAGCTGTGATTGGCTGCCAGAGATGACAGTCAGGTGGAGATTTCCATGAAGCTGTGACACTGCTGCAGGAAGTGATCAGTGGTCAATCAGTCTGATCATGTGATCAACAGCTGATCTGAGACACGTAAACAGGAAGTAGAACCTGCCAGGTGAGCGCTCCGTGCAGGCAGTTTGACTCCGTCGTGTTTCTGTTGACATTTCTTCTTCTCTGTTTTTTTTGTTTTGCTGTGTGTGTGTGCCTGTGTGTTGGGTTGGCAGACTGATGTCATCATGAATGATGTAAGTGTGATGTTCTGACATCGTCGTGTTTCGTGTGTGAGTCGACGGACGGACACTTGAGCCAGTGTTCGATCTGTCCTTCCCCCAGTCTGACAGAAATGTTGGAGCAGGAGGAAGATGAAACCCGGGGAGGAGGAAGAAGGCGGGGCTAATGTGTCTTTGTATGAGGAGGAGCGGCGCTCTGTGATGTGTCGTCTGTTTTGTCCCTGAATGGACTCAAAGACCCTCTGAAACCTGGGGGGTGGACGCGCTGTCTGAGTTGCCCCCGGTGACATCTGCCACTCTGCCTCCGTCATGTGACCTGGCAGGCAAACAGCAGCGTGAATGGCCTTTGTTTGGGAGGTCAGTGCCTGCTGCCCACCGACCAATCAGGGCACGGGACCCTCAGCCTGCTGCGGCATTCTCTGCTTTAAGGTGGAATCATGGTGGGGAGGATTTAAGGTGGAATGTTATCTTTGAAGTTTAAGGTGGAATTCTAAGCATAAAGTGTTTATTTCCTTGCTCTGTGACGGTGTCCACAGGAAGTGGAGGAAGTGTGTGTGTTTACCATTAGTGCTCAAAGAAAACGAACGCTTTGGTTTTTAAAGTTTAACATGAGTGATAAAAGGCACTGGTGCTTATCTGCAGGTAACCAGACCATCAGCCACATATGTGGGCGGAGCTTTAGCCTGTCACATATGTGTTTCAGAGCTGAGAACAGGTAGACTCTGGCCCTGCCCATTCTGCATCACTGATGATTATAAGCTATTATTGAGGAGGTATAAAACACACACACACGCACGCACGCATGTTTAACACTGCAGATGAAAGTTTAGAATGGAAATCAGGTAAAAACTAAAAGTATATGGACACACTGGGCCTAATATAGAGTGTGACTGTCCAGATACTTTTGGCTCTCCTGTGTTTAGATATGTATTCATGGATATGGATGTGATGGCTCCTCATCCATACAAGTGTTATTCGTGTCCAGGTGTGCACATACCTGGCTGGTACTGCTGATGTACTGAATGAGGGTCTAAAGATAGACGTGAGCATATCCTGTGGACTGTCCACAGACTGATAGCAGGCCGGGCTGTGATTGGGGGATTCCTTCACACGCTGGTGTTTATATTCTGACCCTGCAGTCACGGTTTGTTGCCCCGCCCCTCCCCCTCAGACACTAACAGCTGAGCCAGCTTACACAGGCTTTGTTTGAATCCACCCCCCCACCGGGGTCCCCCAGTTAAGAGTCCTGGGGACACCCCTGTCCTATTGATTAGATGATCCTGGTTAGTGATCGATTGATTGTGTGCACCCAATCTCTCTCACACACACACACACACACACACTCTCTGCTATTGTGTTTTCTGCCTTTGGAGTGAAAGAATGTGTGGGCGGGGCCTGTGTGTGATGTCTAACGTGTCCTGGGACCACACAGCGAGCCTGTTTGATCACAGAGGGTTAACACCCCCCCCCCCCGTCCTTGGTATTCAGCCCGGGTCAGCAGATTTCTCCGTCGTGCTTTTTCATCTGCACCTGTCGTGCAGTTGTCCGGGACGCTGCAGACAAAGATCATATTATGAACGGGCTAATCTGCGTGTAGCTGGAGGAGGATCTGCGCTCTGTGGGAACCCGCCGCCGCCTGCCGCAGGAAACGCCATCAGAGCCAGATTAACCCGTTCCCATGATGTCAGCGTAGTGTGGCCGCTCACATCAGAGCGCAGAACAACTGCAGACCAATCACGAACACCCAATTCTCACTTCCTGTTTAACACTTGTTAAAGAACATACGCCGTGTTTACAAACACACTAAGGTCAGAGGTCACCCCCTCTTCTTTTGTGTTTCAGTGCTAAACTATGAGAACGTTGCGGAAACTACCTCAGACACCGATGACGAGGACAGTTTCGGAGGAGGTGTCGCAGGAGTGGACGAGGAGGAGGGCAGTCCGGCAGGCGTGCCCGCTCTGGAGGCGTCGCCCCGGGTCGGCCACGCCCTGCTGTCCCACCGTGACCAGGAGAGCGCCGAGAGCGGAGATGGGTTCCAGGACCCCCATGCCTGGAGACGCATCGGTGAGTCACGTGGTCACCTGTGAGTTGGTGAGGTCAGAGGTCAGCGTGCAGTGTTTTGGGCCATGTTTAAGTGTTTTGTAGTTTTTCTGTTTGATTTTAAATCTGGTCTCATGTTCGGTTTCTGCTTCTCATTTTCTCACTGTTTTTGTCATGAATATTTTTATAGTTGTTTGTAGTTGCTGTTATTAGTGTCGGGGGGGTTGAATAGCTAAATGATACCCATGACTCGGGAGGATACAGGAGGAAGGGACCAGCCTCCATCAGAGGAAGAGCAGGGTAAATGATGTGCTCCTGTGTTGTGTTTGGACAGACGGGGGGACGGACGAGTACGAAGCCGTGGGCCCGGAGGCGTCTCCTCACGCTGTGGAAAACAGTGCAGGTGAGATCACACACAATCAATCGTCACCCATCAGCGTCATCGCCGTCAGAAGAGGTTTTATTTATATTTGTCTCATTTTATTTTTAGCTCTGTCTCCATACTTTGCTCCTTTGTTTTTTATAAATTTTTTACTTAACTTTACTGTACGGCTCTTTGGGATAATATTTTTTGTCTTTCTTCATCTTTATTTATTTGAGTAATTAAAGCTAATTAATGATAATGACTAATGATAATTAGCGATCGTAATTAAAAGCGTAATGTAAAATGTCCTGCTGAATTTTTGTCTTTCACATAATTTCCCGAGTAATTAATACAAACTGTGGGATTGCTTATTGGTGTGGGCGTGGCCTACAGCAGGCTGACTTCAGTTGGTTCCTTCGCTGTTGTCGTAACTTTAGAGGAAGTAAACGACATCCCTGGTCATAATGGTCAATGGGCAGTCAGAGGACCCAGCAATGTTAGTTTAGGAGTCCCTCAGGGCTCAATGCCGGGTCCTCTGAGGTTGCAGTGTGATGATTGGTCCTCTGACCGGACGAGCTTTGTCCCTGCATCCAGGGAAGCGACTAGAGGGCATCCCTGAGTTGGACGAGTACTTCCTGAAGCGTAAACTGGAGGACGGCGACAGTCACTCTGCGTGCATCGCTGAGTACCTGCAGCGCAGCGACACTGCCGTCATTTATCCAGAAGCCCCAGACGAGGTGGCGCGCCTGGGCACGCCTGAGGCCACGCCTGAGGCCACGGGGCAGGATGAGAGCGAGCACGGTGAGAGACCGAGAAGACAAACTGAGCATTACAAATCGATTAATCATTTTTAAAGAGATTATTAGTCAAAAAGCTGGCAGCTCAAACATGTGACTCTGAAGCTTTGTAGAGAGAAGTCAACAAGCTGGCTTGTTAACGAGATTATAGAAGATTCAGATTTCACTGGTGCCACTCCGACCGCAACCTTTAGTATGATGTGTGTTTCTGTGACCTTCAATCCCAGACTCATCATTTTGACTGTAAAATCATCTCGAAGTTCAAAACAGTTGGGAGCTTCGGTCATGTGACTTTTCTGTCTAAATAAAGGGTTAAGGACATTGTCTCTTTCCTGACTTCTGACCTACAGACCTTGGACCCGACACGCAGGATGACTTCGCCCAGCTGCTCACGTGTCCGTACTGCGACCGCGGCTACAAGCGCCTGACGTCTCTGAAGGAACACATCAAGTACCGTCACGAGAAGAACGAGGAGAGCTTCCCCTGCCCGCTGTGCGCTGAAACTTTCGGCCACCGTGCTCAACTGGACCGTCACATGACCACACACAAGCCTGCCAGAGACCAGGTAACGCACACCTATTACATCCATTTAAACCTTTATTTAAAAGTCTGTCACAGGAGTTCCAGTATGAAATCCATAAAGACACAGTCTTCAAACGTTAGGACTGACTCCACGCTGGCTTCACTAACAGACAGAAAACTGCAGTGATCAGAGAAGAAGCTGCCGTCAGGTGCTGACACTGCACTGCATCAGCTGTGGATGCTGAGCAGCGGAGGAGGGAGGCTCGGGGAACTCCATCAGTACATGCGATGACTCAGATTAGTAATTAATCAGCGGCTGTGGTCCCTGTAGGGTAAAAACAGATAAAAATACACCAAGGCTGGAAATTTAAGCTGCGTCAAAAGGAGCAGAGGACCGCAGACGGAGCCCTGAGGAACGCCGCCTCATTCTGTTTGTTTAGAAGGGTGAGAGATCCACGTGGCTTCCTGCTGTCTAACACATGAATGAAGTTCCTCCCAGTTCTTCCAGTCTGCCCAGTCGCTCCATTATTAACCACCTCCGTTCTGGGTGTTTTTCTCAGCAGCTGTAATGTGTCGTGCGTGGGAGGTGTGAGTGCGTTGACTTCCTCCGGCCATCAGACTCCACATCAGCTGCTGCTGCTGGAACCGATTAGATTCACGGCCTTCCTCTGATGCTCGGGCAGCCTCGGTGGCAGGCAGGGTGTCACACAGTAATCTAATCATAAGCTGGTGTTAAATGTTTCCTGCACACGCCTGTTTGCTGGCCCTCATGATCAAAAACTCACATTAGAGTCGGTAACTAAGCACTGAGTCATTCAATTTTCCAATTATGCTGTGATCGTAATGAGATTTCCTGAGTTTAGACCTCGGGTCTCCTCACAGAAGCACAAATAGCTTTCATACCTGACCCCCCCTCCACCAGCCTTAACCAGCACCAGATGGTCTTCTCCCTGCTGGATTGAAGACTCATAATCCTCTAAGTGGCCGTTTATTTGTGTACTTCCTGAGTTAAACTGTTAAAGAGAGAACAGGCATGTGTGCGTCGGTGAGGAGGAAGCAGATCTGTCTGTTCAGTCTTCACGGTTTGCCCCCGACAGCAGCGCCTCACTCAGTAATCATTGTTCACAGGCTTTCTACTGTGCTGCTGAGTGCTGCGGTAAAACATCTGTATGGCACGGCCTCACAGCTGTTCAGGCTGTGCTCGCACAGCCGGGACTGCTCCTGAGTATGCAGCACAAACACTCACAGCTGTTTGCTTCTTGCCGTGATGTGGCTGCTTCAAGCAGTGGCCACACTAATGCAGTTACATATATATATACAGTTAATCTTCACTGCATGACAGTGTGATAAGGAACGCGTGACAGTGCTCAGTCAGCACAAACTGCCCAAGCCCACTTTTATCCAGTTTAACCAGTCCTCAGTTCCTGCATGGATGGGTGGACAGGTGGATGGGTGGGAGGGTGGATGGTGAACGGACAGATGGATGGGTGGGTGGATGCTGGGAGCAGCAGTGTTTGGTTAGGATGGACCTCGTGCAGGTTGTGTTTGATTTGAGTCCAAACTGGTAAGATTTGCAGACAAAGACGTGATCATTAACGACGGTGGTTAAGAAGTTTTGTTGGTGATTCAAAGCACGTAATTTCTTTCAGCGGTAATTTCAGTTTAAACAAAAACATTTGTGTTTGCGTGTGAGGGACTGGGACAAGCTGGTTCATGTTGGAATAACGAGGTCCTGGCAGAGGTTCCCTGCTGGATCCCAGGAGATCTGCTTTCCTGCATTTGTGGAGTCTCCTCTGGGGTTGAACTCATGGTGAATGAGTGCAGATCAGAGCAGAGAGTAGAGCGTTTACTTGAAGCTGTTTTCTCTGCTGTAGACGACAGAAACAAGTCTTCAGGTTTGTGTTTCCTTCACCGATCATCTGCATGTGAGACGAAAGGATTTGAGCTCCCACTCAGCAGAGGGGGGAGGACGCTCCCCGACTGTTTGTGTTTGTTTATCTCTGTATTTGCATTTCAAATGTTGGGAATGCACCTCCACCAGAAAGTGTTACCTCTGCACAGCGCCACCCACGCCGTTTCTCAGAATGCCTATCAGATCTGCTTCACTAAATACTATTAAATTCCCCGTTAGCTCGTGCTCCCTCTCTGCAGCGACTCCCACTCCTCCTCCATCACTTCAAATCTGTTTTTCTCTCTGCAGCCACCACTGCTTGCTGAAGGAACTGGAAACCGCAAGTTCAAATGCAGCGAGTGTGGAAAAGCCTTCAAGTACAAGCACCACCTGAAGGAGCATCTTCGTATTCACAGCGGTGAGTGGAGTTCTGAGGGCCGGATCAGAGCTGAAACTTTCCGCAGACACGGGTCTGATCCGGTCCTCCTCGCGTTTACATCGACTCTGATAAAACGCTGATTGTGTTTCCACATCTGACTGTCTGGCTTCTGCTTTAGCCACAGTATTAATACATCTGACAGTCAACAGTTTCACTTCCCATCTTCATATCTGATCACGAAGCAGTTCAGCTCCAAAAAAGGAACATTTTCATCATGATGGTTTCTATTTTTATTGAAGATTCATCCACTGATTTTTCCATTGATTTGATTATTAAAACCAAAACCCAAAGCGTCAGTTACTGTATCATACATAGTAATGTGAAGTATACTCATAAAGCACCTCATTAAAATGAAGTTTTTAAAAAGAAAACCTTTCTAAAATAGAACATCTGGACCGCCTCCAAAATCTCGCTGCTGATCTGTTTGTTCATTTCAATTTTTGTTAGTCAGCAAACAAACAACTATTCAGACAGTTGCTGGTTATCGTTGAATTGTTTTAATCAGCGAATGAACCGATATTATGAGCTCTGAATAACAGTGGGGGACACGTTAGCTAAAAGATGTGCCAGAGGGTCAGTTCATAGTTAATCCTGGACGTCAGCAGCTGAGATGGTGCATGGATAACATACACTTTGCTGGTGTTGAAGGAGGAAAAGCACCACCTCCAATTCTGGATCAAAGGTGTAAAGATCACACTGGTGACTAACTGTGGACGAATGATGATGTTTTAAGTAAATACCTGACGTTAAACTATAGAGCACGTTTGTGGGCTGAGAAGTAATCCAGACGTTGGGCTGTGTTTCAGGTGAGAAGCCATATGAATGCTCCAACTGTAAGAAGCGCTTCTCCCACTCCGGCTCCTACAGTTCCCACATCAGCAGCAAAAAGTGCATTGGCCTGATTGCCCTCAATGGAAGAGTACGCAATGGAAATGGTGGCAAACTCGGCTCCTCTCCCAGCTCTACAACCTCATCACCTGGAAGCCCCGCCCTGGCCCAGCTTCGCCACAAACTTGAAAACGGGCGCCCGCTGGGGCAGCAAGACCAGCCACGTCAGCTGGACATAAAACCTGAGCCGATGGACTTCAACGACTACCGGCTATTGATGGCCTCACAGCATGCGTTTGGGGGACCCGGGGTCTACCTGAACGGGCGGGGGGGAAGCCCCTTGGGTTTTCACAACTCCTCCCAGAGTCCCCTTCAACATCTGGGAGGCATTGGGCTGGACCTCCAAATGCTGGGCTACGTGAGATCCCTTGGCAACAACCTGAGCGAGGTGCAGAAGGTGCTCCAGATTGTGGACAACACGGTGTACAGGCAAAAAATGGATGGAAGCCCTGAAGACAAGCTCAGGTCCTACATGAAGGAGTTAGGTGCCCAGATGGAGGAGACCAAGGCAACTCAGGGTGGCTTCCTGGTGACGGGCGACGGCAGTCCCACCAAGAGCATCATAGATTACACACTGGAGAAGGTCAATGAGGCCAAGAGTCTGATCGACGAGTCTAAGAGGCAAGAGGCTGTTAAGAAGGAGAAACCAAGCCATTCTGTGGAGCTCAGCAGTGAGGAAAAGAAACATGAAAACCAGAACCAGTTCCTGCCATTCTCCTGCCAATACTGCAAGGAGACCTTCCCCGGGCCAATCCCCCTGCACCAACACGAGCGCTACCTGTGCAAAATGAACGAGGAAATAAAAGCCGTCCTGCAACCGGCAGACGGCTGTCCCGCTGGCCACCAGGGAGGGATGTCCTCCGAGGTCTCCAGCAACGACCGAGCCACCAGTCCCGTCAGCCACTTCAAGGATCACGTGTCGTTGCTCAAAGCTTATTTCGCCATGAACACTGAGCCCAACTCAGAGGAACTGCTCAAAATCTCAGTTGCTGTTGGCCTCCCTCAAGAGTTTGTCAAGGAGTGGTTTGCCCAGTGGAAGAGCCAAAACCACCACGGTAAAAGGTCACCACCTCCTGACTGCAGTGGACCAGAAGTCAACCACAGATTGAACCGGTCTCCAATGTCACTTCCAGCTACAGATTTACACCGAAGCTTCACTAATGGCTTTTGCGAGTCCTCCCACCAGTTTACAACCAGCCGGCAAACAGCAGGGCAAAAACCACTAGAATCATTGGACCACTTGAGAAGCAACACTCCATCACCCCTTAACCTTTCCTCGACTTCCTCCAAACACTCTCAGAGTAGCTCTTACACTCCGAACAGCCTGAACTCGGAGGAAGCCCGCGGGGACACACCGCTGGATCTGTCGCTCCCCAAACACATGGCGCAGAAGCGCGCCTCCGCCGGAGAGAAGCGGCCCAGACCCAATGGTTTAATCAGAGAGCACAACGGGGAGGCTTTGGGGCGAGAGCAGGTGTCTGGGCCCTTTGATTTGGTCAACATTAAGAAGGAGGTGCTGGGATCTGATGGTGGAGGGAATGCTATTCACCAACTGGAGAAAAGCACCAGTCCCATCTTTGGGATTAATGCCTTTGCTGGCGGACCTGTCTACACCTCCCTTCCACCTCACGGAGCATTTCCCCCACACACCTTCATGACTCCTGCCCAAGCGACCATCCCAGGCCTCAGGCCCTACCCGGGTCTTGACCCCATGAGCTTCCTGCCTCACATGGCCTACACCTACGCCACTGGGGCAACCACATTCGCTGAAATGCAGCAGAGGAGAAAGTACCAGCGGAAACCAGGCTTCCAGGTAAAAATCATGTAAAGTAAGGACAATGCGTTTTGTTTTGTTTGTTCTTTCTTCTAAACAGAGCCAGCCAGGAGCCATGGAGGGTCAGTATTCCCAGGTTTTGGTAACCCCGACCTGCTCAGACTGGAGTGTGTTGCACTGAAAACCTCCAAACTGGCCGTGCATGGCTCATGGTTGGACAGATAACAGCAAAGACAACAGGTGGCTGTTAGTTTTCAGGGCTTTTCATCTCCATCACACAACATGGCGGCTGGCAGTCCAAACCCGCCGTCAGCTCCGTTAGCTTTGATCATGATGACGTGTTTGCTCCACAGCACAGAAGTTGGATAAAGGGATTGTTTGTTGGGCTTGGGGCTTACAGCTGTCTGTATAGTGATGTGTTAAAAGTATTGTTGACCCAGCCAGTGTTGAGCGTGGAGAATTTTAAAGGGTCTCCCTGCCACGGGACCTATGAGCTGAGCTTCAGCGTTTCCACTGTGGAGTCTACATTTAACTGGTCTCATTATGGGGCGGGATGTGTTTGCTCCGACTGAAAGTAGTCAGAGTTTTCCAGGTTTCATGTCTGAGTATTTTTAAAAATGCAAAGTGTGGAAGTAATGCCAGAGAAAAAGAGGCTGGTTCCACAAAAGACTCGAACACCTCCAGATTCAGAATTTTTTGCCCTTTAAAGGAAAACTTCACTTCCTGTAAAGAAGGGAAGTTCATCTCCTGAAAACAAATCACAGATCAAATCTGGATTTAGTGAAATGCTGAGAGTTTTTCACTGTGCCATCATAAATACCGTTTGTCAGCAGCACCAAAGGTAAACAGCTCATAAGTCCCGCCCCTTGAAGCGCCGGTCACCGCTGACTCTTGGATGATTTGTATGAAAGCAGCTGCGTGGACTTTTTGGGAAAGTTCCTGAAATTGAAACTAAAAATGATGGTCAGCGCTTTGTTCCGGTCTCGTGGTAAACCTCTGACCTCAGCTCACCTGCTGTCAGCTGTTATCTGTAAACACACCCCTCTTTCTCAGAGTCTCCTGGGTGAGGGGGACTTACCGGGTTGGGCCTTTAAGCCCTGTCCAGACTTGGGATCATAGAGGCGGTGGGGGGGGAGTCTCGTGGCGCGAGGCTGACAGGTGTGGGATTATCGGGGTACTGAAGCTCTGTCTCTGTCTCAGGGGGAGCTGCTGGACGGCACGGCGGACTATCTGTCAGGCCTGGACGACCTGACAGACAGCGATTCGCTGCTCTCCAGGAAGAAGATTAAGAAGACTGAAAGTGGTATGTACGCGTGTGACTTGTGCGACAAAACATTCCAGAAGACCAGTTCCCTCCTAAGACACAAATATGAGCACACAGGTATATATAACACTTGGACACTTCTTTTTACCCACCCAATGCCTCCTTATTTCCTCTGTCCTCACTCTTCTGTTTCCTCACGTAGCTCCCCACTCGTAGCTCTGCTTCTCTCTTTTGTTCTCTGCAGGCCGTGGCCTTTAACATGCGCCTTTCTTTTCAGCGGGGGGTAGGCAGCCTTTAATACAGAGAGCAGTACAAAAACATTCAGCGCCCCAAATATCAGCAGCACCTCATTCACACTGAGAGAGGAGGAGGAGTGCATGTTTGCATGACTGTGTGAAGATCAAAAGGAAATATTAATTACAGCCGAGAGATGGTCCATTTTTTTCCATTTTTAAACTGGAAACAAACAACTTATGATAACACCACAGCAGGAAAGGTGAAGCAGCAAACACTGTTCTTATTAAAGCGTCCCAGTTTACCGAGTCGCCCCGCAGGAAATGTGATGAATGTGGAGGCTTCAGTAAGACTGCAGCATTGTGGGGTTTAATGCTTTCATGAGATTTCTCTGCAGGACTCTTCTGATCCAAATCAAAATCCTAAACGACCCCCCAGCATGTCCTGAATAAAGTCAGTGTTTCACTAGTTTGGTGTCTCATCTTCACGCCTTTCGCTGCGTCACGGATAAAGGTAATCTGTGGCGTTAAGCAGAGCCACACCCTCAGACGACTCTGGCTGCACGGCGTCAGCTCAGTTTGTCATTTTCTCACTGCTCTGGAGATAAAATCAGTGCTTTTTAAATGAAGTTTGGTTCATGTCCTGCCTCACACATTAACCCACATCACTTCCACTTAATGACCCATTAACATGCAGCATATTTACAGCATTTCATGGAGCCTCCTTTCAGCTGCTCGTTATCAAAGGTAGTAACACATGGTAATGACTAGTTTTCTGTTCTTGAACACTCACATTCATCTTGATTTTACTTGTGTTTTTTGTTTTCTCGTCGTTCTCATGATTTTATTATTTAATATTAAATAGTAATTTTTCATTGACGGACGTCAGACTGATGCTTCCTGTCGTCAAATTCGGTGCTTGTCCTGGTGTTACAGTAAAGTGGGGTTTATGATTTGGGAGTTGGAGGCTCACGGAATGATAATCATGTGTTGTTTGCATTCCTCTGACATGTGATAGAACAAAAGCTGAACATGAGAACACGTCTTTGTTGTTCCCATTGATACAGGAAGTCAAACCTGCGTGTTTGTGCTAATATTGGAGTTTGGTTGATCTTACCTGTGTGCCGTCCTCACAGACTCAGACCTGCTCTACCTTCATGTCTTTCACTCAGTTGCATCACCCTCATGTTTCCCTCCCACCTCCAACACTCGAAGCAGGAATCTACCGTCTCAGTTATTTCTGCCGCAGTGTGTGTGTGTGTGTGTGTGTGTGTGTGTGTGTGTGTGTGTGTGTGTGTGTGTGTGTGTGTGTGTGTGTGTGTGTGTGTGTGTGTGTGTGTGTGTGTGTGTGTGTGTGTCAGAATGCCAGCTATGGTGGATGTTACAGGCGCTCCGGGTCTATTTGTGGCTATGATCTGCCTGTGTGTGTGTGTGTGTGTGTGTGTGTGTGTGTGTGTGTGTGTGTCGGGGTAAAGCCATGTTTTTGGTGCATGTGTGCGTGGGACGTGTGATTGGGCAGCATTCAGCCTGCCAGTTGGCAGCAGCTGAAGCATCCTGTTCAGACATAAGAAATTTCCGCCTGTACAGTCGTAGTAAACCAGCTCTGTGTGTGTGTGTGTGTGTGTGTGTGTGTGTGTGTTGGGAGCTGTTACAGCTGTTAGGGTTCCTGCCCCTCCTTAAATTTAAATCCGGAGCTGTGATGTCATCGCAGCTGACCGCAGGCCGCTGAAGGTTCGCGTTACCTCGTGGTGTCTCAAGCATGCCTCATTGTTGTTATGGCAACAGACAGACACCGAGGGTGTGATGAAATGTTAACAGGATGAGTTGAAGATTTTAGTTCAAACCTGTCATGTTTTTGTTGTTTTTGTTTTTTACCGTCAGCCAATCACCGCACAGGTTTCAAAGATCTGTAGTTCAGTCTTCTGATTGGTGATTGTTTCAGCTGTGTCTTTGAGTTAAGAGATTTTTTTCTGGTCCAGCTGTAGATTTATGTCTCTTTATGAAAAAACACGTGAGAGTTTTCCATGTAGATCAGAGCTGAAGTGATAAACCGTGGAAATAATCAGCAGACAGGTTGATAAATGGACAACATCACTTCCATTTTTCATTTTTTAAATTCATTTTTAACACGCCCACATTTCATTCAGCCTAGTCTGGATTAGTTACTGCACTTCATGCCCAGTTACAGCAGTTGTGCTGTGGACCAGATGTGGCCCAAAGATAATTAATATCTGGTTCCATAAAGGAGGAGCTGCGCCTGAGTTTAGGCCAGACTTCAAAATAAAGTCTAAAATCTTCTTACCTGATTAATTAATAAACACCATCCACAGAGTCCAGACAGTTTCCAGGTCTTCATGCAGTTGGAAAACCTTGGAAACACAAATGTTTCCTGGTTCTTTGTAGTGTTTGTACGTCCTCGGTGTCTGTAGCTGTTCAGAGTTTCTTGTTCCTTCGTTGGGTTTGCAGCTGTCTGTCATGTGCTGATTCACTCTGCTGTGTGTCTCCGTGTCCAGCTGTGTCCGTCCTGACCGTGTCCCACCCTCCATTGTGTTTCTGCAGGTAAACGTCCGCATCAGTGTCAGATCTGTAAGAAGGCCTTCAAACACAAGCACCACCTGATCGAGCACTCACGCCTGCACTCTGGAGAGAAGCCCTACCAGTGCGACAAGTGCGGCAAGCGCTTTTCGCATTCGGGTTCGTACTCGCAGCACATGAACCACCGCTACTCATACTGCAAGAGGGAGGCCGAGGAGCGTGAGGCGGCCGAGAGGGAGGACAGGGACAAGGGAGGCGGAGGAGGCGTTGCAGTTGCAGGGCTGGAGCCCACCGAGCTGCTGATGAGGGGCTACCTCCAGGGGCTGGGGCCCCTTGGATACTCGGACCCAGAGGACCAGCAGGAGGATGGCGGCAGTGCGATGCTGAGGGTCAGCGGTGAGGGAGGAGTAGGACGGGAGGAGAGGGAAATGGACGGCAAGATGTCTGAGGAGGTGACAGAGCGGCAGGAGGGAAGTTTCAGAAAAGGAGAGGAGGAGCAGGAGTGCGACAGCAGGAGCCAGATGGACTTGATGGGGGACGTTGAGGGTAAAGGCTCGCCGCTGCCGATGGACGAGAGTTCACGAGAAGGGAAAACAGACGGCAGGTCAGACCAGGAGGACTGATGAGGAGCAACAAAAGCTTTGGGACGCTGGCTCGATGCAGCTGCTGCTTTATGAGGGGCTGAAAGGAAGATGAGGGCCGGAGGGGACGGCGGTCATCTTCTCACACCAAATTAGTGTTTACTTTAGACTTCCTGCTGAGACTGATGGGTCACAAATGTGTTTATGGTCTGATTCAGCTTCGTTCGCGTTCAGCCGACCGAAAACATAAATGATTTTAAAAAGGCTGTAATGTGCAGTTAACTTAGTATTATTAACAAAACTCGTGGCCTCTGATTTATCAGGTTCAGTCTGATTATTTTCTCCTTCAAAGTGTTTGTTGACACCTTTTCTTAATGGAGTCCTGTTTCTTTAACATTTTAAAGTTTAAGTTCTGCCGGTAGCTAAAGTGCTGGGATAGTTTCACAGCCAGAAAGGCCGAACTTTGAACCTCGGCAGTTCAGTCTGAAGCTCTCAAACCCTGAAGCTTAAGGTTTCTGCTGAGCTGATGTTAGATTTGATTGATAGATTTTTAGATCTTGGGGCAAAACCCCAAGACCCCAAGGCACTAGTTTTCAACCTTTAAGTAAAAACACTGAAAATAAAGCCCAAAAAGCTTCTACTTAAATCGGACAAGCAAGCCTGTACAGTACAGAAGTATTTTTTTATTATTGTGTTTGTGAATCCAAGAGAAGACAGGTTTACCTTGAGACCTACTGAGAAACCAGTTTTGTTGTAGCAGAACACCATTTACTAAAGACACTAACAGCAACCGTAGCAACTCTGAATGACGTGTTAGGGTGAGCGATGGTCTCGGTCTAATTAGGGACTCTGTGGAATGAAGAGCAGGTTCAAGTTGTAGTTCTCTGAACACCAGGTGTGGTCTTTGAGGCGTACCGTCATATACGCGTGGTCGTTAATGATCCCTGCTCGATTTTGCTAGGTTAGCTTGTTTTCATCACCATGATACCTAAACACACATTCAGACCTGTGGGAGGTTTTATGTGAATGAAATAATGATGCTAGCAACATTATTTTGTATGATTTTAAGCATTTGAGGGTAAATCTTTGGAATCAATTCAATTTTATTTATACAGCGCCAAATCACAACAAAAGTCGCCTCAAGGCGCTTCATAGATACAGAGAAAAACCCAACAATCATATGACCCCCTATGAGCAAGCACTTTGGCGACAGTGGGAAGGAAAAACTCCCTTTTAACAGGAAGAAACCCGCAGAACCAGGCTCAAGGAGGGGCAGGGCCATCTGCTGTGATTGGTTGGGGTGAGAGAAGGAAGACAGGATAAAAGATATGCTGTGGAAGAGAGACAGAGGTTAATAACAGATATGATTCAATGCAGAGAGGTCTGTTAACACATAGTGACTGGAAAGGAAAAACTCAATGCATCATGGGAATCCCCCGGCAGCCTACACCTATTGCAGCATAACTAAGGGAGGATTCAGGGTCACCTGGTCCAGCCCTAACTATATGCTTTAGCAAAAAGGAAAGTTTGAAGCCTAATCTTGAAAGTAGAGATAGTGTCTGTCTCCTGAATCCAAACTGGAAGCTGGTTCCACAGAAGAGGGGCCTGAAAACTGAAGGCTCTGCCTCCCATTCTACTTTTAAATACTCTAGGAACAACAAGTAGGCCTGCAGAGCGAGAGCGAAGTGCTCTAATAGGGTGATATGGTACTACAAGCTCATTAAGATAAGATGGGGCCTGATTATTTAAGACCTTGTATGTGAGGAGCAGGATTTTGAATTCTGGATTTAACAGGAAGCCAATGAAGGGAAGCCAAAACAGGAGAAATCTGCTCTCTCTTTCTAGTCCCTGTCAGGACTCTTGCTGCAGCATTTTGGATTAGCTGAAGGCTTTTCAGGGAGTTTTTAGGACTTTCTGATAATAATGAATTGCAGTCGTCCAACCTGGAAGTAATAAATGCATGAACTAGTTTTTCAGCGTCACTCTGAGACAGGATATTTCTAACTTTAGAGATGTTGCGCAAATGGAAGAAAGCAGTCTTACATATTTCTTTAATATGTGCATTGAAGGACATGTCCTGGTGAAAAATGACTCCAAGGTTCCTCACAGTGTTACTGGAGGCCAAGGTAATGCCATCCAGAGTAAGAATCTGCTTAGATACCATATTTCTAGGCTTTTCAGGGCCGAGTACAATAACCTCAGTTTGATCTGAATTAAGAAGCAGAAAGTTAGCGGCCATCCAGGTCTTTATGTCTTTAAGACATTCCTGCAGTTTAACTAATTGGTGTGTGTTATCTGGCTTCATGGACAGATAGAGCTGGGTGTCATCTGCATAGCAGTGTAAATGTATGCTATGTCTTCTAATGATGCTGCCTAAGGGAAGCATGTATAATGTAAACAGAATTGGTCCTAGCACTGAACCCTGTGGAACTCCATAATTAACCTCAGTGTGTGAAGAGGACTCTCCATTTACATGAACAAACTGGAGTCTATTAGATAGATATGATACAAACCACTGCAGCACAGTACCTGTAATACCTACAGCATGTTCTAATCGCTCTAATAGGATATTATGGTCGACAGTATCGAACGCTGCACTGAGGTCTAGCAGGACAAGCACAGAGATGAGTCCACTGTCAGAGGCCATAAGAAGATCATTTGTAACCTTCACTAAAGCTGTTTCTGTGCTGTGATGAGCTCTGAAACCTGACTGAAACTCTTCAAATAAACCTCTGCAGATGATCTGTTAGCTGTTTGACAACTACTCTTTCAAGAATTTTTGATATGAAAGGAAGGTTGGAGATTGGCCTATAATTAGCTAAGACTGCTGGGTCTAGAGATGCTTTTTGAGTAAAGGTTTAACTACAGCCAGCTTGAAGGCCTGTGGTACATAGCCGATCATTAGAGATAGGTTGATCATATATAAGATCGAAGAATTAATTAATGGCAGGACTTCTTTGAGCAGTTTTGTAGGAATGGGGTCTAAAAGACAGGTTGAAGGTTTGGAGGAAGTAATTATTGAAGTTAACTCAGAAAGATCAATTGGAGAAAAAGAGTCTAACTTAACATCGATGGTACTAAGAGTAGCTGTAGATAATATTACATCTGTGGGATGATTATTGGTCATTTTTTCTCTAATGATAAAAATTTTATTAGTGAAGAAGTTCATGAAGTCATTACTAGTTAACGTTAAAGGGATGGTTGGCTCAAAAGAGCTCTGACTGTTTGTCAGCCTGGCTACAGAGCTGAAGAGAAAAAATCATAGCCTGAACCTGATGAGTCAAAGGTCATGAGTGTTTTGTGTGAAGTTTGGTTTGATGAGCCCAAACGGAGAGGCGGGTCCACAGGAAGTCTGAATAACACTGGGATCTATTATTGTTATTATCAGTGTTAACGTTTAACTTTTAAAACGCCTCCACGCCGCAGGTAACCTCCGTCAGTCCCTGAGCGGAGACTCGACCCCATGAGCGTCCCCCCCCCCCCCCCCCCCCGTGGCTTGTGGGACCGTTTAAAAATCCACATTATGCAAAAAACAAAAGAAGAAGAAGAAGTCGTAATGAGTATCACTATAATGAAATGAAGCTGTTTTTAATGTACAGTATTATAAAGGCCTAAAAGCTGTGTGGTGCTATGTTGTTCTTAACTTTCGGTGTGTTGTTGTGTTCGAACCTCACTTCAGGAAATTGCACTCCACTCCCTGAATCACTACAAAATAAAAGAAAAAGGAAAAAAAGAGGGTATACAGCCTCGAACACTCGGCCACTTCCTGTCAGTGTTATTGTCGTATTTTATCTCCTTTTACTGTGATGTTTTTATTTTTTATTCGACTTTATTATTTTGCCAACTAACCACATGACTTTGGGCCT
Organism: Aulonocara sp. 'chitande type north' Nkhata Bay; assembly: GCF_057382095.1. Taxonomy (NCBI): domain Eukaryota; kingdom Metazoa; phylum Chordata; class Actinopteri; order Cichliformes; family Cichlidae; genus Aulonocara; species Aulonocara sp. 'chitande type north' Nkhata Bay. The sequence goes on along the minus strand of NC_141359.1, from coordinate 41,096,546 downwards.
CCTGATTTGTTTTTTTATGTGGAGGAACATTTAAACCTGTGTGATTTTCAAAATAAAACGTGGAGTCTTAAAGCGCAGAGGAAATGAAAATGAAAGGCAGAGCCCTCTGAGTGTGTTGAATTTTCTCCAGAGAAAGCCTTATTATATGCAAACCTTTCACCTGTGCCATCCCTGTACAGCGCCACCTGTCCTCTGCTTCAGTATTAAAGTGACGAGCTTACCTGTCCGATGCGTCAGTGTTAGCGTAGCAAGGCGTCAGTTTCTTAGTTTACACGTTTGTGCAATTTTCTGTGTTTCTGTTCACCTCAGTATTTCTGTCAGTATTACTTTTGTTTTTAATTTGAGAGTTTGCCATTTTATTTATGTGACTCATTTTATATTTCCTAATTTTATTTATTTCATACTGTAGTGTACAGTATTAGAGTTCCTCACAAACATCTATTTTAGTAAAATGATCGGAGCAAAACTCTGGAGCTTTTCTTGTTGCTTTCTTTGTTTTTTCCAAACTACTGGAAATTTTAAATTTGGGGAACTTTGGATACGAAGCTTCTGGTGAAAACACTGTATTTAAAAAAAAATCCACTTTAATCATCCCACTAAAGAGGTGATGAAAGACTGGTGAAGACGATGAAGGAATTCCTGAAATGTTTTATGATTTTTCATTTTTAATTTCCATGCTCGAATAAATGTAGCCAAAATCAATTTTAATAAAGCTGTGTTATTCTTCTTGTAGCACCGGGGTCTGATTCATTAACGCCTCAGCGACGAAGACGAGCGCCGTTTTTAGCTTCCTCGTGTTACCGTCACATTGCTGCTCGCTCACATCATCGCTCCCCCCCCCCCCCCACACACACACACCTACCTGACCGCAGTACACACACCTCTCAGCACGCTGGCTTCAGGCTGGACCTTCGTCCTGAACATGAGCTCAGCACTGACGGATAAACTTTATTTAAACTGACAAACTCGTGTTCCGGGAGCTTAGCCTGTGACAGCATGGCCCTGAAAGGAAAAGAAACACTCTGTAAATTTTACTTCCAGGTGATTCGTGTGGTGGAGGAAGACTGCGCAGCTCTCGTTTCTCTGTCTGGTTCAGGCTGAAATCATCGGTTTTCTCCACATTAGCAGGACGTGCGCTTACAGCCTCTGTGATTTATGGCTTTTATCTGCAGATGCAAGCAGGTGTGGTTCACACACAGTGCAGAGAGGAGCTGATCTGAGACCAGCGAGGACCCACACAGCCTGAGGAGAGCTGACACGGATTAAACTGCTCAGAATGAACTCGCGGCTTTTATTTTAGGCTCGTTTGTAATTAATGATTTCCTGAATAAACTATGACCCTTTTTGGAATAAAGGTTGTGGTGTGAGTGCTGTCTCTGTACACCTGACAAACAAACATGTCGTCAGTAACTGGAGATGTGATCGTTCACACTCTCCGCGCCGTGATTCACACCTTCATCCTCCACACCTGCCGAGCGGCTCACGTCCATCCCCGCCTCCACCCGGCGAGCTAACGGATGCTGTCATGAGTCCTCTTACCTGAATGATGCTGGACGTCCACACGGCGCTTCACAGCTTTCACTTTAGTCCTGCTTCAGGTGTGTGACGGGGTACGTCCATACTGGGTCCTGTAAGCGTGCCATACGGACGATAAAGTTTGACTTTGACGTGGTTTTAAATCAGTGTTGGTGCAGTGATCTCTGCTCTGAACCATTCGTCAGAGCGCAGCAAAGCCTTCAAACCACCTGAAACCAGCCCAACGTCACACCTGTCTCACAGGGTTTATTAATAAAGATTTATGCAATTTAACAAAACAGCCAGACAGCAGTCAGCTGACCCGTCATTGCCCTTTGATCACTGGTTCATGACTGTTAGTGAAGCAGAGTGACTCATGCAGGTGAGAACAGGTGTGTCTGGTGAGTGTGAGCTGCAGAGTTTTACCTGCGTAAACACAGTGCAAAGGTTTCCTTTACTGAAGCATGAAGTACATGTATTCATGAGACACGCAGATGTGTGATGAAGATGGTCAGAGAACATCAAGTGACCCACGGACATGCAGCATCATGTGACTGCAGTTTAACAGTTTTATAAAACAGAGAAACAGACTGTATGCAAACATGTAGGCGTGACACTCACAGAGGTCAAATGAGCCATCGTTCCATTTTTCAGCCACACCATCAGGGTCAAAGGTTAACCAGGTGACCTGCTGCCTGCTTCTTAAAGCTGCTGATTATCAAAAATGTAGCCACATCTGTCCCCAGGACAACAGGCGTGAGTGTCCTCTGTAACTTGTGTGAAAATTTGGGCGTGAACAGAAGCTGTTGTCCAGGTAAGATAGCACCTGGTCACACATGCTGGTGTGTTCAGGTGAGTCTCAGGCAGGGGCGTAGTTTCCAGGGAGGTTAGGGGGATTATGACCCCCCCAATAATCAGACCCAACCAATATAACCCCCCCAATAAAATTATGAATTATTTTGCATAAATAGGCTGTTGATTTTCTTTACTCATTTCAGGAATTCCCAGCAAAATAGTTGCATGTTTAATCATCTGGGAATTTACCCAGATTTATTTATTTATTTAGACAGAGATCTTGACCCCCCAAATGTTCAGCACAAAGTTACCCCGATGGCTCAAGTTTATTCACATAATAATTAAACTTGGATTAAATTACTGTAAATCCCCGCCTGCTGCTAACTATACTAATGCAGTATTACTGCGGTAGTAGCAGTACTGCTGATACTTTACTGCGTACTAAAACCACAGGCTGGTGTCTCTGAGTGTGTAATACTCTTTAAACTGCAGTTTTTAACCTCTGACTTTAAAATTTTAGCCCTGCGACAGACTAAAGACTGGCGACCTGTCCAGGGTGTACCCCGCCTCTCGCCCCTTGACAGCTGGGATAGGCTCCAGCACCCCCGTGACCCTGAAAAGGATAAGCGGAAGTGAATGGATGGACTTTAATTTACATTTAACTATTTTTTCCACTCAGAAGAAAAGGCGGGAAGAGCTGCTCGGCTAAACCGACGTGATGACGTCAGACCGTGCGTATTCTGCTATGATCCGGGAGATGCTGTCAGAGGTGAGTGTCCCGCTGTCGGTGAACTGGCCGTTCGTATGAGGGTCCTCGGTGGAAGCACACCGGCGGGTACTCCGGTCCTCCTGCCGGCTGCCAGTGGCGGGGAGTGTGGGGGAGGAGCGGACTTTGCACCGGGGAAGGAGAGCTACCTGATTGCGGCTAGCTGTTAGCCGCTATCAGCTAACTGTTAGCCGCTATCAGCTAACTGAGTCCTGGTGATACGCTTTTAGAGCTAACGATGCTAACGGTGCTAACGGAGCTGGACGGAGAAGCCTAGAAACAGTGCTACTCCAGGACGTAGACAGAGCCCTGACTCGGTGCGTGGGAGAGTGTTTGGGTCATTGCACTCACCACCAACAAACACCGTACCTGCGCTCAGACGCACACTGAGGTACAGGCGATGGATACCTGTGCAGGTGTTTGCTCTGAGAAACCAGTCTGTGGATGAATCAGCTGATGGGTGCACTAGTGACAGGTGACAGGTGAAGGCTCTGGGGTGTCTCAGGTGTGTTTTCATTTTCAGTAAGAAACATGTACCTGCTGGCGTTACTCAGGTACAGCTCCTCCACCTGTGAGGTCCAGGTGTTCTTATTTCCACCCCATCAGTGTCCAGCATCATGTTCAGGTCATCCCATCTCAGATCACAGTGGGTTTTTACTTCCCAGCTCCACAGTAAACTTCCTATCAAAGCGAGTTTTTACTCCCCACTGTTGTCAAGTGCCTGCTCACAGGGGCCTGACAGCATTATTGTGGGGTCTGTACCTCACAGTAGAAAGCACTGTGAGGCAACTGATGTTGGGATTTAGTGCAACATAAATACATCAGAGTTGAATAAAAAACGTTGAACGGCAAAACAAGCAGTGACAGACTGGGAATGGTTTACGGATGAATTTCACAATACTGCAAAATAACCACATAGAATAATATTTGATTCTAAACATCCAAACATTAAACAGGAACACTGAGACAGATCAGAGAACTGGAGTGAGCCGTTACATTCATTCCACTCATTCATTAGTTTCGGTGAATTTCCACAGTGGGTTTGATGTTTCACTCTGGTTTTTATTGGTTTCACTGCTGGTTTTGGTGTTTTTAATGATTATTGTAAGGAGGGCATGTGTCAGAGGCAGATTTATGAAAAGACTTAAAGACGCCCACAGTGTCGCTAAACGCGACCATCACCTCTCTGTAGTTTTAGTTTAGTGTTGGTGAGAGTGAGGCAGGCTCCGTGGAGATCCTCTGTACATCAGTTAGTGCAGAGTCACTGTGGGCTGAGCAGGAAAACCCCACAGTGACATTTACAGTGCAGATGGGGGCGGGTGCAGTGCTACTGGGACTGTCATCACATTATTGTCCTCCAACAGGCCTCAGCATGGCACACGCAAAGTATAAAGACACGAGGGGTGGCTCAAGACTTTGGCACAGTACTGTCCATGCTGAGGGTTTAATAATGAGAGGAAAAAAACAAACGTGATTGGTTCATGTCTCAGTCCGATATGACCCCAGGGGTCGTGACCTTTGCTATCAGACGCGATCCGAGTTGCTCTGCAGGGCCGAGGAGGAGCACGCTCAGGCGTGCAGCAGGTGGTGAGGTCGGAGCTCAGCACAGGTCACCTCTGTGGGTTTGGACTGCTGGCTGAGGGTGGAGGCGGAGGGGCAGGTTTAGAGCAAAAGTGATGCTTCGCCTCTGTCTTCATGGTCGTGGAGATTATCGACTCATCAGGGAGCTGCTGGAGAAGAAGCTCCACAGATTAGCCAGTGAGTGTGCGGTTTCGCAGTCAGACACGCCCCTCGCCGTGATGCCAGTGCTCGTCTTGAAACCTCGTAGCAGGGCTCCTGAAAGCTTTGGGCGATGGGCATCTGTGGTTGTAGATGGAGCTCTGTCCGTCATGGCAGGGTGGAGGCTGGCCTGCCTGATCCTGACCGGTCCGGCCGCTGCATGCTGAGGCTGTCGGGGCTCCGCCCACACCGTGGTTCTGCGGCATGCTGTTTCCATCAGGCTGCGGGGGGATTCCCTACGGGGAACGCCGCTCGCATTAACCCTTTGTTTCAAGTGAGTCGGCAGCTTCCAGGCGCAGTGGGAGGAAAGGTGTTTAGGTGAGATGAGTGTGAGCTGGAATCCCCCGCTGGCTCCACGGTGGAACCATCCAGCTCACGTCTACTGACACGCTTCCTGCCTCGCCGTCCGGCGCTCTGGCCTCATCTACGTGCCCCTCAAACCCGGCTTCATTGAGCACTGATCGGTAATCAGTCTGATCGACCGGTCCCGGTGTGAGGATGTGAATTTCCTCTCTGATCTTTATTAAATCTCACCACTGCACCACAGACCTGATTCTACTTCCTGTTTTCATTAATAGCAGTCTGTGTGTGTGTGTGTCAGCCTTGGGGTTGAAATGTCTCTAAGAACATTCATTTATTTTCACATCACTGATGGAATCATTTATTTACTGATTGAAAATCAGGTAATGTGATCAGACACAAACATGAAAACAGTCCAATTTCTTTGAACCTGCTTTTACTGTGAAAGGTGACGAGAGGTCGAGTAAAGTAAACGAGGGTCCCTGACAGTTTCGAGGTTCGTGCACACATAACTGAAAAGTAGAAATAAACTTTATTTAAAACAATTGAAACAACACCATCGCTTCATTCATGATTCAGTCATTTTTTATTGTCTGTTTGTGCAGATTCATTTGATCAAAAACAAACTTAAATAATCTGGTGTAGGGCTGGGCCATATCATACCGTTCACGGTAATACCGGTGTAATTTTGGGCAACGATAGAAAAATGAAATATCGCGATAGAATATGGGTAAAACGCGCATGCGCAGTGCCTTTGTTTTCGTACGCACACGTCGGAAAAAGCATGGCGGTGAAAGCAAATCGTTGAATGAAACAGATGAAGCAGAACTGGTTTGTAAAAATGCTGCAGCTTCACTGGTGTGGAGCTGGTTTAGCTTTCGTCTGTCAGACACACAACAAAGCACTATTTTTGGTAGCGCATGCTAGCGGGCCGTCGTTATTATGGTGTTTTTTGGAAAGGATGGCACACTTAAAATCAATCCTTTGATTTTTCTGAAAGTCGACAGAGCCCCTTATAACCCCGTGTGCCTTATGTATGAACTCTGGTTGTGTTTACTGACCTCGAAACTATTTTATGTGCACGGCGCTCGAAAATCTGTCAAATGTTTCAGTACGACTTTGCTAAGCTACGAAGCCGCACCGCTTGATGGATTGTCGGAGCATTACGGCTATCGTAGGCGGAGCCTCGCGGAGTGATACGTACTGTGCTTCAACATAATATTACCGTATTGTGTGTGTATAACCCCTGTAAGTTTTGTGGATATTATACATGGTTATGCTGAGGATATGTCGGCCAGTTTCCACTGGAAATGCCTTTTGGTTAAACTGTCAGCGAGGAATTTGCACTGTTACATTTTTATAATTCACATAAAACAGCTGCTTGTTTAAGTGAAAATACATTGATGGTTTTTTTTTTTTTTTGCACTAATAAAGTTGTGGAGTTGTAAAGTATTTTGTCTCGTGTCAGTTATATCGTTATCGCAAATTTTCAAATGTATATCGTGATAAATATTTTTGGTCATATCGCCCTGCTCTAATCTGGTGTTTCCAACCTCTGGCTCAGGGCCTGGTGAGGGCCCAGAACTCAGTGTGAGAGGTCAGCACAGCAAGACAAAAGCAACATCTTTGTTTTTGTAAATAACATTGTTATTAATGATGATCAGGAATCTGAAGGTTTGTGGGGAGGGGGTGGTCAAACATGTGGTCCCAGGGCCTGAAGAGGTCGGTGCTCCTGATCAGCAGCTCGGAGACGATGACAGGAAGCTGTGGAAAGTTCAGAGAAGAGGTTTAAGCTCGTGTGACGTAAACATGGAAACACTGATGACATCAGGCTGATTGTTGTCTGATTTCTGAATGAACAGATGTTTGACAGGAAGCGGCGCTTCGGGTAGAGCGCTTTCGGTTTCTGGGTTCCTGCTGTGTGTGTGGGCCCGGCTGCTCTGAAGGTCGCGGGGTCCTCCGACTGTATTAGACAGGAAGTTGCTTTCAGAATAACGGCCGGCATTATGCTCAGATTTGTCTGCATTAAATCGGCTCATTGGTGGCGCTGATTGCCGCGCCATGCCCGGTGATATGGACTGATTGAGCGTGTGCGGGCGCGCTGAGTGCTTTGTGGGCAGCTAAATGGAGGCGGACTGGAAATCATGGGCAGGGGATTCAGCGGAAGCCGCTGTTGCGTAAACTCCATAATGGATCCATCAGCACGCATTGTGCTGAGGGATGAGCTGCGAGCGCACACAACACAACGACAGCAACAACAATGCAGCGGCAGCTAATCGCCCCGCAGCGCCCCGCCATCTCCTCCATATCTGCTCCGGCGCAGCAGCCCGTGTGATCGGTTCAGCTCGCGTGTCAGCAGATTGGTGCAAAACTTCTGCTCCGTCCAAGTGATGAGCAGGAAAACTCCATCAGCTCCACCAGCCTGCATGCACGCTCACAAAGCCATCGCACTCCTGTATCGCTGTGATCAATATGATCGATGGACCATCAATGGGCCTGACGCACCGACCTCACACTGCAGTGCTGCGTCACAACACGCATGGCAGTAATGATCACAGTGATAATAAACATCAGTGTTATTGATCATAATGATCATGTTGGTATGAGTCATTCATGGTTTGTAAACAGTGATACACACTGTGTGTGTGTGTGTTGCTGTGTGTGTGTGTGTGTGTGTGTGTGTGTGTGTTGCTGTGTGTGTGTGAGATTGGAGTCCCGGGTGACGTCACACACCTGAGCATCATCACACACAAACGCTGACAAGCAGCTTTCAGTCACAACAGAGATACACTCTAACAACTGTCCAGCTGCTTTAATACACCTGAGCAACAGGTAATCAGGGTCTTGGGGGCAGAGTAGGGCTGCACGGTTAATCGTTAGAAAATTGCGATCTCGATTCATACTTATGTGCGATCTCATTTCCAAATGACAACGATTTAAAAAAAAAAAAGAAAAGAAAAAAAAGACGACAATTGTACCGCATTTTGATCCGGGACGTAATCTGCATGAAAACAAGCGCTCACTCTTCCTGCTCAATAAATGACAAGGGCGGAGCCTTATACCACGTGATACAGAAGCTGCCGTGTGATGCTAAAATTAGCAGGAAAAAACAACGGAGAGCACGTCAGGGATGACGAGAAAGTGACAGGAGAAAATCCGTCCCGGTCAACCACCCAAACATCAATAACGGGAACCTTATACAGCGCTTCCCTATACCCGTCGACCTCCCGCAGGCACAAAGACATTACGGAGGCTATCACTTATCACCTGACCAAAGATATGGCTCCATCAACACTGTGCAAAACGAGGGATTTAGGAAAACGATCAACACCCTAGACAAACGCTACACAGTGCCGTCCCGCAACTATTTTTCTATTGTTGCACTACCTGCTCTGTACACGCAGCGTCGAGCAACGGTGGAGACGGAATTTCAAGCAGTACAACATTTTGCAGCAACAACAAAACGTGAGACATTTGTTGTTTTTATGTTCAGTTTCAACTGTTACGAAGTTGATGTGCAGTTAATAAGTGCAATAAATATTTATACTGGAAAAGAAAATCGTGAGAGAATCGTGATCTCAATTCTAAGCCAAAAAATCGTGATTCTCATTTTATGCAAAATCGTGCAGCCCTAGGGCAGAGCCTATTCCAGCTCCACTGTTTAAGCTTTTCCACTTTCCCCTCTGACAGTTCAAACCCTCCTGATTTCCTGCTGTGACAGCCCGGTGCACATGTGTCCTTATATGGAGCGTGTGGGGGTGGCTGCACACAGACGCTGAGCGTGCACCTGTCGCACCTGACCGAACCTGATTCACTGACGCTCAGGTGTTTCATGACTCTGAAGAGTGTATGAAGAGTATATGACTCCATCTGTGAGTAACAGCTCTCATCTGCCCTTACAGGAGACCCCGCCTCCCGCACAGGAGACCCCGCCTCCCCGCATCCTGCTGGTGGAGGCGTTTTATGGCGGCTCGCACAAACAGCTTATGGACCTGTTGAAGGAAAACATCGCGGGCTGCTCCGTCTTCACGCTACCTGCCAAAAAATGGCACTGGAGGGCAAGAACAGCGGCGCTCTACTTCAGCCAGACCATCCCCGCCTGCCCGTCATACAGGTGAGACCCAGACAGGTAACACAATCCACACTTTAACCCTCACTGTGGGGTGGCTGTGGTTTAAACCTGCATGTAACTAATAAACTGTCCCCACCTGAACTCCTCACCTCGTTAACTCTGAGCACAACTGTCCATTAACCACTGACATCACCAAACGAGAGTCAACACACAGACAACACAGACATTTAGAGGGAGGTCTCAGAGGCCTCGCTGCTGCATGAGCAAAGACTTACCTGGTGACGGCCATGAGGATGAGCCTGAGGATCAGAGAAGAAGCTGCACTGCATCAGCTGTGGATGCGGAGGAGGGAGGCTCGGGGAACTCCATCAGTACATGTAATGACTCAGATTAGGAATTAATCAGCGGCTGTGGTCCCTGCAGGGTAAAAACAGGTAAAACTAGAAAGTGCATTTTCTGAAGAAACTGCAGTGTGAATGCTGAAATCTCAATATATGCACTGAAATTAATTAATTGCTGAATTTCAAGTTAAAAATTTTGAATGAGATGAAAAATACAGAAATTTTCACCTGAAAACCAAAGTTCAGAACTTTTGAAAGCTGATGTTCACACAGCAGAAGTTGGAAAATAGCTGAAAATGTTTAAATGTGAATTAGAAAAACTTAAGTAATGGGAAAAGAAAATTTTAGAGTCAGAAAACATCTGAATGAATATTATGATATGAAGTTCATATTCTTTAACCCTTTAAGACCTACCATAGAACCAAGTCCGCCAGAGCTTATAGTATATTTTTACATGCTGTGGAGCCATTTTTTTGGAGCATTTCAAGTTGCTATACATCAATACAACCATTATAGCCCAAATTTTAATAATATGTCTGCATTAAGTGCATAGTAATTACATAAATTGCAAAAAAGTGCAATAAACTACAAAAAAATAACATATTTCTAGTTAGAGAAATTTAAGAGGCTTATCCCTCAAAACTGTAAATACAAAAAAGTTGCACAAACTAGTTTCCCACCAAAGGAAATTTATTTTGAGTGTCTTCATAGTTTTATTTTGAGATACACCAATTTTCATATACTGCAGGAAAAACGAAAAAATATATTACAGTGCAAATTTGCAAAATAACAGCATATGCATCAAAATAAAAATATTTCCAGCAGTGCAATATGAGTCCTCAGCATCCCAGAAACGACACAGAAAGTCATACAGTCAAACATAACTTTTAAAAACACAAGTATAGGCTCATAAGGCCACGATGGTAAAAAACTACATTTCCGCAAAATTACGTCACTTCCGGTTTCGGGCAGGTCATGCGGTCATGTGATAGTTCACGCTGATGGACGTAGGAAGTGTTACGAACAGCTGATCGGATCGGCAAAGCGTGTTTCTGGAATATTATGTTTTTGTTGCTGCAAGTGCTTTTTATGCAGTTTTTGCAAAGCTATATGTGGAAGGAAACTGTGACCTAGAACAAGCTGATGGCATAAGATGTAAGTACAACTCCTCTGGTTTCATATGCAAAAAAAATTATTGCGCTAGCTTATGTGGTTGCAGTGCTACCGGGATTTAAAAATAGTTACGCAAAATGGAGCGTGTCCGCTCCGACCGGCTTTAAAGGGTTAAATCACAGAATGACTAAAATGTGATCCCTCCACTTGGATCCACACAGTATAAAAAGTTTACATCTCTGAGCTTTGAAAGACATGCTATTGGAAAGAGAACAATGATCGCGACGTTGAGGGTAAAATGATGGCTGTAGAGCAAACACTGTGGACACAGCAGCAGTTGAAAGAGACATGTTTAAGATGAATCTTGGCAGAGTGAGAGAGAGCTCGTTAAGCAGGTGTGAGCCTGGTTGCTATAGTGACTGCACCCAATGGCTCCATACACACGCACACAGACATGCGCCTCACTTCTGCTGCTTAAAATAAACAGAAAAGTCAGCAACAAATCGTTCCCAAATCAAAAGTACACGTCGTATTGACAAAATTCTTTCACCGTGAGCACCAGCAATGTCTAGTCTACTGAATTCTCAGTTTTCATGCCTGTGGAGTTTATTATATGGGCGTGACGACAGTGTAAAGACAGCCTGTACTTCTGATTTTCAAACGAACCTTCTGAGCCATTTTAACATTAGTCTATGGAAGAGTTGGAGGGAGGAGGCTGTGCATTGGTGACATTTATGACAGAACCATAACACCTATTACAATAATAAACACATTGGATGAAAGAGGACAGCGATGGCTACATTTTGAGGGTAAAATCATACCTGTAGAGCAAACGCTGTGGACACAGCAGCAGTTTAAAGAGAAGATTTCAAGATTAATTTTTTCGCTCCTCTCACTCTAGCAGTTGAGCTGTCTCACTCTAGCACCAACATTCCGTCCCATACACACCCATTATAAACTCTGAAACGGGTGAAAAAAAAGCATGAAACTTTGTGTTGCTCTGAGGAGATTTGCCAAAATTCTGTAACTCCCACAACAATGATAGTGACATTTTCTGAAAGCCAACAAAAATACCTATGTTTTGATGTATAATTTGTGGGGGTTGAGGGAAAATTGAGCAAGTAGCAAGTTGTTTGGACATGAAGAGAAGATGGAAAAAGGACAAATGGCCCACTCAAAGCCAACTGCATAGCAACCATAACAACGCATGTATTTTCTGAAAAATCACAAAGATGAAACTCAAAACTTAAAGAGGGATAAGATGAAAACGGTAACAGACATGAAAAAGCTGAATCATACATGAATAGCCCAATAATTTGTGAACATTTTAAAGTGTGAATGGCGTTTCTACGTGAAAGTATGAGGAAGTAAAGTTTTAAAAACGAGCAAGTTTTAGCAGAATTGCGGAAATTTCCCATTCATTTTGATGGGACAAAAAATTGCACAAAAAGCTTAATATTTTAAGTATAATAGCTATAACTACCAAAAGTCATAGCACCCATCTCCAGAAATAGCAGAATAGTTTAAAGTTTGAACGGTGAAAATAGCACAAAAATTGTGGGAGTAGTTAACGTACAGAAGCAACTAGAACTAGAAAAATTTGCATTTCCTGTGAAAATGCTGTGTGGATGCCTTAACGCTGAAGATGTCTGCTGAAAAAAGCTGAAAAAGTTGAAATTTGAAAAATACGTTGCCCTGAGCAGGATTCGAACCTGGCCCTTCTGGTCTCAAGGCGGCTACTCATCTCACTGAGCCAAACTCATTCTCACAAAGAAGAGTTGGAGAGACTGACAATTCTGCTGAAATGAGCAGAAGTGGCTGAGAATTGTGCTGATAAGAGGTGAAAAGGCTAAAAACTTTGCAGAAAAGGGGTGAATCAGCCGAATTTCTGCTCAAGAGTTTTTTTCTGAAAACAGCTGAGATTTGTGCTGATAAGAGGTGAAAAAGCTGAAAATTTTGCTGAAAAGAGTTGAATGAGAAGAATTTCTGCAGAAAAGATGGAAAGAAGCAGAACATTGCGCTGAAAAGAGGTGAATGAGCAGAATTTCTGCTGAAAAGAGTTAAAAAAGTTTAACTGTGAACTGAAAGAAATGTTGCCATAAGCGGGATTTCAACCCGGGCCTCCCAGTCTGAGAACGGATGCTCATCTCACTGAGCAAAAAAAAAAAACAGGTCAACCCGGCAAGGAAAATCAGTGAGGCCACTGATAATATGGCAGAAATGGGCAAAAAATATTGCAAAAAAAATTCCATATCTCAAAAAGAATAGAAGTTATGAGCACCAAAATTCATAGCCCGCATTAGCAGAAATAGCAGAATCGCCATTCAAAATAAAGATTTGAAGAACAATACTGTGAATGCTTTTCAAGCATTCACACTAACTTCACCGAGGCTGGAAATGTAAGCTGCGTCAGAAAGAGCAGAGGACCGCAGACGGAACCCTGAGGAACCCTGCCTCGTGGAACCTCTTTAATGAGCACGCTCAGATTAAGTGTCATGTGATTTGTTCTGATAAAGTCCATGTGACCAACATCAGCAACTTTGTCCTTGTGCTGGTAGCAGCTAGCTACACATCCGCTCAGCAGGCCGTTCCAACAAACCAACCAGTATGCTTTGCAGTCTCACAAGGGCTAGTTTGAGCGTTTGTTTCTAACACCTTTAGCATCCTGTGGAGCTCGGGCTGGTCGGGCGCTCAGCTCAACATTTAGGGGATGTCATCAGTGACTGCAGCAGCAAACAGAGCTTCGAGTTCCAATCCAACTTTATTTATAAAGCACTGTAAAACAGCCAGCACAGGACATAAGAACAGCAGATACAACGAAACAGCAAAAGAATAAGCTCTACATTAAAAAAAACAACATCCTGTCAACTGAAAGCCATCTTCTCTCAGGGTGAAGACATTTAAAAACAGAGGCCCGTCTAATCTGTGGAGGCAGATGGTTCCACAGCGTTTCATACAGACGTGTCTACAGATGTCATCACATCCCAAACTCTCTGTCTGACGTGTCCACAGCGATTCACCGTAAGCAGGCAGGGATCACAGCGACCTGAAACCGCCACTCTGACAAGCTGCTGATTCATATCTGATCACATCAGAGAGTGCAGATCAATACCACCGTTCTTACAGGGACAACGCTCTGACTCATCCTCGGAGCAAAGAGTCACCATCTCACCACGCTGACCTTTGACCTCCTACTCCTTCAAAACACTGAGGTGTGACGAGCCACCGGCCTCTGATCTCTCTGTGTGGGTTAGACGCTGTCACCAACTGTATGAGGACATGTCTGTGTGTGTGTGTCCCCCCCCTCCCAGAGCATGAAAGAAGCAGGGACTTTTATTTTGAAAACCCACTCTGACATTACTCAGCAAAGCCACGAACCATCACTCAAGCATCCATGTGAGCCCTGAACGCTTACTGGCCCTCTCCATCAGTGCAGCCCAGGAGAAGGAGCTCCTCCTCCGGCCTTACACTATCACCTGCTCGAAGCAGGAAGCAGGCGTCGGCTCTGCAGTTCACTGAGGAATTCTCAGTGTTCTGAGATGATCAGCTGAGCTGCTGACACGCTGTCTGCACCTCCTTCATTGTCTCCTCTCTCTGCAGGCTCCTCTTCAGCAGCTCCGTCCTCAGCCTGTGTGAGCTGGCGGCTCTCAGACCGGATCTGGCCCGGCTCAAGAAGGTTCTGTACTTCCACGAGAACCAGCTACTTTATCCGGTCCGCCGACACCAGGACAGGGACTTCCAGTACGGCTACAACCAGGTGCTCTCATGGTGAGTGTGTTTGTACGGGTGGGGGAGTCCATGTCGTGCTGCGTTTGTAGAGCCTAACCAGAAGGTACTGCTGGGTCCAGGGTGTGGGCTATGACACCATTAGGCTGTGAGGGCGATGCACGCAGACAGCAGCAGAAACCATGTGCTCCGGTAACTACCGTCATTGGAGCGAGTCAGCTGGTCTGGAGCTGGCGGTGTGCCACAGAAAGCTGCCGATCAGCTTCCTGTCAGCTGTCTGAGTAATGGCTACTCTGATGTTCGTACTGCCAGCATCCAGCCCGTAAACTGATTATTGATTATTAGCTGATTGATGCGCTGTGCTCTAGTTTGCCTTGGTAAGGCAGTGTGTGATTGGTTAATGAGCTGCTGGGATGCGATTGGTTAATTGCGGGGGCTGTAGTGTTCATTAATCAGCGGCGGGACAGTAACGAGCGGCAGAAAACTGATTGTTGTTGATCTGCGGGCAGCTCGTCAATAAGCCGAGCCGCTCCGTCTCCTCTAACGTGGTTACAGTGCCATCAAATAACACAGCTGGGATCGTTAGCAGATGTCTGATTGGCCCGTGCCCAGCGGTGTCCGCACGCCTCCCCGCAAAGCCTCAGTCCAAACTAATGTATCTGATCTGGATCACTGCATGGAGGCGTGTCTTCATGTTCACCTGAAGCTTAAACGTGACCTATGTAAACCTGCAGACAGTGGGTCCTTACACTCCTGCCCAGGTTTTCCTCAGAGTTAGTCTGAACTTCAGGACGTAAACACAGGTGTACCTGTTCCAGGACGAAGCTCTGACCTCAGGTCAAAGTTCACGTTACACAGGTGTGTATAGGTCAAAAGCTCCAGGTGCAGACACGGCTACACACTATAAGTGAATAATTTATATGTGAGGGCAGCCAATCAGAGTTTAGTTGTCTTAAAGTGGGAGGAGCTACAGCAGCTTGTTTCAGACAGGTGACCTGAATCTCAGGTAAACTGCAGAGCGTGGCCTTCAGTGATGGAGCTTCATGTCCTCTGTCTCGTGTGTGTGTGTGTGTGTGTGTGTGTGTGTGTGTGTGTGCGCGACACCAGCCTGGTGGCAGATGTCGTGGTCTTCAACTCCCGCTTCAACATGGACTCCTTCCTGTCATCCATCCCCTCCTTCATGAACAAGATCCCAGACCATCGCCCCAAAGACTTGGACTGCCTCATCAGGCCCAAGTGTGTGGTCCTGAACTTCCCGCTCCAGTTTCCTGATGTCAGCAGGTCAGTACACGGCAAACCTGCAGTCCCCTAACTCCGGATTGTTCTGTAAATAGTTTGAATAACTTTGCTGTTTACAAATCGTGTGCATAGGTTACTAAAATGTATAATTTCTATTTACATTTCAAGTTATGCAAATGATTCGTTAAACATGTTTGTGTTTGTTACAGTATCCTTTTTCTACTCAGATTTGATGTTTTTGCCTGATTTGTAGATGAGCTGTGTTGATACAGTCAGTAAATTCAGACCTGAGCTTGTGCTGAAAAGACTGACAACAAACAAGGCGAGGAAACCGTTTTTAAAGGTGAAATTTAGAGGTCAGAAACAGCCAATTATACTCCAAAGAGTTAAAGTAATGCAGTACATTACTTAGTTACTCCAGGATACAGATGTTTGATATACTACTGGTTACTTTACTTCCATGATCTGAAACACTGTCACTAATCACCCTGTCGTGATGAGGACGTCTGCTCTGCAGTGTCTCATGTGTCTCATGCTCCGCCCTCACACTGTGAGGAAGTGATGACACGGCCGCCATCCTCCACGTCCTCCTCCGCCATGCTCAACACAGGAAACAGGAGTGTTAACGCTTAGACTGAGGAGGAAGCAGAGAGCTCCATGAAATCTTCATTTCACTGTAATGACCTATAACATTTAAACTCTGCTTACTCTGCTTTCATAAAATAAACAGATGACAATCATCATGTTCTCGGTCAACTCGCTCCGAGAATGTGTGAGAGCGAAGAAACAGTACAGCTGCCTCTGAGCACACCTGAGCACAGCTCCCCTCTGAGACCAATCACAGCGCTGCTTTAGCTCATTAGCTGGCAGGTGTTCCTCGTTCTTTCCTATGGCACAAGAAGGATGCCGCTGCTTGTTGGAGCGCGTGCAGTGTGGTGTTTGTGGTCTCCATCCATCAGGCGGCTCTGACAGGTGGACTCGTGTAATTGGATAGTGATTGACTTGCGGCGGTGCACAGACGGAGCATCCATCACGTCGAGGAGGATCAATGAGCGCATCACGTGAGCAGCAGGTGTCCTCCTGCCCGCAGTGTTTGGTCTTCTAAGCTTTGTCTGCTTTCATAGTGGCTGTCACCTCCTGCAGGTCAAACTCACTGAGTGGAGAACGACAACAGACCAACGAAGGTCTCTGACGCGTCCTCCTCTTCCTCCTGCAGCCTCGGCCTCTGCCTGCACCCACTGAAGCTGTCCAAAAAGTCGATACTCTGATATTAATCAATACTAAAGTCATATAGAATTAAGACATCACGATTAGGGCTGGGCCATATCATACCGTTCACGGTAATACCAGTGTAATTTTGGGCCACGATAGGAAAATGAAATATGGCGATAGAATATGGGTAAAATCCGCATGCGCTGTGCCTTTGTTTACATACGCACATGGCGGCAACGCAGAACGAGAAGAGCGAAAGCGGATCGTTGAATGAAACGGATGAAGCAGAACTGGTTTGTAAAAATGCTGCAGCTTCAGTGGTGTGGAACTGGTTTAGCTTTCGTCCATCAGATACACAACAAAGCACTATTTTTGGTAGCGCACGCTAGCGGGCCGTCGTTATTACCGTGTTTGGAAAATACGGCGCACTTAAAACCAATCCTTTGATTTTTCTGAAAGTCGACAGAGCCCCTTATAATCCCGTGTGCCTTATGTATGAACTCTGGTTGTGTTTACTGACCTGGAAACGATTTTATGTGCACGGCGCTCGAAAATCTGTCAAATGTTTCAGTACGACTTTGCTAAGCTACGAAGCCGCACCGCGTGATGGATTGTCGGAGCATTACGGCTATCGTAGGCGGAGCCTCGCGGAGTGATACGTACTGTGCTTCAACATAATGTTACCGTATTATGTGTGTATGACCTCTTTTTAAGGTTTGTGGATATTATACATGGTTATGCTGAGGATATGTCGGCCAGTTTCCACTGGAAATGCCTTTTGGTTAAACTGTCAGCGAGGAATTTGCACTGTTACATTTTTATTAGAGATGGCACGATACCACTTTTTTATGTCCGATACCGATATCATAAATTTGGATATCTGCCGATACCGATATGAATCCGATATAGTGTTTTTTAATCAACAAAACTGTTTTTTAAAAATTTTGCTGCATTTTGTATAAGTTCATACTCAAGTTTAAAACAACAACTACACTAAAGCTATTCTGTTATACCTGTATACAAAAAAAATATTTCATAGTTCAGCAATACTGATCAATCTAATAAACTTAAACCTACACCATCCTCACTATTCTGGTATTTTAAAGAGTACTTAGCGTAAATATTAAGCAACCTAACTAATAGGGTTCCAACTCCCAGCAACAACAAAAATAAATAAATAAAAAATAGGGAACCACCCCTCACGCTCCACCTCATGATGCTTAATCGACGTAATCAACCTTAATTTGATGCAGTGTGAAAAAAAATGCACAGAAATCAATTATTTTTCAAGAAATATTAAATAGATTCAACATCTTTCTTCAACAAAATTGCAGACTGCACAGATGGTACCTTCTCAAAGGAAAAAGTACTATAGCTTACTAGGGTATATTAGACTTAATAGTCACTATGTACAGTAATTGACTTCTATTCATTTTACATCAAATTAAAACTTTGGGTGTCAGATAATTATTTATTAAAAGCGAGACATTTTAAATGAGAATAAGAAAGAAAAGTATGTCTTTGTGCCCCCTTTTCCCTGTTAATGCCCTATCGGCCCCCCTGGCTAAACTTTGCTAGATCCGCCCCTGCACAGTTACAGCCGTCAGCTACGTAGAAAAAGATCCTCGAGTAGAAAGTAATATTAAATACATTCTAACAACAGCTGATCAAGCTTAAACGTGCTGCTGTTGTTCAGCCGCTGGTTTCCTCTTTCTGGTGCAAAGTGGGCCAAAAGCAAACTAGAGACATGGACTCGTGACAGAAAAGCCGATCAGCTGATCGTTAAGCAGTTTCATGATTGAAGTAGCAGCAAGAAGAGGCAGTCGCTCCATATATCGCTTGTTAAGCTTAACGCAGGAATGCTTTACAAACATTCAGAGATGGACTTACACACTTGCTTTACTTCTCTCGGGATAACTTTGTTGGAGATGAAATGCCGGGTTGCTAGCGAAGCTCCACATGCTATCCAGACCACCGACAGGTCCCGCATGCCACAGCCGCTCTATCACGTGATGCATACTGCTCCGACGTGCTAACGTTCTGAGGTGAGTTACGGCGTGTTGCAAGTTTTGTGAGGTGCTTTCGTGATATTTAATGGATCGATTACATTTTTTATTTTTCTCCGATATCCGATCCAGTAATTTAGGTCAGTATCGGACCGATACCGATACGTAATATTGGATCGGTCCATCTCTAATTTTTATATAACTTTAATGCACATAAGAAACAGCTGCTTGTTTAAGTGCAAATACATTGATGAGTTTTTTGCACTAATAAAGTTGTGGAGTTGTAAAGTATTTTGTCTCGTGTCAATTATATCGTCAGTTATGTCGTTATCGCAGATTTTCAAATGTATATCGTGATAAATATTTTTGGTCATATCGCCCTGCTCTAATCACAATATTGTCACTGATTTCAGTTTGGACGCAGTCAGAAATATTATAATTCTCATCATTTATCAGCACATATCCATATTTTATATCTATGTATAAATCAAAGCTGACACTGTGAGACTTCAGAGGTGTGAGCATCACAGCAGAGGCCTTTGTGTCAAAGTATTAGTCCTTTATTTATCCAGGTTAAAAATCTCATTTTCAAGAGAGACCTGGCATCATGGCAACAAAGTAACTGAGGATAAAACAGAAAAACATGAAGGACATGTTCCTGGTCTGACTTTTTTATAGCAGATAACCTTAAAATACAACCATGAATCGACATGTAAACATTACCTGATGCTGCTGAAGTGCAGCAGATATAAGTCACAGAGGTTTGATTAGACACAGCTGAGAGTTTGTAATCTGAGAAAAAGTTTCTTCAGTTTGAACAGCAGAAATGAGGCTTTATTGTTGGAGGCCGACAGCAGTGAACACAACAGCAGACTGGTGCGTAATGAGCAATGAAGAAAACAGAGATTTGTGATGGGAAATTGTTCTCTGAGTGCACTGAGAGAGAGAGCTGTGCAGGAAGTGTGATTTATCGTGGTGGAAGGAAAAACAGCAAAGTCAGGGAATTCATGACGATGTTTATCAAATGTGAAGCGTAGTGTGGATCTTCTTTTGCTGCTGGTTCAGTGGATTTTGTTTGGAGAGTCGCGACACCTGTTGCATCAGAATCTGTGAGCTGTCGGCTTTCAGCCCCGACGGCGTGTCTGTGCGAGAAAGCCGACAGCTCACAGATTCTGATGCGTCGGGTCCGCGCTTTGTGTTTACGTCTTTGTGCCGAATCCGTGTATCTGCTCTCATTTGCTGTTTTAGCTGTTTGGTTGTTGTTGAAATAGTTTTGTGAGCTTCAAACTGAGATTCTGGACTTGCTGATAAAATTCATTTATATTCAAAAATTGAGGATTTAATGAATCAATAATTTATTTATTTTTTTTTCCAAGCTAAAATTGATTTTAATCGGAAAATCTATTTTTTTTAAACCCACCCCTATTACAGAGATCCAAACACTGCGATACATCGGGGATCACTGACAGCAGCTGTTGTGTTCATGATGATCACGCAGTAAAAGGACCACAGTCTCTGAGTCTTTGAGCTCAGGTGTAGAAAACCTGCACGCAGCCATGCACTGTGACAGAGCAGAATCTGAGGATCAGCTGTCAGTGTGACTGCAGAGTCGGTGTGCGTTTGCCGCTCTGGGCTGGGATGAAGTCGGTGTGCGTTTGGTCCTCTGGGCCGAGGTGAAGTCGGTGTGCGTTTGGCGCTCTGGGCTGAGGTGAAGTCGGTGTGTGTTTGGCGCTCTGGGCTGAGGTGAAGTCGGTGTGTGTTTGGCGCTGTGATTATTGGTAATAAAGTAAATGCGCCACAGTGATTTTTGACCTTCATTCCTTCGTGTTTAATCAGACTCAGAGGTGAGGTCATCGTCCTGATCACTGCACATTTATCAATAACATAATTACACCCCCCCCCCCCCCCCCCGCTCATGTTTTTATTGTCTCCAGTCAAACATCTAATTTATAAAATGGATTATTGAATCAAGTTTTCCCAGAAGCCTTAGAGGCAGAAACTCCACTGAGAGGCCGTCCAGCTCTGTGGGGAGGAGGAAACAACCTCCAGACACCCCCCTCCCCCTCTCCCTCCCGCCCCTCCCCCGTGTTCCCACGTAAGCTTTCCTGGAGCCTCTGCAGGATCTCAGAACAGTAACAGAGCAAGCAGCATGCTCAGAGGAAGTGATGTCACCTTTGACAGTCCCCACTATGGGTCACTGTTTTCTAAATCTTAGGGGAGGGGCTTCCAGCTCTAAATGTGTCTGATTGGTTGATGACTCACAGCGGCTGCGGCTCATCAGGGGAGAAGACCGTTGTTGATGTGACAGCAGGACCCGTTAGCTCCTGATGCTAACGGGTCTGAAGTTTCTATCTCTGTGGTGGACATGTACCTGCTCTGAGTGCGCTGCAGTCTCCACTCATTTCCTGTTTTTCTTTCTTTTTCAGGTTCTTGCCTAAACACAAACTCCTGCAGCGGCCTACTGAGCAGTCTCGTGTTGATGATATCATGTTGCAGGGCGAGCAGCAGAGCAGAGCTCACGATGAAGATACGCCACGGTACAAATCCATCCCTGGTAAAACTCAAAGACTCAAAGAGTTTTGTCTCACATCAGTTTGTGACCCGACAGGTGTGAGCAGCCTGCGGAGGGGGGCGTGGCCAGCCAGGTGAATCCTTTGCACATCGTGTGGCCTCACAGGTGGTGAGTTCAGTCTGAAGCCTTTACTTTGAAAACTCTTTTGAAAACTCTTTTAAACCAAGGCAGCAAAACAAAATAAAACACATTTCAGAATAAAAGATTTTACTATTTTTACTTTGAAAATGAAACCAGAATGAGACTTTTATATCAGCTGTAAAATAATCAGAACATCAGACCTGAGCTAAACTGCCACAATAAACCTAAGAAAACAAACCTCGAATAAAGCTGTCATTTTAATTCAATGCACTTTTATTTCTACAGCGCCAAATGAAAACAACTGTCGCCTCAAGGTGCTTTATATTGTAAAGTCATTGTGATCATATGACCCCCTATGAGCAAGTACTTTGGAGACAGTGGAAAGGAAAAACTCCCTTTTAACAGGAAGAAACCTCTGGCAATGGCAGGGATAGCTCAGTAGGTAAAGTGGTTGCCCCATGATCGGAAGGTCGGGGGTTTCGACTCCACTGAACGGCTACCCTGAGGTACCCCTGAGCAAGGTACCGTCCCTACACACTGCTCCCCGGGCACGGCACTGGTGGCTGCCCACTGCTTCACTGGCTGAATGGGTTAAATGCAGAGGAGTAATTTCCCTATGGGGACTAACACATACACATTATTACATATTATTATTATTATTATTATTATCCAGCAGAACCAGGCTCAGGGATGGGCGGGGCCATCTGCTGTGATTGGTTGGGGTGAGAGAAGGAAGACAGGATAAAGACATGCTGTGGAAGAGAGACGGAGGTTAATAGCAGGTATGATTCAATGCAGAGAGGTCTGTTAACACATAGTGAGTGACGAAGAAACACCCAGTGCATCATGGGAATCCCCCGGCAGCCTACATCTATTGCAGCATAACTAAGGGAGGATTCAGGGTCACCTGGTCCAGCCCTAACTATATGCTTTAGCAAAAAGGAAAGTTTGAAGCCTAATCTTGAAAGTAGAGATAGTGTCTGTCTCCTGAATCCAAACTGGAAGCTGGTTCCACAGAAGAGGGGCCTGAAAACTGAAGGCTCTGCCTCCCATTCTACTTTTAAATACTCTAGGAACAACAAGTAGGCCTGCAGAGCGAGAGCGAAGTGCTCTAATAGGGTGATATGGTACTACAAGGTCATTAAGATAAGATGGGGCCTGATTATTTAAGACCTTGTATGTGAGGAGCAGGATTTTGAATTCTGGATTTAACAGGAAGCCAATGAAGGGAAGCCAAAACAGGAGAAATCTGCTCTCTCTTTCTAGTCCCTGTCATTTATTTTATTTTATTATGAAAAGTTCTGTTATATTGAAAGGAAAGCTTTTATTTTGAAAGTAAAAAACAGGTAATTTCACAGAATCTTCAGCTTTTATTTTGAAGCTTTGAGACAGTTTCCTGCTGTTTGTCAGGTTGAGTGAGTGAAATGTTAATGAAGACGTATAAAAACTCAAAGTTTCACAGCGTGAGGCTGCAAGTTCACTTTCATTAAAACACAAATCCTCTATCATCATGAAGTAATCAGACTACAGTTACAGCAGGTGGAGGCTTGTAAACATGACGTGTTGCAGTGTGAGGCTGATGGTGAGCGTCGGCGTGTGCACCTCACCTTGCGTTGTATCGGTGACAAAGCGGCGTGCTGTAAGCTGCTGTGGTGGCACAAACACAGATGGATTACGGCTGCGGCGACAAGGATTTCCTGTTAATCTCTGATTGAAGCTGCAGCTCATCAGGCTTTAATCTGAGCCTGGCCCCGATCCTCAGATTACAGCCTCTTACTGCTGAGGGGGGGGCTTCCAGGTGAACACGGTGCTGGAGCTCGATGAATATTAATGAGCTCTTGGCCCTTCACTGAGCATGCACACAAAAAACTGAAAACAGACTGTCAGCAAATGGGGCTTTTATTTTGAAATTATGCTTTAAATCAGCCTGCTAAATTCCTGTAACTAAATGGTAAATGGTGATTTTATTTATATTTTATTATCTGATAAAATAATTGACTTCACTATTGTAACGTTCTCTAACTAAGGCCTTTTATTTTGAAAAACAAATCACCCTGCTTTCTATAACTGACTCTTACTGTGAAAGTCTTGACAGTATGAACTATCTAACTGAGCTTTTACTTTGTAAATCTGTCAGCAGTATTGAGTCTGTATAGATTTTATTGTGAAATTTGAAGATTGCTGTGATTGATGGATCAGTTTCATGTGACAGGTGGCATGTTTCTGGTAGCTTATAGATGTATGACATCATCAGTGTGAGACCTGATTGGTGACTGGAGCATTATTGGTAGGTGATCAGGATGATTGCGATCAGTTTTCGGGCTGATGGCGGACGCTGCAGCTTCCTGTGTGGATGAATTTGAGGGTTCTGGTGGCTGTGAGGTTGATCCTGTTAATTACGCTCTCAGACCGAGAAGGCGGGGATGGTAACTCTCGGTCCTCCCCGTCACGGCGATGCTCGGGGAGGAGGATTGGAGGCTCGCTGAAGGAGTGAAAGGTTTGCGGGAAATGAGGGAATTATCTGCGGCCGGCCGGAACGAGCTGCGAATGGAAGGAATAATCTGCTTGCTTGTCATCTGAGGAGATCATTGTTGCCGCTGCGGCTGCTGTTTGACCTTCACTGTGTAAGCAGAGGATCAGGTGGAGACGACCACCAACACCTGACGCCACACAGAAAGTCACCTACATGCAGGAAACAGGAAGCAAACAGCAGCTGGGCGTGTTCTTCTGTTGGCTTGTCCCAAGCACTGCTGACCTCTGACATCACAGCCACCTGACCACCTTCAGACTTCACATACATGTATTAAAGTGTGTGTGTGTGTGTGTGTGTGTGTGTGTGTGTGTGTGTGTGCGCGCGCGTGTGTGTGTGTGTGTGCGTGCGTGCGTGCGTGCAGGGAGCATGATAAAAACCCTGAGCTGTTCTTCAGCACTCTGCTCAGACTGAAGGAGCGAGGACTCGACTTCCACCTGTCCGTGCTCGGAGAGACCTTCACCGACGTGCCCGGTACACACACAAATACACGCACACACACACGCGGGAAGGAAAAACTCCCTTTTAACCTCCAGCAGAACCAAGCTCGAGGAGTCCAGCAGCTCCTCCTCTCACTGGTTCTCAGGCGGCAGTTGAACCATCTTCTAAGGGTCAAAGGTCACTGCTGCCCCTGTGTTTCTAACGGATTGTATCATCAGCTGATGATGTGATTGTGTGTGTGTGTGATATTAAAGTTTTAGAGCAGCCTTTAAATCAGCTTCATGAGCACTGAATTTAATCCCATTAGGACGACTCTAATCGACTCTGATTGGCTAAGAGGGTCACAGTATTGATTGTGACACGCGCACACACACACACACACACACACACAATATCTGCAAGTTATTTCATTCTGTTTATAACCTTCTCCTCCTTCCTCTCCTCCTACTGCAGAGATCTTCTCCTCCTCCAGACTCCTCCTGGACTCCCACATCTTGAACTGGGGTTTCCTCCCCTCTAAGGAGGACTACCTGAGGGTTCTGTGTGAGGCTGATGTTGTTGTCTCCACTGCCAATCACGAGTTCTTCGGCGTCGCCATGTGAGTCACCTGTTTTACCTGCGCCAGGGTTGATCTCATGCGCCTTTATACAGATTTACTCTCTGGTGTTCTGCAGCAGGAAGTTCCTATAGACAGAATAAAACCATAGTTTAATTATAATGTGAGTGTGACCACACAGTGTAAAAGCTGAGGCTTTTATTTTGTTGACATTTGCAGACACTTTTATGATGAAGCTCTTATTTTGGTGAACTGTGTCCTAATACTGTTGTTTTGACCAGCTGTATGATGAAGCTTTTATTTTGGCAGGCCGTGTCCTGGTGCTGTTATTTTGATGGGCTGTAGGCTGTATGAAGAAACTTTTATTTTGGTGAGCTGCGTCCTGTTATTTTGGCGGGCTGTGTCCTTCTGTCATTTTGATGGACTGCATGATCAAGCTTTTATTTTGGTGGGCCGCATCCTTCTGTTATTTTGACGGGCTGTACATCAGCGGTCTCCAACCTTTTTTGCGCCACGGACCGGTTTATGCCCGACAATATTTTCATGGATCGGCCTTTAAGGTGTTGCGGATAAATACATCAAAATAAAACTAGTACCGGTACCAAAAAAAAGAAAAGTATTCATAACACACGTGAAAAGACCCAGGAAATCGAGTTAACGATAAAAACGATAACAAAATAACGCTGAAAACCGATAAAAACCCTGAAAACTATACATTTCACACCTGAGCCTCAACTCTCACAGCCCGGTGTCAAACGACTCACGGACCGGTACCGGTCCGAGGCCCGGGGGTTGGGGACCGCTGCTGTACATTGTATGAAGGAAGCTTTTATTTTGGCGGACCATGTCCTGCTGCTGTTATTTAGTGGTCATGTCTGAGTTTGTGTCCTTTAATAATTCAGCGTGAGCTGCTGCTGTTCGGGGTGCGTTTGATTCCACTGCAGGCGTCGCAGCGGTCGGTGCAGTCCTGATCTGAGAGTCTCTGCATCCCTCCCAGGCCTCAGAGTCTTCACTCAGGTGTCACATCAAGGACTCTTTGAAAGCGTCCAGAGTCCAGCAGAGTCCTGCAGGTGTGACTTCAGTCAGCCCGAATCAGCCAATCAGACAGTTCGGAGCATCCGTGTGATGTTCACCTGATTCATGTCAGCTCTATTGATCCCAGATGAGAGAAACGAGCACACACGAGGACTCTGCAGCACCGAGGAATCCAGCTAATGTTCAGACTGTTCACAGCAGTAATGATCGGGTCATTAGCGATCACATTATTGATCAATCGCGTCAGAGCAGCTGAACTCTCAGGCAGCAGCTCGCCTCTGCACTGATTGTTAATGATCAGGTTATTGATCAGTGAGTCACATCAAGGCAGTCACATGACCACATGGTCAAAAGTTCCTCTGCTAAAGAATCCTGCACCAATTACAGCAGAGAAGAAGAAGAGCGCCGTCCGAGGGGGCGATAGTGCACGCTAGTGTTAGCATGCTAACAGGCAGAGTGCTACTTAATCACTCAGACCTGCTGACTGAACAGGAAACTCAACAAAATAAATGCCTGCATGTAGATAGAAGGGGGGAAAGTACAAGTTTATTTTAACAAAATAAAAGCCTCTGTAAGGTGATAACTGAGGGGAAGTCAGTTCTGTTTATTCCTGGTTTCTCATTGGTCAGGACTCTCAGGTAATGGTAGCTGGTACAGGTGTGCAGAATGCTCTGCTCTCTCATTGGCTCTCAGGTGAGTCACGTGTTGAATGTGTTGCAGGTTGGAGGCGGTGCATTGCGGCTGCTTCCCTCTGTGTCCGAAGGCGCTCGTTTACCCCGAGATATTTCCAGGTGAGCACACCTGTGTCTCTGCAGCTTCTTCTTCTGCTGTCCTTAAAGGAGCACACCTAAACTACTACTTGTTCTCTAATGCAGCACAGTACCTGTACTCCACACCTGAGCAGCTCTGTAAGCGGCTGCAGGGACTCTGCAGGAAGCCCGACGTTGCCCGTAGACATATCGTCAAGGTAACGGCATTTAACCGATTAACTGTGTCGTGCGGTGACGACCTCCTCCGTCAGCATGTGGTTCTGATTCTGCAGGTGGACACCTCGGCCTACTCCTGGGCCGCCCTGAAGCCGCGTTTCCAGGATTTGTTGTCAGCCCCGTGTCCCTGAACACACCGCTGCCGCCATCGCGTCTGACCTGCGGCGCCACTGAGCTCAGCATGAGAGCCAACTCTGAGCCCACGAGTCTGGACTCGTTCTGGTCTCCTCAGACTGGGTTCTTGGAGGAGTTCTGTGCTGGACCCACAAAGAGGCCAATTCTTCCTCCACAGGACTGATCAGACTGGACCAGGTCCTGGTCTTGATCCTGGTTTAACTCTGGGTCCTAGTCCTGATCCTGGACCTGGTCCAGGATTCTGAAGTTTGTTTGTGGTTCTGCTGAAGATGCTGTAAAACTTTTCTGATATGTTTGAAATGGACTCGTTTGTTATTGATAAACATGACATAAAATCAGAATTAACACGATCACACGTTGTGTTGTTATTCAGGTATGGAAGCCCATTTATGCCAAAACACTGAGACAAATAAGAAAAACAAACGTTTATTTATTTGAAGTCATTTCTGAACCGTCACGCAGCCTCTAGCAGAACCGCCGTTATTGAGCCGATTGATCGGTGGCAGAGACGCTTCACTTTTAAATTCAGTAAAACCAAAAACCAGCCGCCGTACGTGAGTGAGGCGCTGTGCTCATGTCACACATGCTGTTTGAGAGCCGCGGAGGCCACTGCTTCCTGATTGGATGACACCATCATCACTGCCAAACATTGTCTTGTAAAAACTGTTCTGGTCATGTGATCAACACCCAAACCTGGCCCAGGTGTTGGTCCTGGAAATTCCTTGAGGGGCGGAGCGTCAAAGGTTTAAAGAAAATTTAAGTCGGGTTTATTCTGAACCGCAGAAACAACCTGAACAGACCCCAGACGAGGCTCCCGCCCTGGAACAGGATGAGAAACGGCGTGAAAACACATCTTTGCTTTTAAAGCCTGAAACATGGCCGTGACATCGATGGCGGTGGGCTGAGTTTTGACTCGTGAACCTTCACCTGCGACGATCTGGTGATCGCGAACTAATCACGCCGGAGGAAGTGTAAAAACCTGATGTGAAAGCAGACAGTGAACGCCTCAGGACTGACGCTCTTCTTCTGTGGTGTAAATGTACGTAGTGACTCTGTTCTGGCTGTCGTGTCTCTAACGAGGTCGGCATGGCGCCGTCACCTTCGAGGACTCGCCCACTAATGGTTGATGGTGGGCGATGTTCGGCATGTTGGCATGCCATATGTCATCAGTTCCGCGGGCAGAGCGAGCGTGTCATGAATATTCCCGCAGCTTATTACAGAGCCGCGTCCTGACGCTCATCTGCTCTGACACCATCAGCACCGATCACATCAGGACGCCATGCTGCTGTGTCTGACGACAAGGGCGGGGTTTGAACACGCAGGAGCCGACCTCTGAACGGTGTCCAGACCGGGGTCACAGACCCAGACTGAACACGAGAGGTCAGAGCGAGGCTCCTCAGATCGCTGAGCTTCGGCCCTCATCTGTGAGGTCAGAGGTCACAGGTTTGATTGCTGAGCTGTGGGAAACGCGGTGTCGCTGCCGGCCTGGTTCTGGTCAGCCGCTGAAAACCTCTGCTGTGAATCATGTGACTGGCGTTTTCCACTGTCAGTAGAAACAGACTCTAATGTGTCGACAGGTGAAGGAACAATCAGACGTTCACACAACAGCTGACGGCTCACCTCATCCATCTTTTATGTACAGTCTGTGGTTGTTATCAGGCTCATTAACAACCTGTCACCACTTCCTGCGTCAGCCTCGCACCTGAGACAGGAAGTAACCTCGATCAGCTGACGGACACAGGTAAACTCCAGCTCCTGACATGTTTAATGCAACAGTGATGATGAAGAGTCCCTGTGAGCGTGGGAGCTTTGGTGTGCACAGCTGAGCGGTCGATAAATGAGGCCTCGGGTGTGTGTGAGGAGGAGCGGGACTGAGCGCGCTCAGTGCCAGCCGCAGGGCTGATGTGATCTGGATCACTGTCGTCCCCGCACAGCCCGACAGCTGCGTGAAGATGCCAGCGTGCATTAATTAGCAGCTGATTTTACTGAGCGGGGGTGGGGGGCTGGACCGTGATGCCCCTCCTGGCTGCAGGGCTCCCACTAATTGGATCAGGATCACTGAGTCCTGAAAGATTCGGGGGGATGGCGGGGGAGGCGGGGTGCTATGTGAACGCTTCAGTTTCAGCTTCTGTCTGTCACATGACCTCTTCGTCCCTTTGTCTGACCCCGAGGGTCTGCTGTATTCACCTTCATGCAGGTGTGCTCTCTCAGAGGGCCGCCCCTCCCTGAGCCTGGATTGGCTGTCGGTTTCTTCCTGTTCGAAGGGTGTCTTCCCTCCCACTGTCACTGTGACTCATCCACGGGAGGTCTGAGTGTCGAGTTTCTCTGAATTACCGGAGCTCTCTACAGTATGAAGCACCTTTAAGGAGCCTTGGCTCTAAGGTTCTTCTGTCCTCTGATTGGTCAGTTTTAAAACAGCCTGTTTGGAGTTCCCATGAGCAAACACCGCTTGAACCTCAGAGGAAGATGAGGCAGTGTGCTGGTTCATGTCCCATCATGCTGTGGGGGAAGTGACGTCACGGGTGAAGCAGGTGACTCTTCTTACCGAACACAGACTGCGACACAGTGAGAGCTG
The DNA here is from genome assembly GCF_057382095.1 of Aulonocara sp. 'chitande type north' Nkhata Bay. Lineage (NCBI taxonomy): Eukaryota > Metazoa > Chordata > Actinopteri > Cichliformes > Cichlidae > Aulonocara > Aulonocara sp. 'chitande type north' Nkhata Bay. The sequence continues at coordinate 41,066,771 of NC_141359.1, read as the reverse complement.
TGTGTGTGTGTGTGTGTGTGTGTGTGTGTGTTTACAGGAGACTCCACAGCAGCGACGCACGTGCGTAACCTTCATCTGTTCGCCCGTTAACGTCTGAACAGCTCGGTGGGGCTTTTACTCTGATTAGTTTGACTGTTTTTCAAAATAAATCTCACTTCCTGCTGCAGACACGAGAATCGTCTGTGAATAAAACCAGCAGAAATGATCGTTTCCATTGTGAGTGGCTTCTGCTAGAACCACTTACCGCTTCAGGAACATCGGCTTTCTTTGATCATTCCTGAAGCCCAGCGGGAGCTGGTCTGGAATCAGCTGACAGCGACTTCCTGAGGAACAATGAAACAGCGGTGCCGGCAGCAGAGGCTCATGGGTACTGTAGTGTTGTGATGCGGAGACTGGAAGCGTGAGGCCGGACGGTGGCGTGGAGGCAGCGGTCCGATAAGCTGCTGTTTGAAAGCGCCACATGTGGACGTGTTGATCGGAAAGTTTGTGGGGATTTCATCTCATCAGACGCTACTCGCTTTATTGCCGAGTGCGACTCTGCAATCTTCAAGCTGCAGATTAAAGAGGAATTACAAGATAATCTTGAATAATCCACGGAGCACGGACACTCGACAGCAGAGTCATTCTGAGCGCTGACAGCTCCGTCCATCAACACCCAGATTACCCATGAAATTAGCACGAGAGCTCGCTGCTAATTCGCTGTCCAGCTGATTAATCTGCCACGCAGCCCGGGCAGATTGCACTGTGATTAAACACACAAAGGTTTAATTTTCCCACGCTCAGCGGTGCTCTGAGCGCAGCGTCCTCTGTCAGGAGCTTCTTTGGTCGGACACAGATTTAAAAAACGAGTGTTTCATGCTGAATCTGCCACTCAGAGAGCTGACAGCTGCAGATGATGCTGTGTGACTGTAACAGGAACCTGAAGCTCCCTCAGCTCTGTGGAGCTTCGTGTCTCTCTGAGGATGTGACAGCTGGCTCTCACTGTCCTGCTGAAACCATCTGACTTCCTGTTGATCTGCTCCCTGTGCTCCAGTCTGACACAGACTGAGGCCACACGTCGAACATCCAGCTGAGGAGCTCGACCATCAACACACTGCTGATGGTTGACATTTCCTGATCGGTGTCTGTGTTCTTGGACTCATAGCGCTGCTCTCTGATTGGTGCAGCTGAAACCAGCTGATTGAGTCATTAGAAACTCTGAGACAACATGATGCAGGCACCATGATCAGTCCAGTCTGAGGAAGCAGAGGTTTTTAGCCTCTGAATCCACACTGGAAGCTGGTTCCACAGAAGAGGGGCCTGAAAACTGAAGGCTCTGCCTCCCATTCTACTTTTAAATACTCTAGGAACAACAAGTAGGCCTGCAGAGCGAGAGCGAAGTGCTCTAATAGGGTGATATGGTACTACAAGGTCATTAAGATAAGATGGGGCCTGATTATTTAAGACTTTGTATGTGAGGAGCAGGATTTTGAATTCTGGATTTAACAGGAAGCCAAAACAGGAGAAATCTGCTCTCTCTTTCTAGTCCCTGTCAGGACTCTTGCTGCAGCATTTTGGATCAGCTGAAGGCTTTTCAGGGAGTTTTTAGGACTTCCTGATAATAATGAATCACAGTCATCCAGCCTGGAAGTAATAAATGCATGAACTAGTTTTTCAGCGTCACTCTGAGACAGGATATTTCTAACTTTAGAGATGTTGCACAAATGGAAGAAAGCAGTCTGACATATTTGTTTAATATGTGCGTTGAAGGACATGTCCTGGTGAAAAATGACTCCAAGGTTCCTCACAGTCTGTGTGTCTGATCATCGCTGACATCAGATCTAATGGTTGGTTATGGCAGTGAGAGGACGAACGTGTTTACTCAGCTGCCGTCCTTCCTCCCTGCTTCTCGCCACGCTCCACAAACAATGCTGACTTCCTGTGGTGCTCGGATATCACCGCTCTCGCTCGCTCTCGCCTTTCACTGTGATACCTGAGGGCCTCGGGGCTGTGGGCACCAAGAGAAACGGGACACTCAGCACCACTGCCTGACCTCACACTCTCAGGTTAGCGAGCAGAAAAATGTTCCAGCAGAGGCGACAAGTGCAAAGGTGACAGGAAGCCGCTCGATGCAGCTGATCTTCATGTCTGCAGTGCTGCTGCTATCAGCTCGCACTGACTCTGAGGTCTGCATCGTTAAAACGAGGCGACGCACAGATGGAGCCTGTGATGGAGTGCGCACAGACCCTCCGTCCAAGTCTTCCTGGAAGCTCGTAGAACTGAGGCTGAAATAATGAAGAGAGCTTTGAGTAAGAATGAATTTTTCATGCCGGTCTGAATCTGAGCGAGCATCTCAGTCAGATGAAAAGAGCAGAGCGACGTTTGGCCCTCAGCCTCAGCAGAGGAAACAAAGACGGGGTCTGGAACTAAGTGTTTCATGAGGCCTGGTTCTGAGGGTCCAGCTGAGGGTCCGGAGGTTGTGAGGGGGTCATGTGAGGGCTGGTATTCATGGTGATTATGGCGCGTACTTTGAGGTGTTGCTGGAGCTCACAGCTGACACATGGAAGCCTCTGTCATGGTGCTGCTGAGGTCTTCAGACAGGCCTGCAGATGTTCCAGCTGTGTTACTGAAGTGGGCTGCTGTGGACGTCGTTCTGGATCAGACCAGGTTCTGGTTTCCTGTGAGCTGATCTGCGATGAAGCTGTCCGTGCTGACCTCGGTGCCCGGCACTCGGCCGACCCGTCGTTACCTTTGTTCCATCCAGATGAGATGAAATCCGCCGAGGCTCCGGCAGGACGTTAATCTCCGGCTTTAGCAGCTGATCTTCGGTCCGCAGCACAGAAAAGGTATTTTGTGATTCACTCTTCAAAGCTGCTTACAGACTGAAGTGACTTTAATTTGGTTCTTGAGGGAAACAGTGAGAGCTCAACGTGGAGGATTTACACCCAGATTACACGCCTTTTATTCTGGAGGTCTCCCAAACATCTGTTTCACACTTATTTTGTCTCTTATTTTGTAAAAGAATGAAGTGTGTGTGCTGTGGACGTCCCTGAGACAGCGCTCCGGGGTTAAAGGTCAGAAATTGAGTCATGTCATTGGTCTGAACTACTCCATGATGAAGGTCATGTTTAATTAAGACTATGGACCAATCAGTGAAGCCACAGGAAGTTCATGTTTTTCCTGCTTCTGCATCGAAGCAGAAACTGACTGTCAGGTCCTTTCAGTGTCACTCGTCGTCGTTCTCTCGCCGCTCTCCCGGATTCCACTTCCTTTGCATCACTCACTCTGAGTGTGAACACTCTGTCTCTGAGGCTGATGTTTCATCACCCAGGGTCACGCCTACAACTTCATGTGACTTCAGAATCTCAAAGGTCACACAAATGAAGCAGCTGTTGGTTCTGCGATGTTTCCACAGACGAAGCCTTTCACTCCATCTCGGTGACTTCAGCACATCTGTTCTCAGCTGGACACAACGAGGCCTCGCATGATTGGCTCTGTGATGGCTGACCCTTCGCTGTGACACGTTTGTTATTCTGCTGATAATTGGAGATAAAGAACTCGTTAAAGGGCTGTGTTGTTCTTTTATGAGCAAACGTCATGAATGTTGCAGACGCAGAGACGGGTCTGTAGCTGCTCGCCGCGTTAAATATTCATCACTTTAAATAAGACGCCTCGAAGGAACCTCGTTTCTTTCTTATCCTTTTTCATTCTCCGAAGCAGAGGCTCCGATTCGGAGCAGGGACCATCGCTCTGCACTGCCTCTCGCTGCCTTCGTGCTGGTTTACGGACATTTCTGTCTCTCTTTCTTCCCTTTGAATGTATTTTTTCACAGTTCGGAGAATCAGCTACAGAACGTTTGTCTCTACTCTCAGAACAGCTCCATCGTTCCCTGCAGTCCTCCATGTTTGATCTGCCAGAGCTCGAGGAGCTTGTTCTAACTGTGACGCCTGCAAGCGTTCAGCTGTGATTGGTTCTGTGTCAGAGTGCACTGGTGGGCGTTGGTGACCCCGCTGCACACTTCGACCTTCAGCGTCGATTCATTCAGAGGTCGCCATGAGAAGCCTGAGCTCATGTTGCACTGACAGTCTGTGGCGTGTTGTTAGCGTGTTGTTGGTGTGTTGTTGGCGTGTTGAGCAGCACCTTTGTCCCTGACGAGATGAGGTCATGTGACCTGTGGCCTCGATGCGATGCAGGAGCTCATCTCCGGTTTGATTAGGAGCTGAATAAAGGAGCAGAGTCTCCTAATCTTTAATACATCTTGGAGTGCAGGAAGTGCGATCTGTTGTTGGAGCGATTAGGGCGGAGGCTCGCCGCCATGTGTGTGGTGGCGGCAGGAAAGAAGCAGCGCTGCAGTTTAATCATCCTGCAGCATGAATCTGCAGCTGCTGCTTCCTTTAAGATTTAAGAGGATTTAAAGATGAATCCAAAGTGAACAGCGCTGACGTTACACTCACAGCTGTGCTGCTCTCCTGCTGCTCCAGGGTCACATGGTCACATCAGATGGCCACAAGGTGATATCACATGATCCAGCTCAGAGTGACCTGCAGACATGTCATGGCTCAGCTCCACAGAGGCTCACCTTCTGCCACCTCATCAATGATCAGTGATGGTCTCCTTCATTTACAAGCAGCAGCAGAAACTGTGAGCTCAGTCTCCAACAGCTTCAACACAAACCGAACTTCAGCACTTTCATTGTCCTGAGTGAACACGTGGAACCATAGAAGTCGTGCCTTTGCTGTGTAAGAGAGCGCTGCCGATGGTTTCATCTTTGTTCTGTTCATACGTGACTCACAGATCATACGTGTGTCCTTGTTAGGACAGGGATGTGTTGGTGTGTGACCACAGCCTCAGGTTTACACTGTAATTATGAGACGGCCGTTAGGGGGCGCCACACGCCTCTGTCACTCCAACCTTCTGCATGGACCTGCTCTGAAGTCTTCCACTGGTCCTCCTGCTCCGCCTCCTCCTTTCTCTGCACATGTGAACAGAAACTGACAGCTTTAGATTTTGAATTTATTTAAAGGGACGATGCACATTAATGAACACATACCAGTGTAAATATGCCAAAAGGCTACTTTTCCTCTGTAGTCCCAACACTAAATGTTATAATACAATAAAATGCAAAACAGAACCATAAAGATAACACATCATATGAAACTGGTGATGTCAGCCATCATTTGAGATGAGTTTTAGTTGTGTTGAAGGTCGTGTATTCTCTTATTATCACTACATTTGACTGCAAACACCTGTTTACTGAATGTTGTACGTCTACACAATCCCTCAGCTGCCTATCAAAGCTCTGCTGTCAGTGTCACACAAACTAATGATGGAGCATCATTGACGTATAAACACAGGAAGAAGAAAACCACCAGCAGCTGACGTGACCCTGAACACCAGGCAACGCAGCGCACACGCTCCAGTGATGCGCTGTGATGTTTTTGGGCCCTTCACGTGTTTCTGCGATAAAGGCCAAAAACGGTTCGTTTCAATTATTTATCGGCGCGACACGAGATCATGCTAATTAGCATCGTGTCAGCGTAAATCAGACTCCAATTATGCTAATCCCTGTGAGCGTCCCGCCACCTTCAGCTCAGAGACACCACGCTCACATCAACATCATCAGAGACCAGAGGGACGGACACGAGTGGCTGTGCACACACACACACTGAACATGGTTTTATCATCAGGCAGTTAGCACAAGAGCAACAGCCTGACACACAGCGACAAACTGAAGAACAGGAAACAGTCCTCATTAACCCTCCGTGCCCCAGCGCAGCTCCGTCAGACTGTTCCAGATCCCCGACAAAATCGGATGAACATCGAAACACAAGCACAAAGTGCTGAAACGTGTCAGTTAAAGGTGAGCTTGAGCTATATGACCAGCTGGTAATCTCCACCTCTTCCTCATCAGCACATGAAAACGTGCATAAACACACATCTATTCCTGATATTGTCACATTGTTTCTGACCAACGATGTGGTTAAGACAAAGAGGGATTATTTTGAACTGTGACTCATGCAGAGTCCAGTCTGGAGCTGGACAAGAGCAGAGTGGTCAGCATGAATATTAACCGCCTCCTTATCGTCACAGGGCTGGCAGAGTGATGTCACTTCCACACCGTCAATGTCATGGCTCCGCTAACAGCTGGTGTGAAGACGCCGCCTCAGTGAGAATCGGTGAACGCTGAGCAAACAGTCAGCAAATCAAAGACTCAATTAAGCGGCCGTGGCGTGGCTGGAGGTCACGTGACCCTGATTGTTTACTGATGCTGGACTCTGAGCGCGGCGCCTCTCCCTTCTCCGTCACTTTACCCTTAGAGAACAACAGAGGAATGAAGCCGCGCTCCTCAGTGGCCAATCACAGCCGCCGAGCGCCGAGGCCTCTCCTCACACGGGGAACTAATTTATTGAGCTCACGGTTGGAGCGAAATACACCATTAAAGGGCATATTTAAGCACATTTGCAATCCTTAGAAGAAGGTAACGGTATTTGAATTTGCCCCAGCTTGAAGGAGAGTCTTTAATGTTGTGTCCACGGGACAAATGCACATCAAAGGCGGCGCGCTCCTGACGCTCCAAATCAAATACTTGTGGATTAAAGCGAGGGGCAGGTGGCCCCCAGACTGTCCTCTCTGGCAGAGCTGCCGGGCACGCTGCCTCACTGAGTGCGTTCCAACCACCGCCTTGCGCCGCGCTATCGTTCCCCCGAATGCAAATTAAATCCGGGCGCCGGAGCTGCTTTGAATTCCTGCAGGAGGGGGATTCTCCTCCCTCTGCTCCCCGCGCTTATCAGCCCCACGCTCGGGAGGCAAATGGGGGTATTTATATGAAGAGGTGCCATGCTCCCAGTCATTTATGCTTCTGGTGTAACCCCCCCCTTACTCCTCCTCCTGCTATTCTTCCCTGTATAAACAAGAAGAGGCCATCTTTGATCTCCTCTGGCTGCAGGAGGAGATCAGCGAGCCTGCTGACCTCAGATCTGTTCAGGTTGCTTGACAGACGCAGCGCTGGGTTCAATACCACGTCAGTCTGTGCCTGTGGTCCACCCTCAGTGAGGTCATTTCCTCCTCCTGCTGGTTACCACTCACTAACACGTCTGCTTCAGTGAAACAGCTTCACGTGGAAGAAAACCTAAACTCAGATTATCACACGCTGCACAGCTGATCTCAGGACAGCACCACCTTTAACCTCCACTCAGGAGTCTGCAGCAGGTGAGGATGAAGGTGGGGATGATGATGGTGGTGGTTATAGTGATGTTAGAAAATAAAAAATCTAAGCCAGAAGGGGAAGAAAAGCAACACACGTGTGTAAAGAAAATGTGGTTACCATCAAATCAGCAAAGATGCGCAGAAAAGAAGGTCAGACAGCAACGAGGGAGATTCAGAAGGACAAAAGGAACAACACCATCCCTGACGTAGCAGGTTTATCAGAGGAGCTCAGGAGAGTCTTCTCCAAGCACCAGTGTACTTCAGACCCAACCACACACTCAGAAACAAACCGGTTCATCGCAAACACAAACCTAAGAAGGTCATCCCAGGTTGATTCTGTTCATCTGGACGTTTCAGTGGGAGGAACGTTTCATCATTATCAGGTGACTCCTTCAGTCTCAGCTGACTGCAGGTAGCTCAGTGGGCTCGTTTTAGTTTTAAAGTGCAACCATCAGTCTTGTGGTCCAGACTTCCACATTACAGATGGATGGTGGATCTAAAAACAGCAGCATCAGCTCGCCTTGTCTGCACATCTGCCACCGTAAACGTGACGTCAGCCGCGTGTTTGAGATCGTTTCACAGTGGTGACCTCCTCCTCCTCCTCCTCCTCGCCCTGCTCCTCACACAGGAAGCTTATTGTCCTCCTCGCAGTGGCGCCTCATTAACATGCCAGAGGCCTCCACAGGCAGCAGCTACACACATATGATCAGAGCAACACTCACACCTGCAGAGGCACCTGAGTGCCCTGCACAGTAGGTCATGTGACTTAAATCATGGTGATGTCCAACCCTCACAGAGTGTTTCGTCGTTGAGACTTTAACTGACGTGAAGAAACAGCGTCATGTATACACACAGTCTCAGAGCCAGGCCCTCCACCTTCAGTCTGCTAACAGGGTTTTATCAGAAACAGACCTGAGAGTTTAGATGGAGGAGGGATGAACCCCCCCCCCTCCATATCATCATCATCATCATCATGTTCATCTTCACCTGCTGAGCTGCAGCTGCATCACCTTCCTGTCTTTACCAGCACTGCCTCCATCAGGGGAGACAGGTAACTGCACCTGTGTGTTTCTGTCTCTGTGACATGTTTGAAGAGCTTCTGTGACTCAGGTGCATGCAGCCTACCATCGGGCTCCTCTGTGTGCCAGAGCATGTATTTCCCATGATGCCGTGCGCTTTGTCTCAGCAGGTGGAGGTGGCACATTTCCAGCTCAGTGTTGTGTGGTGTTGGTCGGGGGTTTCTCTGGTCTCAGATCTATTAATTCAGATTGATCTGAGCCGCTTTGTCACAAACACCCGGCGCTCAGTGCGGCCCCGGGCTCCGCGCCGCCGCTGCCAGGTAAACATTAGCATAGTAATTAGCCTCCGTTAATTCAGCCAGACTCAGTTCTACTGTCCTCTATTGTTCCTGACAGAGCATCCAGCCCTCAACCATCACAGGAGGAGCTGGTCTCCTCCACTCTCAGTCCTGCTGCTTCTCTTCAGCAGCTCGTCTGAAGGATCAGCAGTCGCAAACAACTACTGAGCAAGAGTTTCAGTCTCAGCTCCCACACTACTCATGAGAGGGACCAGCGTGACTGCAGGCAGCCAGTATAAACCAGTATATAAACCAGCAATAAAACCAGTATCAGTATAAATCGTAATAATAAAAGGTAAGACGGTGCCTGCGACATCAACCCCAATATTTAATAAATGTGTCTGTGCTGCTGTGATTTATGACCACTCTTCCCTAAACCAGTATGTGATGCAGCATCATGGAGCACCTCCATGATGACTGGGCTATAAGAACATGTGTGCTCCTCTTCCTCACCTGAATTCTTCATATCACTCATGAAACGTCCTTCGGGACATGTGAAGAAGAAATTGAGAGAACGAGGCCGTAGGGCCGGCATCCAGGTGCAGATTAGACGAGCCTCCAGGTTGGAGATTCCCCGACTGGACTGGAGGCGTCCCCAGTTTTTACTGTCAGGTTGTGGTTGGAAACCCGTACTCACGGCCGCTGCAGCCTGGGTTTTTCTTGCCGGATGCTCTGGACTATGTCGATTGCGGCCTTACCGCTGTGTCCTTGCAGCTTGCATCACCGTGGCGCAGCTGGAGACCGGACAAGGTGTTTGCTGTCAGTCTCACTGCCACCAGCTGATGTGAAGCCTGTGCTGCCAGCATTTAGCCCATCTCCAACAAATCCTTGGATTTTCTGTTTGGCGAGGTTATCCACCTAAACGAGCCGTGCCCTGTTGGCTGCTCCCGTGTGGGCGCCCCCGTTTAGGTGCCCGTGGACTGCCTGCTGTGTTTAAGGACAGTTACACGTGCAGAGGTATGCAAACTGAAAACTGCTCTTCTTTGAAGTTATTGCCCTCCTGGCCCTGCTGCTGTCTTCTTAGTTCTGATTCTGATTTTATACTGATCTTATATTTTATATATATTTTATATTGATATATTGATGATGAAATCAAACCCGGCAGCTGAACTCTTACCTGTATCTGATTCAGTTTCTGGACCGACCCATCTATAAGGCCACACCTTGAACCTCGTCTTTTCTTTGGGCCTCAGCATTAGCAACGCGTTTGATGAGGACGTACGGTTAAGTGACCATAATTCTGACTTTAGCTCTAAACAAACACTCATAATGACTGAGAGCGCCGCTGCTCTGTCATGCTGACAGTTCTCTGATGTAAACACTCTTATCCACGGCTCATCCATTATGGATCACGTGGCACCGATTAAAACAGGAAAACACGTGAGTGTATGTTAAACTTCTATGGAAGAAAACTATGGCATGGTGAAAAATGTCAGATGACAATATTTTTCTAGAATGGTTGAACAACAGCTACTTAAACCCAGACAGCACTGAACAGGACAATTAAGATAAGATAACCTTTTTTTTCTTTTTTACATAGCTGGTCGAGGTGTCTCATAGAAACATAGGTGTTATTTTTGATAAAGCTCTTTCCCTGGAGCGAAACTTAAAACAGACATTAGGAACCTGCTTTTCAGAACTTAGATCAGAAGATCAGAGGTGTCAGCGAGTGAACTGAGATGATAGTCTCAGGACCTGTCCAAACTATAAAGGCTTGACAGGTTGTCACAGCGACACTGCTGACTCGCTCAAACAGAGGAGCTCATTTAACTCCTGTTTTAAAGTCATTGATCTAAGTCCCATTTTAACATTAACCTTCAGAAAGCAGCTACAAAAAGCTTTTAAGTAGAGCAGACCTGATGCATTTATGATAGTGTCATGATGACCTCTGTCTGTGAAAGGTGCTGTCTAAACTACCATATTTGTCTAATTACAAGGAGCATTAAGCGAAACAAAACAGTCAGATAAATCAAACTTTACTCAGCTCATTCTTCTTGCTTCCTCCACTTCTGTACCATTGATTGATTAATGTTGAATTCTCTGCAGCTGCTCTATTCCCATGTTGTTGCAGTATATTAATGACTAACCTCGTATTGTGGATGGATTATCTCAGTTGTTCTCCTGACTGAAGTTTGGTCCGTTTACAGCATCCTGCCATGCGATTGCATTTGTCCCTGACCATCAGGAACCCTCACGTTAACTTTTATCGAGTGGAAAGAAGTTAGCTTCATCCTCCAGCTTCACTGTTTATGTTATGCTAACATAGCTGTGTAGCTAGCGGTCACGTAGCACATCATTATATAGCAGCTAGCCCAACTTCAGTAACCCTACAAACGTCACTGCTGTTTAGTTTTCTGTCTTCATTTATGTTGGAAGTGATAACAGAGCTGTACGTTTGAATTTTTCAGAAATCTCTCAGTCAGAACATGCTATATCATGTTTAGCTAACTAGCGAGTTAACTTCCTGCTAGCTTCCTGCTAACTTCTAACTCCGGTAAATGTAATAAATCCTGTTTTCATGGATGCCTGGAAGTTAAACTTCATAGTTACACCTGGTAAAGCAGCAACACTGATCATTTTATTAAAGACAAAAGAATTTAGACAGTTTGTAACTCTCAGTGATGCTGCAGTGTTCGTTTGACTTTGAGACCTGAACTTTAGGACCCAGATTACTCCGTGAGGCTCCTGACTACGGTAGCTGTAATGCTCCAACAATCCATCAAGAGGTGCGGCTTCGTAGCTTACCAAAGTCGCACTAAAACATTTTTGAGCGCCGTGTAGCACATAAAATCGGATCGAGGTCAGTAAGCACAAGCAGAATTCATACATAAGGAGCACTGATGATTTTTGAGAAATGGATTTTAAGTGCACCTTATAACGAGGAAAATACAGTATGCTTTTACTTTACAAACGTGACACACAGAGACACACAATGTTGATATTCGTGTCATCAGTGTCACACCTGCATCTGTTTTTTATTTACACTCTGTGTGTGAGAGAGAGTTTCAGAAACGTGCGCTCCATCACAGACTGGCCTCAGGGTGGAGTCCCTCAGGTGTCGGTGCTGGGTCCTCTGTGTCAGACACAGGTGTGGGCTGTAAGCACAGAGTGGTCACTGAAGAGTCGTGTTTGTCACACAGAGGTTTGGACTCTTACACCAGCTTCAGGAAAAGACTGTAGGGCCTTTTGTAAGCTGAGGCTGTGAGCTGTGTGGTAGAGCAGCATTCAGGGCTGGTTCTGGTTCTGGTGCAGATGTGTGTTGGCTGCACTCGAGCCGCTCGGCCGTAAACGTCTGTGAGGGCGGAGTTTACGGCCGAGCGTTGGCAGAAGATTAACGGTCCCGAGGTGCCGCCTGTAATTCGATAATGAATATTTAGAGGCGGGGATGTGGGTCAGAGAGCCGGCAGCTCTGCAGGTGATTACATCCACTTCATCACATCACTTTAGATAATTAGCAGAGGAGCGCGGCGCTGCAGGGGGATAATTAGAGCGACCTGCCTGCCGCCCCAACATCAGAGGAGGATGAGAGCGTTTACTAACAGAGTGGGAGGTTAATGAACATAATACAGCTTCCTGGCAGAGGAGCGTTTGTTTGAAGCTGCTCGCCCTCGCCACAGCCTTCTGATGGTGCACATTTACTGTGGTTATAGCTGCAGCTAGATGGAGATGATGATGATGACGATGACAACTATGATTCGTGTGTGGTGGGTATCACAGGGACGTGGACACACCTGTCTGCCTCACAGATCGCACACACCTGTGACTTCAGTGTCGCTCCACCCTCACCGTGTCAGCTGTTTCCTCTCAGTGAAAATCATCAGCACGGGTTCCTGTGATCTGTGTGTGGTGTTTACAGGTGTGGTGTGCAGGCCAATCACAGAGCAGCAGGTAGATGGATCTGTGACAGACATCAGTTCAGCTTGTGTGTAAAACAGGTGAAACGTGTTGCACAGGTGTGTTCAGGAGCCAGCAGGAAGTGACCTGTCAGCTGATTAGCAGCTGGAGGAAGCTGCTGCCCACCTGTCAGGTTAAACTGATCTGTGATCAGCTCCAGTCTGAGCTGGAGAGCCAGATGTTTGGTGTCAGAGTAATCAAGTAATCTGATTTCTTTCCTCGTTACTCTGTGAGCTGCTGATGATAGTTCAGCTCAGTAGTTGCAGGTATACCTGTAGCTGAGATGTCTCCACCCGCTCCTCTCCTGCTGTGTGTGAGTTGGAGGTCTGCGCGCGCTTGTTTCCTTTCAGTCTTTAAAACGGCGTCCTCGTTAGCGAGCCGTGTTTTGATGTTTGATGATGTTTAATGAAGGCCGGACTCCCCAGCCAGGATCCGTCTAACGTCTGAATCTCCACTGGCAGTTTGTTTACCTCATGATAATGCTTGACTGGTGGGGGTGGGGGTTGTAATAGGATCCATTACCACGGAAACAAACAGGAAGACCGTGCAGCTCAGGTCACCTGACCACAAGTATGTGGACGCCTGGCTGTGATGTTACTGTGCAGCGCCGGGCGTGTTCTCCATCAGCAGCGGCGGCGTGTTTGTGTTTCTGTGTTTGGGGAGCGCTAATAGCCCGCTGTCATCACAGAGCATAAATCACTGCTGTCAGTGGCGACATGACTAATGCTCCCCCGTCCTCCCAGGACACGCACTTCCTGCCCTGCAATGATGATGGTTTTACTTAGTGAAGCTCAGGATTGAAGTGTGAGGTCACTGCTCTGGATTCACTGCCTCTGCAAACATCATCAGACCCCGATCTCTGACTTCCTGTCAGGGAGGAGGGGTCTGCGCTTCCTGCTCTCACAGGAAGTGCACCTGTGATGAGTTCACCTTCACTCCTGACCTGCTAACGTCACAGTTTCACGAAACATAGGAGGACTGTGGGAGGGAACAGTTTCCACTCTCTGAGGCGAGTGTGTCTGCATCCACACCCTGGAGTGCTACACACCGAGCACAGAGGCAAGCTGAAGACCGAGCTCCACGTGCCACCGTGTCCTCAGACTCAGTCTGAGGCGACGCTCTCTGAGCTGGGACACCGCTGATGGAACGCGATGCTACATGATGGAGCCGCACACGTCCTGCTTCAAACAGGTGAGTTCAGGTAAGACTCAGAGCTGTTACTGAGGTCAGTGTTAGAGCAGAGAGGACATCGTTTCCTCTGCCTGACTCGGGGTGACGGAGGATGAATAAGTTGTTAACAGACCTGTGAGCACTTATTAAAAACAGCAGAGAAGCAAACAAAGCAACTGGTATACATGTCAAACAACTCACAATCTAGTGAGTCCAATCCACAAGATCAAATCCAAAGATCGCTAGGAGGAGCTGATAACAATCATGCAAAAACAGTTATGGGCAACAGCTCAGAATGAAAGCAGTTAGAAAAACTCCCTTTTAACAGGAAGAAACCTCCAGCAGAACCAGGCTCAGGGAGGGGCGGGGCCATCTGCTGCGACCGGTTGGGGTGAGAGAAGGAAGACAGGATAAAGACATGCTGTGGAAGAGAGACAGAGGTTAATAACAGATATGATTCAATGCAGAGAGGTCTGTTAACACATAGTGAGTGAGAAAGGTGACTGGAAAGGAAACACTCAATGCATCATGGGAATCCCCTGGCAGCCTCTGATAAACCTCAGGTAAACCTCTGCCTGCATTTGTGAGTAGGGTCTCTACTGTTGTTTACTGGGTGCAGCTGGATTGGGAGAGGGTCGCCATGAGCCAGGGCCGCTTCTGGGACCATTGTTCTGGCTCCTATTTGTTATTTTACAGGACACCGACGCAAGGGGAGCTGTGGCGGTGGTCGCATCATGGATTCGGGTGCAGAACGCAAGCCGGGCTGGGAAGTGATGGGCCAGCGGAAGGACAAGAAGATGGGAGGCTCTTTCTTGTCTGCTGAAGACGGGGCTGGCGTGGACTCTGCTCTAAAGGAGGAATTCCTGGCCTGCTGATGGACCCATAATGAACATGTGGCATAATTATAGCAGGGGGGGTTTTAGTGAATGTAGAAAATGGTAGTTTTACGGGTTTTAGAATTGTTTTTAGTAGAGAGACAACATTTTATTACGTACATTTTAAGGGTGTTTTATTTGTGCTCCCTGGCCCAGTAATAAACTGTTTCTGATCAGACTTGCTCCCTCTCTGTGCCCGTGGTATCTGACTCGCTTGCTCCCCCTTGTATTTTAAAGAATCTTTCTTTTTAGCGTGACATTCTGGCGCGACCGCTTTAGTGTCCGCCGCGCGTTACAGTTAAACTAAAATACTCTTTGAGAGTTAATATATAAACTCTTAACACCAAGTGTTAAATTATCAACTCCAGACAGATTTGGTGTTTAACACTAAATCAGAGTTAACGTACCAACTCTCCAAAAAGAGTTAAATTAACACTCTCTGGTGTGGACCCATATAGACACTTTAATAGTGTTGAAATCAAATCCGACAGTGTTAATTTGGACATGCTGGATTTGCTGTGTATAAGGTCATTAAGATAAGATGGGGCCTGATTATTTAAGACCTTGTATGTGAGGAGCAGGATTTTGAATTCTGGATTTAACAGGAAGCCAAAACAGGAGAAATCTGCTCTCTCTTTCTAGTCCCTGTCAGGACTCTTGCTGCAGCATTTTGGATCAGCTGAAGGCTTTTCAGGGAGTTTTTAGGACTTCCTGATAATAATGAATTACAGTCGTCCAGCCTGGAAGTAATAAATGCATGAACTAGTTTTTCAGCGTCACTCTGAGACAGGATATTTCTCATTTTAGAGATGTTGCGCAAATGGAAGAAAGCAGTCTTACATATTTGTTTAATATGTGCATTGAAGGACATGTCCTGGTAGAACGTCACTGGATGGACTCTCCATTTACATGTACAAACTGGAGTCTATTAGATAGATATGATACAAACCACTGCAGCACAGTACCTGTAATACCTACAGCATGTTCTAATCGCTCTAATAGGATATTATGGTCGACAGTATCGAACGCTGCACTGAGGTCTAGCAGGACAAGCACAGAGATGAGTCCACTGTCAGAGGCCATAAGAAGATCATTTGTAACCTTCACTAAAGCTGTTTCTGTGCTGTGATGAGCTCTGAAACCTGACTGAAACTCTTCAAATAAACCTCTGCAGATGATCTGTTAGCTGTTTGACAACTACTCTTTCAAGGATGTTTGATATAAAGGAAGGTTGGAGATTGGCCTATAATTAGCTAAGACTGCTGGGTCTAGAGATGCTTTTTGAGTAAAGGTTTAACTACAGCTAGCTTGAAGGCCTGTGGTACATAGCCGATTATTAGAGATAGGTTGATCATATTTAAGATCGAAGCATTAATTAATGGCAGGACTTCTTTGAGCAGTTTTGTAGGAATGGGGTCTAAAAGACACGTTGATGGTTTGGAGGAAGTAATTATTGAAGTTAACTCAGAAAGATCAATTAGAGAAAAAGAGTCTAACTTAACATCAATGGTACTAAGAGTAGCTGTAGATAATATTACATCTGTGGGATGATTATTGGTCATTTTTTCTCTAATGATAAAAATTTTATGAATGAAGAAGTTCATGAAGTCATTACTAGTTAACATTAAAGGGATGGTTGGCTCAACAGAGCTTTTTGTCAGCCTGGCTACAGAGCTGAAGAGAAATCTAAAGAGAAACACAGTGAAGCAGTCACCTTCATCACGCTGTCTCACCCCAGCGGGTCACATGATCTCATCACAGGTAAACTGGGTTTTCTTCAGAGAACTGTGACGTTCTCCAGAGTCAGAGGGAGAACCCAGGAGAGGTTCTCCTCTCACGGAGGAGGAGTTTCTGACAGGTCCGCACGCCAGCTCGTTCCTCCGTTCCACTTCAGACTTCCTGTCGGGTTAGTGAGCGGGCGCCAGCGGGCCCGTGTGTCACATCTTTGATCCTGGGCAGCGCTGATCCGAACATCTGTTCTCGGTCTGGATTAAAGACACTCGCGAAAATTTGGGCGCCTGCGAGGACGAATGAAAGAGTTTTTGCAGTGGGATTAATAGCTGATCTGATCTGCCGGGTCATTATCCCACCTTCAAGGAAAGGAAAGGAGAAGAAGGCCCTCTGTGTACAGGGTGGAGGATGATCACGCTGCAGTGGCGGGCAGGGATGATAATGAGGTGGCGGAGAGAGCGCGAGCAGCAGGCAGATCCTCCCTGCAGCCTTCCTCCGAGGCACCATCGAGGATCTTTGGACTGATTGAGAAACCTGGCACGATGAAGCAAACAGACAAACACGCCGGCCGTGTCACAGCCGGGGGGATGTTCCAATTCAGGGGAGGGGAGGGCGGGAGAGGAGGGGCTCATAAATCTGAGATGAGTTGGCCTCCTGTGCAGGCTGGTGAGTATGGAGCAGAGCTGATGGAGGGATGGAGGACCAGGACTCCAGGGACGGAGGTTTAGCCAGATGGCCCTGTAGCTCGTCCCGGACAGCAGAGCGGACGGGACCTCTCGCTGAGGTCTCTTCCTGTGGCTTCGTGCGGGACCCGCTGACTGCTGACCTCGGTGCAGCAGAGAGCTCGACCTGTCCGTCCCAGAGAGCAGCGAGCGTGACCCCCGTCAATCTGCCGGACAGCTGACAGCAGCCCTGACTCAGGGATTAGATGGATCCCAGGGCTCGCATGTTTGTGTCGTTGTCCTCCAACAGGAAGCTGCGGTTTGGCACAACGAGGAGAGCGGGCATAAAAGCTCGGAGCGAGTGGCGCATTTTACCCTTAAATCAGGACCGCCCCTCGGAAACACGCTTTGATTCTTCACAGATTAACCGACAGGTTTGTTTGGGATCAGGTCCGATACCTTTGACCTCTGCTGCTCGGCTGAGGCTTCATTTACTCCCCAAAACATCAAGCACCTTTCATAGGAGGAAGCTCAGTAACATCCAATCAGAAAGCTAGAGTTTCTCTTGGTCATGACCTCACAGCCATATTATTGGTCACATGACACCATTAAAATGCTACAAACATGGTGCAGAGGTCCAGCCCGCAGCGTACAGATGCTGCTGTGACTGTGAGCGTAAATCTGACCGAAGCCTTACTGCAGGTTAAACAGGTGAGTTATAGCGACAACCCCCCTCCCCTCCTTCGTTCAGGTGTTATGAAGCAGGAAATGAGACCCTGTAAAGAGACCAAACAGTTTGTGTGTCAGGCTGTAAACATGTTTGTGTCAACATGGGAGACTGTGGGGACTGACTCCCCGCTGCCTCTGCTGGATGTTAGAGGAACTGCAGGTTTGTTCTCAGCCTCGTGGATGTAACACGGCTGAGAAACTGATTCAGGTTACACACACAGAATTGACAGAAACTGGCCCCGCCCATTTCCCCACCAGCTTCGTGCTTCTGCTCTGACTCACAGGAAACGGTTTTCATGCCGCTGCTCTCTGCGCTCGGTCAGATTCTCGGACTGATCTCTGGTTTTTGTTCGCCTGTAACGTCTCTGCTGTCGTTGAGTCATCCTGAAAATGACCCCCGAGGTCACTCTGTTCGCTCTGGCCTCTCAGCAGGTTGCATTCTGGGATTGTTTGTAACTGCAGCTGTTTCCCAGCATCAGCAGATGTTCACCTCCTCACATTTACACTCATCCAGGTGAAGGTGAGAGTGCTCAGGACAGGAGTCAGCACAGGTGTGTCTGTGCACCTGTGCTGACTCCTGTCCTGAGCCCGAGCGTGGAAACGTGAAGCAGCGCGTCTCCTCCCCCAGAGCACACCCGAGCGAGCGAGCGAGCGGAGGATGAGAGAGAGCGAGGACGTGACCCAGCCTCAAACTGTCGCTCTGCAGTAATGAAGTGTTGGACACTCCAGGGGCTCAGAGAGAGCTTTGATTAAGTCCTCCGAGCTTCATTAAAAACCATGAAAGCTCATTTTAGAGACAGACCTCCCCTCCCTCCCCCACCCTCCCCCTCATCACTCTCTGTTTGCGCCTGCATCAGCACGCCAGGCAGCACCGCTTTAAGGACACGCGCCAGCACTTTCACCACAAACAGCACAGACCCAGGCCCGGCAGCTCAGACAGGTCCGGCGTGTGGTTTCACCCTTTCACACTGACGTGAATCAGATGACCCGGACTTCTGAAGGAGAGCGACCACAGCGACGCCTTCCTCACACGCTGACCTGTCCTTCCTCAGGTGGAAATGAGGCCACCAGACGTTTGTTCAAACACTGTCTGTGTGCCGGCAAAAAACAGCTTCCCCTCATGTCTCTGACTCTGGGGGTGTGGAGGAGGGTGGAGGAGGGGGCTGATCTGCAGTCGTGGTCGGGATCAAAGTCGGAGTTAATTTTCCCGTTTGGGAAATGCGAAAAAGAGAAATCGTTTCATTTCAAATGGAAGCGTCAGAGCGTTAATGCTGACGGACAGCAGCAGTCTGTGACACGTCTGTGAGGTCATCGATGACATCACCGACAGTCACTGGCCTCCATTTTGTGAGCACGAACACTCGGTGACGTCCTGTCGAAACCTTTTGAACCTCCAGCAGGTCACAGGTGACGCACCAGGTGATGCATTAACGTGCTTCACCTGGTAGAAGCAGACAGAAAGACTTCACCTGAACCTGAACTGAATATTTTTATGGTGTGGATCAAAAGCACGCGACACCAGCCCGTGTCGAGTCTCCTGCTGGACGCTGAGCTTCCTGAGGGTCACCTGAGCAGCTTCTCACTGCTCGCCACGTATTTGTCGTGAACTCGACACTTGAACCTGAACCTCTGGCCCAGCAGGCGTGTGACAGGAGAAGAGCGGCAGTGTCCCGGCGCTCGCTACCACACTGCTCTGTGAGGACCAGCCTGCTCCCTCACTGTCCATCAGTCCGAGGACAGCTCCGCAGCGCCCCCTGCTGCGCAGCACCTTTTAAAGCTTCATTAAGTGAATCCGATGCTTCCAGTTACAGCTCGATGTAAATTGAATCATCCAGCATCATCAAACCCACAGAACGCTGTTGTTGCTCTAGTCTGATGATGGCGAACATGACAAATGGATGAGACGTTTCAGGGCCTGATGATAATCCAGCTGTAATCCAGATTACTGTACAGGTTCATTCTTCGTGCCATGTTTGTGTTTGGAACGTCACAATTTCTTGAATATTTAAAAAACATTTGATTAAATGTAATGAAAAACAAAATAAAATCTTCAAATGTCACTGCGAGAATTCACTAATGAACAGTGTTGGGGAGTAACGGAGTACACGTGCCGCGGTTACGTATATACAATACAATGCAAAATATGAGAAACCGTATACCGTTACAGTTACCGTTTAAAAAGGAGATATTCAGAATACAGTTACTTTGCTGAAATAAATGGATTACACGGCAGTATTTTCCGGTTTCATATGTCCGCTATGCTCTCTCTATTTTTGGTTTCCACGCGGATGGAAACCCAAACAAAACCCGCATTAAGAGGCTCTAATGTCTGTGTCTCAATCTCGCGGCCCGTGTCACCTCTACTTGCGGCCCACATGATGATTCAAAGAAATATTTAAAAAAAATTATCATTCCAAAATCATTTAATATGAAGGCAACAGGCAGCGTGTTACAGGCATCGCCCTAAAGCAGGGGTCGGCAACCTTATGGTCCTTATGGTGCGGCTCCGCGGTTCGGAAAATAAATTAGTAATAAACAAGTATTTAGCTGAAGTGTATTTTATTTATGTTAGTTCTTTTTTTAACTTGTAGTTCTACATTGGAAGACTATTGTAATATTGAAATATAAAAAGAAAATATTTTATTATTTTTTCATCGCTCAAAATAAGCGTCACATTCACGGTGTACCCGCCGACACGCCGTGCATTTATCGAGACTTTCAACCCCGGGTAGGCCAGTTATAGATCTTCGGATCCACATTATGTCAGCAGCTGTTCTCCACCGTGAACTGTGTTAAAAACAAACACCGCTCACGCCTCACAGACGACAGCTTACAGTCCTGCTGTTCAGAGGTTCAGGAGCAGAAGTCCCATTGTAAACATATCACGGCAGACCCGAGGATGTTTGCATGAACACGCTTTTCAGCATCTCAGATCAACAGTGGATCATATATTGAGTGCAGAGAGAGTATGAGCGTGCAGTGTTTAAAGCGTGGAAGTACTGACCTTACTTTGAGTTTGATTCCATAAAAAGTGACAAAAACATTAGTGTCCGCTGTGCGTGGGAAGGAAACTTCTTTTTACAGCGAAAAAAACCCCTAAACTTCCAACAAGCACGGAGTAGCTATGACGTAATGGGAAACTCACAGAGAAACTCGCGGATTCTTCCACTGACCGCGGCACACCTGCACCAGGGTAAACCTCCGCCTACCCCACTCCTGCTTTACAGGTGAAAATAGAGCAACAGGACCGCTGAGTCTGTGACTTTATTTATTTTCTGCTGTGTTTTACTTGCATCTATTTCAAAGACTGAGTGTAAACACAAAAAATATTTTATTTTATGTGCTGGAATGTGCAGAAAATAGGTTTAAATGTTAAACTAATTTCTTCCAGTCAGAGAATGTTGCAGATAATTTTAATTTTTACATTTTAAAGATTAAAACTGATAAAACAAGTTTTAAAAAGGGACTTTTCCATTTGATTACATTTTGTATGATGGATTATGCAGAAAAAGTAGAACATGTACTGTACCAGTGTACCTGCACGTGTGATGTGACAATAAAAGTGATTTGATTTGCTGCTCTTTGCTTCAGCTGTTTCATCAGCCCTGCTCTGCCCTCTGCTGGACGCTCAGCAACAGTGCAGCTCAGCTGATAAACACGTCTCTATGAATTATGTTCAGTTAATATATCTGAAGGTTATATGTCATTTTAAATAAAAACAACAAAATGTGGATCCACACTGACAGTCCGGATTTTTATATAATCCCTCATATACAATAAATCAGTTAATAATTAAAGTATTTATAATTTAATTTTTGTTTTTGTTTTTTTCCTTTTCTGAAAGTAAAATAATTTTTAATTCATTTGGACCTTTTGTTTCCTGTCAGCGTGTTATTTTCAAACTAATCATCTGGATCAGGGTAATAATAATAACACATTTAGATTATGAATAACCTGCAGATGGATCAGTGATGACATTAAACTGTGTGACTTCTTGTTTTGTCCATGAAGTTAATCAGATATTTCTCTCATATATCAATGATGGAAACAATCATTAGTTACATCAGGAGGAAAAGCTGTGACTGATGCATCGCTAACGAGAGGAACTTTTTAAATGGATCATGATGTGGGATCATCCATTTCATAATTTTCCACACAGAGATCACAGAGATCTGTGTCTTTGAGCTCTTATTAGATGTTTGTACAGTGTGTGACCTCTGAACTTTATGTTGAATGCTGTGAAATGTTCAGCCACAGAGTTCATGTGAAACGTGGACAGCTTCAGGCTGGAGGACGTCATGTTTCCTGCTGGACAAACGTTTGTTCAACTGTATAGAAACTGCGTCATGCTAGCTAGCACGCAGTACGAAAAAGTCAGCATAACGAAAATAAACTCCACCTAAACTTGGTTTATATCTGACCCAGATGGACTGCAGGTCATAACTTCTTACCTGAAGTTCAGTTCACCCTCGGACGTTTCTTCGTGTCTCTCCTCCTCCTGCCTCCCCTTTCCTTCATCCACCTGCTGGCCTCCACCACTTGCTAATGTTACTGAATCTGTGGAAGCTCCGCGATGCCACCACACGAAGTAACAAATAACGAGCCTATCTAAATCCCAGTAACGAGTAACGCATTCCTGGTTTTGGCATAATAACTAGTTACCGTGCTCGTTACCACAATAATAACGTAGTTACTGTAACGCGTTAGTCCCAACACTGGCTTCAGCTCTCAGCGAAGGCGGTCGCACTTTTCTCCTCTCCTCCTCACCCTTATCTTCCCTGCTTAGCCTCTATGTCCTTGTCTTGTCTTGTCTTGTGTGCATTACTTTCCCTGGAATAGCCTCCCACTGTCGTTCTCTAAAACCTAAAAGAGAATTATGGATTTGATCAACTGGTCTCTGAATGCTCTGGGCTGCTCGCATGGAAATTAACAAAATCAACATGAACATTGTGGATCCCCATCACGGCGCCAGCTGCAGGCCCAAGGCTGGAGCCGAACAATCACTCCCTGATAACGACTGTGTTACGGCTATTCTTCCCATCCCATGCCCTTTCCAACGCCTTCGATGCTTGTTTCCTGCGAGGGAACACGGCAGGTCTATGTGCCGCGCTGGAATGGTAGCGCTGTGCAGGGCGGCTGCTGTGTTCGCTTCGGATTACTCCTCACCCCCCACCCACCCCTGTGGCTTGTCATGTCTTCACAATGTTGTGCTGTGGACATTTATCTGCTTTTTTGTGCAGAGGAGTTTTTTTTTGTTTCCTGTTCTCATGCTGTCCTACCATGGAAGCACAGCATAGCATAGCATGAGTAGGGGTCTCTTTTTTTCCTCTTGTACTTTCCCCATTGTAGTTGTACTTTCCCCATTGTAGCCTGGGGCTCGCTCGGGCCACTTCGGAGGTGGGGTGCCCCCGGCCTCTCGGCCTGGGGCTCGGTCACTCGGGCACGGCTGGCTGCCGGCGGCGCTCACGGGCGCGTCACTGCAACCCCCCCTGGCTTCTGCTCCGCGGCTGCTGAGTGAGCCCTCATCTGGGACTCTCCTCAGCTCTTTCTGGGACAGTGGCGCAGCTGCCCCTCTGGTGGTCTTCCTTGGTCTCTTGTGTTCTGGGGGCCTCTGGATGTCTGGAGTTTTGATCTCCTCCACACCTGCTTCACGCCCTGGAGGACCCACACCCTCTAGCAGATCATTACATGAAGGAACCTTTTAAAAAACAAAAAACAAGCGCGTCCATGCTCACAGGTGTACACACGGGTGATCACACCCACAAACTAACCCTTTTTGGCTCCTACCTCAAAGCACACTGTGTTCTGTTGATCTTATGTGCTGCACAATAATGTTTAACATTTAGTATTTACTGTCATATTCCCATATATCATTGTGATGTTGTTTATTCTATTACTCTTGTTCTCTTCTGCTTGTTTTCTTTTTTCTTTCTCAGCAGGTGATCCAGGTGATTGATATATGCATTTTTTTTTCTCTGCCCGTTCTGTTGGTTTTTGTCTTTTGCCCTTCTCCCCCGTCCCTCTTCTCAGCTGTTTCTCTTTCCCTCTTTCTTTCTCCCCTTCTTTCCCCCAGTCAAGTCTGTCCCGTATTCAGTAAGTGAAAATAAAATAAACAATAAAAGGTGAATCAAATGGACCATTACGGCGAGGCTGGGATGGTCAGTTTGGTAAAGTAAATCCGTTGGGCATCTTTCTTTGCCTTTAGACAACAATTCTGATGCAAAAGAGCCAAACGGGACAGGCAAAAAAAAAAAAAAAAAAGAAATCCAACATGAAGGAACATCAACACCTTACTGACATTATTGTGATGTTTGAACAGAATCACAGAGATGGGAGTGAAACATGACCAGACAAGGTACCTTTAAAAATGATTTTACTGAAGACACCGTGCTTTGAATCTGCTGTAGGATGATACAGCTGTCTGCAGTAAACCCAGCATGAGCCTCACGTTTGAGCCACTGACAAATTCAGATCAGTCTGCAGTTTCTGAAATCATATTTTCCTCTGTTTTATTCCACAGATCTGCTGTGGAAGAAAATAACAAAGATCTGAAATCTCTCAAAGAAAGGTACAGTACATGTCGTGATGCATCTCAATCATCCAGGAAAGCAAATCTCCAAAAGTTGATTCTGTTCATCTGGACGTAGCGTTTTGTGGGAGAAACGTTTCGTCATCATCAGGTGACGTCTTCAGTCTCAGCTGACTGCAGCTTTCAATCTTATGAACAGGACATTTGCATAATGACTGAAACCAGCCCACTGAAGGAACAATGGGCTGGGAGGTCAGTTCCTTAATCTTAATTATGCAAATTCTCAAGATTATTGATCAAAGACCACTGATCAATGGCCATGAGTCCCATTCACAGAGAGTTGGGGAATGGCTGCAATCACAGCATTGTACGATGGTGACAGATGTACCCTTAGGCCCCTCCTCCATTCAGAGATGGTCTTTCCCTTTTCACGTAAATGGCCTCCTTGACTCCGCCCTCAAACCAGCGATGTGAACATCCTCATCATTGAAAGAGTGTCCACTGGCCTGTAGGTGTGAATAGACTGCAGAGTCCTGGCCTGACGAGGTGGCTCTTCTGTGTTGTGCCATCCTCTTAGCCAGAGGTTGTTTGGTTTCCCCGATGTATAAATCCTGGCACTTAACAGCGTACACTATGCTACTCTGTTTGTGTCGGGGTGTCACGGCCCAGCGGCACGAGGGAACAGGGATGGACACAGGTGCAGAAACCAACCCGGAAGCGAGGTGACAGAGAACAAATGATTTATTTCCGCCCACAGGTAAACAAAGGTAAAAAACAAAGCGACGCCACCACACTAGTGGCGCGTAGGATTCGTCGGTGAATAATGAGGGCGACCTAGACACCTCTAGGAGACGGCTGAACAGCGGGGGCAGCGGGGAGGTAGAAACAGGACTAGGTAGGGACCGGGGGCACTGGAATAAGAGGAGATCACGATCAGAGGGATCCAGCAGACAACCAACAATCCTCCACAGTTGAATTGAATTGCCTTACTTGGTTTCAGATGGAGGGGACAGGTGGAGCGGAAAGCCCGGAAGCGGTCGAGGCGTGGGGAGGCAGGCAGGTGAGCGGTGGGCCGGCAGGCCACGTTGTGTAAGCAGCAGGCGGCCCAGGTCCAGGAGGACGGGAGCGAGGGGAACGAGATCTCCACTCCGGGTGCTATCTCTGAGGACAAGAAAAAACAGGTGAGTCATCACACGGCGTCAGGACAAGGTTTATGATGCTCCACTGAACTAACATGGGGATAGCAGATACTCAGGCGATGAATGGTTGAGAGCGCAGGTCTGATATACCGCTGGCACGATTGCTCACAGGTGGTCAGCCAGGGAGGGGCAACCGGACTCCGCCTAAAGGAGGAGGAGCCGCTGTCTGAGACCTGCAGGTGCCCAACCAGACCATGACACGGGGACCCGATCCTGTTTATAAGATTCCGGAAACCTGCAGTCAGCTGAGACTGAAGAAGTCACCTGGATGTGTGACGAAACATTTCTCCAACAAAACTTACGTCCTGATGAACAGAACAGTACGTGATTAATGAACAACGTCACATTTCTTCAACCAGGAGGCAGGAAAACCAAAGAGTTTTAAAAAGACAACAGTGGATGTATGAGTAGAGCAGAATAGAACAAGCCTGACTAAAGCATATCACTGGTTCTGGTTTAGTGAAACCTTTTCTGTGACGTCTGGTTTTGATTGATGTGTATCTCCTCTGAGACGGTGGGGGCAAACAGGCGGCGCCCAGGATGGGGGGGAGCCAGTGTAAATATCACTGAGGGTATCCGATGACATGCTGTCCTGTCCTCGCCCCCCGATAAAGTTTTGTCAGCAGGTGATCAGGGATTTGAGTGTGCGTTAACATCCTCAGGAGGAGGAGCCTTTGCCGGTCTCACCTGATGGGAGATGTGTGCAGTCCAGGTGAGACCAGCCACCCTCTCTACTTCCTTCCTGTTTATGTAAGACTGTCTTTGGGTTTTGTAGTGTTTAAGGACTCCTGTGCTCACACTATTATGTCATCATTGTTGATAGCGGTCCTGTGACACCTGACAATCATCAGCTGATGGTGCTGTGGGTTGTGTGAGAGGGTCTGGAGAGACCCCCTGTGGGGGCCAAGGGGTCAGGATGAGTGGGTATTCTGGGGTCTTTTACTGAGCAACTAAGCTCAGCTTTGGGACCAGTTTGTGGGTGATGACAGTGTTAAAAGCTGAAACCCTGTGGAGAGCTGTGCGGGCTGCAGCTGGTGTCTGCCAAGTTAGCAGGATTTCAGACTGGAGAGGGACGATGGGGTAACTGCATGAAGGCAGGTGCCTGTACGCTGGTACTGCAATGACTGTGGCAGATTCATGAGACTGTAGTTAAAGATGGTGGTAACCTCTGCGTTCTGGTCTGTGCAGGATGACTTTATCTATCCAGCTGCTTTCTGTGTGTCGTCTCTGTGCTGATGCTGGAGCAGCTGTGTGGGGTGACCCTTCCCTGGCTGGCCTCTGTGTTGTGGTAGTTCACTTCATTCCTGATAACCTGTTCCTCTGTGTGCTGCCTGTGTGTGATCTCTGTGATAAGAAAGATCAGTAAATACATGCATTGATTTTAAAAGTCCACATTGGTGACACTGCTGTGGTGCTTTTAAACAGAATGGCAACGATGGGAGTGAAACATGACCACACAAGGTACAGACACATGATTGGTGTTTCAGTGAATAATGTCAGCTCGTGCTCTTGACTTGGTTTGATAACCATTTTCACACTGGATATCTCACCCCACAGATCTGCTGTGGTAGAAGAAGAAGAGCTGAAATCAGTCAAGGAAAGGTGACGTGTATGTGATTCATTGAGAGAACAAATGAACTAAAACATGTTTTACCAACACATTTCCTTCTCTACAGACACAGGAAGTTTACTCAAAAACGGTTTTATTTTGAAAGTAAAATTCTGTGATTTAACCAGAGAGACATTACTGTGGTGTTTTTAAACAGGCTCAGAGAGATGGAAGAGAAATATGACCAGACAAGGTAAGAAGCAGCCAGTTATATAAATCTGTTTAATTCTACACAAACTCTTATCAGCACACAGTAAGAAAGAATAAACGGATGTGCTAAATGCTAACAAGTGTGGGACCAAGCAAAGGGAAACATATATCAGTTATATGAACAAAGACACTGAACCACCTTTCAGTTCTAGTACATGACATGTTACACTGAGTGTTTCTAACACAAACCAAAATCCAGAAGCAGTGTGTGGACTGCATCCACAGAGATAATCAATACACGTGATTAGTCAGCCAGTGAGAGCACCTTCATGAAGTTTGCATTCAGGTGTTACCACAGCGTCAGGGAGGAAAGACATCAAATGATCTTAGAGACGCGTCTGACGTCCCATCAGTCTGGGAAACCACCGTCCCACAGAGAGAGAAACTTCACCATGAAAAACATGAAGGACAGCTGCCACACGTCTCAGGAGGGACATGCCGGCTCATTCATGCAGTGTTCACACAAGCTGCAACATTTCCTTCAGACTTCACAGATGTGATGTCTACACTGCAGCCACGTGGGTGATGCTGTTATATGTTCTGATTGGCACATCCAGTCAAAGCCTTTGCACGCTGGATAGGCCTGGGCCCCCTTTCCCTGGCGGGTCGCGGAGTATGGGAGTGCCTACTGGGGTCAGCGGGGGAGCTGGCCCCAGGGAGGGGTCACTTACCCCTCCCTTCCTTCCCTCCCCATCTCCAGCTGCCTCCCTCTCCCCGCTCCACCACAACCACCCACACATGCAGGGCCTTGGAGTAGGGGTATGTCACCAGGGTGCAGAGGAGGCTACCCCCCTCCCCCCCTGTCCCCTTCAGGCTGCCTCTGCCTCAATTTTATCCCACAACTTAGACATTCACATTACTCACACTCTCATTACACATACATATAGGATCTTGGGGGTGGGCACGATACACGGAATCCAAATTACCATCAGGGTGTACACCCCACCCCTGGCGTCGTTGCCCACCTCTCAATTTTAAATACACGTAGACATTGAGGGCTAGCAGGAGGGACCATGCGCTTACCTGCTGCTCTCTGGCAGGTAGCTCCATGCCCTCCCTCCTCCATGCCCTATATAACAATACATCAAATTTTAATCTGCATATATATGATTTTTCATTTGTATCACATTTGCTACATTAGCCATATTTTTGCAATTTAGTCATTAAAATGTGTCATGTAATTTATATCATTTTTTGAGGGTAAAAAAAAGTCACACTGATGATGTAGAAATCACACGTGTCAAATACGATACGCGGGGCTTTAAAGGGCTAATTAAAGCGATTGGTTCGTTTTGAGTTTGACACTGATTTCTATCTGGAGTTGTGCATCTTTGTTTTTTGTTAATTATAAAGATGATGCAACACTAGGGATGGGTATCTCCTGCTGCTGCAATTTTGACATAGTAGCTAGTGCAGTTATTCGTAAGTTGCAGTTATTTGTTTGTGCAATCTGTGCGTTTGTTTAGTAGTTAATCCTATGTGCCGATGTATATATTGGATGGTTGCATGTGGAAATAAAGAAGCAAATGATACAGAAGTGTATGGTATGCGTTTATTGTTGCGCGTCATCAGGGTCCTCATGTTTAGCCTGCCGCGGCCATTGGTTGGAGTAGCCGCAACATCATCCTCATCATTTCTGCTACACTGGCAGGGCTAGGGGCCAGGACTCTCCTCTTCGGGTTTTTGGGGGATGTTGCTAAATCCGGGTCTGATAACAGGCACCACACCTGCAGTAGATGCGCTCGGTGTGAGGTCTCGCAGCAAGCTATCAAATACGGCGCATTTCTCGGCTTTAAAAAAAAAAACGCTATGTGTCGCCAGGTGTTTCATCGGATTCTTGGTGTTACCTCCTTTGACAGTATCACAGTATCAGCTTAAAGCACTTGTTGCTGCTGAGTTTGCATCTTTTGCTGTGAAGTACAGCCAGACTTTGACCGCTTCGCCTTGGGCATTTTTAATCTGTAGCTCTGCTCTAAAAGAACGTACGTGCCTGGCCCCGCCTACTATCCTCGGAAACGTAAAATGATTGGCTAGAAGTGTATCACAGCTCAGGAAAAAAAAGCACCGAAATAAAGCACCGAAATGTGCGCTGCTTTTCAGTCTGGTTACTACCGTTTATGTCAGAACCGGTGCCATCATGGCACCGGACACCGGTACCCATCCCTATGCAACACTCACCAAAAATTTTATTAGTCCTTTATTTATCCAGGTAAAAAATCTCATTGAGATTAAAAATCTCATTTCCAAGAGAGACCTGGCATCATGGCAACAAAAGTCACATACCACATAGGTATATAACATTTAAAACAAATACAATATCCTATACCAACATGTGTAAAATATACAATAACAGATCAAATTAAGATTACATTAAAAACAATCACACTGAGTAAAAGAGCTGTTCTCTCGTTCCTTTAAGACAGACTTAAACTCTCCCAAGGTAACCAAGTCTGATAATGTCAGTTCCTTCTGCAGATTATTCCAGGAAGCAGGGGCAGCGTATTTAAAAGCCTCTTTCCCCCAATTCTGTTCTGATTTTTGGGACAATCAATTGTATGATATTGTGCGAATATCATACAATTGATTGTCCTTTCCAGGATATCCCAGCGACTCTCAGTCTGGTACAGATCTCGACTGCACGGCGTCCGTGTGGGAAAGTGCTGCCCTGTGTTCGCTCTTTCACAGTTTGAGCCTCAGCGTCGTCTTGGAATCGATCCAAAAATCCCAGAAAGCAAAACAACAAAAGCAGTCAGCTGACTTTTTCTTTTGGCACAAAGCGTTGTTGCTTATCCTAGAGCTCCGACCCAAGAGAAAGCTCGATCCACACTGCAGAGTGATGGTGTCGATGGTCCATTTTAAACACAAGAAAAGATGCAGAATTGTGATTTCTGAGATCATGAGCTTTAAAATGCATAGAAACGCGGGAGAGTGAAATGTTTGCATAGCAGAGATCATATCTGGCGTGAACAGTTTTCTTCCGGTGCGTCCAGCTGTTCATCCAGGTGAGCTGCAGGAAACTTCAGCCTGCAAATCATCAACAACTGATCCATCCTGAGATGATCTCAAACCACTGACAGCGAGCAGTTTCAGGGCCACTAAATCAAACTGAAATCTTGTCACTTTAACCAAAGCTTCATGGTATCCATCCATCTTTTGTGAACAATAAATGTATTTGGAGCTTTCTGATGTTTGTGTGTTTAAGTCGTGTAGCTGAATATATGGTTATTTTTCTCTTTAAGCCATTGATCAGCTGTGGAAGCGCTCATTCTTATTTCAGTGATTCATCTATTCTATGCTGCGTATCCTTGTCGGGGTCGTGGGGTTAGGGTTCGCCTATCCTAGCTGCCATAGGGCGAGAGGCAGGTCACGGGGCTAACACATAGAGACAGACAACCATTCACACCTGTGGGCCATTTAGATTCACCCGCTAACCCAGGGGTGGGAAATTCCAGGCCCCGAGGGCCGGTGTCCTGCAGGTTTTAGATCTCACCTTGGGTCAACACACCTGAATCACATGATTAGTTCGTTACAGGCCTCTGGAGAACTGCAGGAGCTAATTTATCCATTTAAATCAGCTGTGTTGGTTCAAGGACACATCTAAAACCTGCAGGGACACCGGCCCTCGAGGCCCGGAGTTGCCCACCCCTGCACTAACCCTAACCCCACTAACTGCATGCCTGTGGACTGTGGGAGGAAGTACGCGGAGAGAACATGAAAACCCGGCCAGGTGGTGGAATCAAACTCACGACCTTCTTGCTAATCACCGTGCACTATGCTGCCATGAATCATTAAATTATTAATGCTCTTTGTTCAGGTTGGAGCGATGAAAGAATACTAAAAAACAAAGAAAAGTAAAGTAATATGACAGTAACTCGATTGGATCGTACATTGATGTCACATAAAGAAAAGTAAAAATCAGACTGTGTATACGTTTGCTTTACATCAGTGAATGCAGATAGTGTGGGTTTGTTGCAGT
The DNA here is from genome assembly GCF_057382095.1 of Aulonocara sp. 'chitande type north' Nkhata Bay. Lineage (NCBI taxonomy): Eukaryota > Metazoa > Chordata > Actinopteri > Cichliformes > Cichlidae > Aulonocara > Aulonocara sp. 'chitande type north' Nkhata Bay. The sequence continues at coordinate 41,035,645 of NC_141359.1, read as the reverse complement.
ACTCCTGAGCGCCTTTAGAAGGCGCTGTTGCTCTGAGCAGTTCTAATGGCTCCAGGGTCTAAACACATTTAGTTTTGATGATATCTGAGCCGCAGAGACAGAAATGGATCAGCAGCAGCAGCACAGCCTCAGACTTTCACTTTACCCATTCAATCATGTATTTTTAAACGCTAAGGTTAGGTTAGGTTAGGCGGTCAGTACTCGTTAATTTAGCTGAATCTAATTCAGTGTAGCTGGGTTTATTCAACTGGTAGTTTTACTCACTTACTGGTACATGACAATAGATATTTCAGACACAGAAATCAGCATTACATGCTCGGCGTCAGTCAGGATTACATTAACTGCCAAGTTTAACTACTTATAGCAAGGTAGTTGCAAAAACAGCAACTGCCTAATTACAAATGTTAGTAGGTTAGTATTAGCTGCTTCTGACATTCACAAATGATAATGTTACAGTGAGATTAACATTCAGACATTAAGTGTCTCAGCACAGCATTTGCAGGTCATTTCACACATTAGGAATGGAGCATTAGCAAGCTGATAACCTTCAGCTCCACACTTCTCTCATCAGAAAATAAGAGGTGCATATATTTCAAGTTAACATCAGAAGTGAGGATGCTGACATTAAAACATTGACGTTGCCCAGGTACAACTAATCTGAAGCAGCTACTAGCTGAAAATATCCTCCTCCATGAAAATAACTTGTAATATCCAGCATAGTCAGTCACCTTCTCACATAATGTTTTTTCTTTATTTCCATCACCATCAACAATATCAATGAACACATTATGTAGGAATCATGTAGTAAACACAAAATAACTCAAATCATGATTTATATTTTAGCTTCTTTGTAACAGCCCCCTTTACTTTGATCCCTGCTTTGCTCGCTCTTCTTCTCCATCAGCTCCGTGAGGTCGTCTCCTGAAATGGTTTCCAACAGCCTGGACGGAGTTCCCAGAGATGCTGAGCACTTGTTGGTCCATTAACTTCACTCTGCGCTCCATCTCATCCCAAACCATCTCCACTGGGATCAGGTCAGGTGACTGTGGAGGCCATAGCTAACATAGATAATATTTGAACAAAGAAGCTAATGTTAGCAGCCAGTCATCAGACACAGAGGCTAGAATTCATTTCAAAGCTTTCGATGTACGGTCAACAGTAGCAACCGGTTTCAGATATTTAAAAAGTTTCAGATATTAAAAAGTAGCTCACTTCAGGAGGGAGTCCGCGCCTTGACCACCCGATCACCATCAGCTGATCATTGATCATGATTGAAGTAGCAACAGGAGAGGGAGGGGGGAGAATGAGAGGAGAAGAGGCAGCTGGGCAGCAAAGACACAGAATAACTGCAGCTTTGTGTCTTTGTTTCATTCCAGCTGAAGTCCGGCACGAATCGCTTCCCTTTCACCTACATACGGATGTGTTGTGATTGGTCCAGCCCAGAGTTGATCATGACCAGTTGGCTAATCCACCACCTTTCATTGTTTATACAAAAACAAACAAAGATAAAAATGAAAAATCACCATCGTTGATGATGAACCTCTTAACCTGAACACCTCGTTACCCCGAGGAGCTGCTCAGTGTTCGCTGAAGGAGAAGGTGACCTGTGTGACGCTGGAACAACCTGACTGGATCCTGGTTCGTCCGATTAAAGCTAACAGAGTCCAAACCAGAGGAAAACGTCTCTTTGTTTGTGGTGCTTACACTTGTTGGTGGAATATTCACTGCTGTCCTGTGAGAACCTTTTTCATACTTGAATAAGCAGCCCGTGTGTCTTATCCCTCTAACGAGCTCACACTCTGGTCCTTCCTACGTTTCAGTGCTCTGCAAACCTCACATGGGCTACGTTTGCACCTGGCAGTGAATGTTTGTGTGTTCTTTGTCTCTTTGCGTTTTGTCTCTGTCGTTTTTCTGTTGCAGTCTTCGGGTCATGGTCCGGGTCTGTGGCTGGAACTTTCCATCAGGCTCCCGAGCCTACCTGGTATCCGTCCCTGGGCGGGGCCACGTCCTCCTCCACTTCCTCACAGCTGGAGCTGATGGCAGGCCATCAAGAGAGTGATTTAAGCCTCACGCTGACATTTGTCTCTCCATTTGGGAAATCACTCTGTGTCTCACCTGCCTGCCGTCCTGCAGGAACGTCCGGATCGCAGGTCACACCGCCTTTCCACACCGCTCAGCTCACTCCGGATCACGTCACCCCTCTCCCATCATTTCCTCCTCCTACAATGTGACTCCTTAACTGTCCCGTTCCAGTCTGCATCTCTGCGCCCGTTCCCTGTTTTTAGATCCACGTCCACCGAGCCACGTTACCCAGGCCACAACAAGCTCTATGTTTTGTTGCCTTGTCACGATTTCCAGTTTAACTAATAAATATATTGTAAACCTACCTGCTGAGTCCAGTTTTGTACTGACCTGTCAGTCCTGTGACAAAGTATCTTTATTTTCATTTAAAAGGCTTCATATGGCAAAATTAGTCCTCAGTTTAGATCACAAAATCCTTAACTGGTAACTGCCTGAATTACAACATGAAATAAGTATTTCTTAAACCACTGGAAGCTCCTCCTGTGCCGTCACTAACCACGTCTCCTCTAACAGTAGATCTGTGAGCAGCCGTGATGAACTGCCTATATGTAAGGACGTGTTTCATGAGGCCTGGAGCCTCCTGCAGTCAGTCTCAGCTTTCCTCATTTATGTGTTTAATTTAGTACATTTTACTAAACCAATAACACTTCCCAGTCTTCCGTTGTTGTTGTGATTTATAGTTTCCTCAGTCCCGGCTAACTTCCTGTGAAGAAGCTTGTTTTTAGCCGACAGACGGCCCAGCCAGGCAGACACGGGAACTCTCACTACGCTCGCTCACATCTGTGACTAAAAATAGAATTACAATAGAAACACATTCAAGATCACAGCTGTGAATAAAGTACCGCAGTGTGAGTCTGTTTCAGCCACAGACGATGAGTCCTGCACACCATCGACCTGCTGAGGCTTTCACACCACTGACAACAGCTGCGTCACTTCAGGCACCTTTAATGTGAAGACGAGTGAGGGCTGCTTCACATCTGAGCTTAACTGTGATTGGTGGAAACACAAACATGTAATCCTCCACAGGAAGATGTTTAACAAGAAACAAGCACGTGTGAAACAGCAGCAACTAAACCAGTTTGTCCTTACAGGGAGGGGCCGCGACTGGTTGGGGTAAGGGGGAGGAAGACGGGAAAAAGACATGCTGTGGAAGAGAGCCGGAGCTTAACAACTAATGATTAAGTACAGAAAGGTGAGTGAAGCAGAAACACCCAGTGCATCATGGGAATCAGCAGCCTACGTCTATTGCAGCATAACTAAGGGAGGATTCAGGGTCACCTGGTCCAGCCCTAACTATATGCTTTAGCAAAAAGGAAAGTTTGAAGCCTAATCTTGAAAGTAGAGATAGTGTCTGTCTCCTGAATCCAAACTGGAAGCTGGTTCCACAGAAGAGGGGCCTGAAAACTGAAGGCTCTGCCTCCCATTCTACTTTTAAATACTCTAGGAACAACAAGTAGGCCTGCAGAGCGAGAGCGAAGTGCTCTAATAGGGTGATATGGTACCACAAGGTCATTAAGATAAGATGGGGCCTGATTATTTAAGACCTTGTATGTGAGGAGCAGGATTTTGAATTCTGGATTTAACAGGAAGCCAAAACAGGAGAAATCTGCTCTCTCTTTCTAGTCCCTGTCAGGACTCTTGCTGCAGCATTTTGGATCAGCTGAAGGCTTTTCAGGGAGTTTTTAGGACTTCCTGATAATAATGAATTACAGTCGTCCAGCCTGGAAGTAATAAATGCATGAACTAGTTTTTCAGCGTCACTCTGAGACAGGATATTTCTAACTTTAGAGATGTTGCACAAATGGAAGAAAGCAGTCTTACATATTTGTTTAATATGTGCGTTGAAGGACATGTCCTGGTCAAACATGACTCCAAGGTTCCTCACAGTGTTACTGGAGGCCAAGGTAATGCCATCCAGAGTAAGAATCTGCTTAGATACCATATTTCTAGGCTTTTCAGGGCCGAGTACAATAACCTCAGTTTTATCTGAATTAAGAAGCAGAAAGTTAGCGGCCATCCAGGTCTTTATGTCTTTAAGACATTCCTGCAGTAGATTCCAGCACTGCTTCCATCTGTCACTGGATGACCTGATTGATAAAAGCAAGAAAAACTCACCAAGATTGAGACTCATGACACTCTTCAGGTGTACAGTTCAGTAAGGCAGATTTTACCTTCAGGAATCAACAAGTCAAAAAGCAAAATGTTGAAAAAAAATGTAAATAATATTTAGGTGCAACCAAATTTTCATGAAAACTGATCCAGACAAACAGAAAGTGTCTATAAAGAGCAACAATACACAACTTACACAATGTGCTGTCACCGAAATCACTTCTTACATTAGTGGACTTAACTGACCTCCAGGTCAAGCTAGGACAATGATGGACGACTGACAGCTGCATTACTAAACTCTGCTACCAAACCATGAAGCAGCAGAAAGGTTCTGATCCACAGGATGAGCCCCAGGAGCTCCGCTGACTCCTGAGATATGAAGCGTGGGTTTGTTGGGGTGTTGTAACAGCCGGCCGGTGGGAGGGGGGCTTTGACTGACAGGAACAGCCTCTGCCTCCTTTTGCTCAGCAGTTCTCAGTGACTCTGGGTCTGCAGAAGAACTTGTTCTCTGCAATTCCTTTAAAACACAGAGGTTCAGGTGTGTGTGAACGAGCTGCCGTCACACACTCTTAGCCTGATCCGAATCAGAGGATCGGGGTGGGCAGCCTCACAGGCTGCAGGGTGCATAAATGGCTGCTATGTCCCATCATGCCCCCTGAGTGTTTCAGCAGCCAATGGGGAGCGTCGGTGCTCTGATGATGCAGGTTGTCCCCCTGGTATAAAACCCTAAAGCACCATCTGGGCCCTCCTGAGCAGTTTGAGCATTCCCAACCTCGCCTCGGGTGGAGGGATTGCGAGGAGGGAAAGCAAAACTACACGGCCTCTATTCTGTGTAGTTTTGTTTTTTTTCGGGGGATATTTCGAGGCTCGACCGTTCTCATCTTGGATTTTTCTGGAAAAACCTTCCTGGATAAGGAGACCGTTGCTCGTTGCTCTGACGGGCTCCGTCCCATCATTTCAGGCACTCTTGTGATACAAGTGAGTACTCGCCGGTCCCCTAATGATGCTGACTCGTGGGGTTTACGGCGATTGGGGGGTCAGGGCTCGGGGTTTGGGTGAACTGTGTTTGGGTTTTGTGTTGGTTTGATGTTTTTCGGGTGCAGATTGCAGGTTGGCCGTATTCAGCGGGCTGTGCACTGACCCCAGGAAGGCCAAGAATAGCTGCTGATAGCATGAGAGTGGACTGTCAGCTGGGCGGCTGATGGCTTTTTAAGGGAATCAGCAGCAGGGCTATCACTTCACCCCCAGCTATGCGCCACATGCTGTCTGTCAATCAAGCTGCTCGAGGTTGGGGAGGGGGTGGTGGATATTTTTGGCCACTGCCTTATCTGTCGCTCAGCTCGATCTGTAAATATGGGCTGAGTTTATCAGGTCTGATCCTGTTTGGCTTATGATGAAGCGAAGTGTTCGTATTGATTGTTGATAAGGCTGCGATCAGCTGATCAGGTGCTGAAAGTTCACAGAGAAGGTGAGAGACTCACAACTCTGCCTGAAATCAGCTGACAGCGCTGAAAAAGAGCAGCAGCTGTCCCAGCGAGGCGTTCAGTGTCACAGTCAGAGAGCAGGAACAAATCAATCACCAGTAACTGATTATTGATCACCAGCTCCTTAAAGAGGTGTGAGAGTGGTTCAGCCTGTTTCCACAGACTTCAGATTCACAGCACTGGAGGATTTTTAGTCTTACTTTAAGGAGCTTCACACTCGTCCTCAGACTCCAGCTGTACGTTTTTACAGGGTTTCTGTGATTGAGCGTCCAAAGTCAATAAATGCGACGTCACACTCGAGATGTTAACCATGTGACAGTAAAGGTTTTTAAATAACTGTCTGACAGCAGAAACAGCTGCACGCTAGACTGCAGCCAGCGTTAAACCAGGATTACTGCAGCTGCATCGTGGACACAAAAGGAACGACGTTTAAACGGCTTCATGTTTGTTCGTGTCTTTGATCTGATCGTCACATTTACATGAAGTGTCATTAAGCTGCTTTTACAGGTGAAAGATTTCATTTATTCCTCACATTATAAGGTTTCAATGGGAGTTGTCTTTGAATCAAAGCTTTATTGACTGTTTGATTCTCAGATAAGTATGGAAGCCTGTTTGTGCCAAAAAAGTATAAAAATGACTTTATGTTACCCGAGCTTTAGTCTCATAATATCAATAAACTGACTAATTTCATCACACTTATAATTATAACCAACACGTTATGTGGTTCCATTTTATGATGAGAAAATTGAGGTTTTAAATTTTAAATTCATAAAATTGTAACAAAATAAAAAAACAAAACAAAAGATGTTTTTAATTAATTACGGCAGAAAAAGCTTTTGAAAGCACAACATCTTTGTTTCTGTTTTTTACAAAAACCACAGCGAATAATCAACAATCAGAACCATTTAATTTAACGCTTCAATAATATGTAACGTGGTTATTTGTCAGCAACATGAAACCAGAGTGCAGAGAGAAAGAAACTTGAAATAAGAACATGAGTGGAGACAAACGTGGAAAACCCACAGTGACTCGTCTGAAAAGATTTCACAGCAAAATCAAAGATTTGTGTTAATCAACATTTCAGTCCAAATTCTGCCACGAAGAGATTTTAGAACAAAATCAACATAAACACAGAATCATGTCTAAATAACAATGTGGTGGATAAAAACACTCCACAGCACATTTCACCTGTAAGAGTTTGTGTCACATGAAGTGGAAACAACAACGAGCTCCATTTATTTAAAGATCACGAACCTGTGAGAAGATCCACTGCATCACTGCACTGACTAATAACATGCGTCGTTGTTATTATTATTATTATTATTATGGTTTTTAGTCTGCAGTAAAATCAGGAACCAAAGAGTTAAAACAGCAGACTCAGCTTTAGATCTGATCTGATGATTGATGGTTATAATTACTTGGAAACAGCTAATTAAATGTTGAAGATGATGGATGAGTTTACAGTATGAAGCACCTTCAGCTGAATGCTGTTGTGATTGGTGCTGTATAAATAAAGTTGAATTGAATTTGTTTATATCAATGAAGACAAACTGGTCCACGTCCACACTGAGGTCACAGCAGAGTGGACATGATCAGTGTTTGGTCAGTGGACCTTTAACAGTTCACACCAGAACACATTTGAGTTTTTCATCAGACTTTGTATTTTCAGGGAAACTTTTATTTCTATTTAAAATCAGTTTGTTTTTTTCCAGCATGCTAATCAGAGTCATGTTGTTCATCTCTGTGTCAGCGGCAGCATAAATGTTCTTTGTAAAAGTGCAAACCTGCAGCTGCTGCCGCCCGTCAGACATTTATAGCCGCCGTCCGTCTCACCTGTCTCACAGCTCTGAAACTCAAACCTCTGAGTGAAGCTGCAGAGACACTCAGCACATTTCCATCCAGCTGCTTTTAACTACATGTAAATGTGTCCCTCAACACAAACCCGAGTAGAGTTAATCACTTCATCAATTAGTCAAATGCATCCTGTGTTCCTACCAACCCAGGCAAGCACGACATGCAGGTGCAACTCTGAATGCAGAGCTCAGAGTTTGGGTCACCTCAGTGTAAAAACTGGATTTCTTCTTCTGCTCTGTTATTTACAGCAGCTTAGGATAAACTATACTATAGTTTATCCTAAGCTGTTTATCAGCACGGGGACTCCCAGTTTGTGCAGTGTTTAGATCATAATAGTCAGTTAATGCTGCCGCTGATGAGCCTTTGAAACCCTTTGTCAGCGTCTCTGATCGTTTGAACACTGCTGTGAGCGCGCAGCTTGTTCATCGGCGTGCTCACGCAGACGGTACTTAGTTATCATTAAACCAGTTTCACTGTTAAGAGGAAGCAGCTCTGCCTGACTGTTACATCATCCTGCTGAAGGACTGATGAGGCGTCCTCACAGGAGTCACTTCAGCCACATGATTGGTCAGTGACTCTTTCACACAGTGGTTATCTAACACGTCTCCACCCAGAGCGTGCTGCATGAGTCGCAGTAGCTGCTGCGTCGGTGACCGTCTCGATGGGCTTTCACAGGTTCTCATTTCCTTTGTGGTTCTAACGCGACAGAGCTTTCTCGCCCTGTGACACAGACGGGCTCTGTGGACCGATGGACGGAGCTGAAAGTGTACGAATGTTCTTCAACCTTTGCAAACAACGACTAACATCAGAAAAGTGTTTCTGTTATATGTTGGTTACATCTATAAACACAGGATCTACAGCACCATCCCAGCGGGGGATCAGCTACACCTTAGCATCGTCACAAAGCTATGACATCACAACAACACGGCCAATCAAAGGACTGAGAGAACAGAGAATATAACAGCCAACATACCCAAGTGCACGTCACAACCATTTACTCACCTGTGGACTGTCCAGTGTGAAGACTAAAGAAATCTAAAGGTTCAAACGAACAATCTGGATATGCACATGTAGGATATCAGAGACATTTGTACATTATCAGGAAAGAAATGTATCACACAGCAAGAAAAGCAGCAGAAAAACACGTGTTTGTGATTTAAAGCAGAGAATGGAAGCTGATTGGTTCACAGAAGGCAGGCAGCGTGATGATGTCAGCATCAGCGTGGGAAACAGGAAGTGATATAAAGAATAGGATGAGCGATCAGCACTAGAAGAAAGAAATGACTGAATGAATCATTTATTTTATCTCAATGAAAGTAAAATTTGACAAAACGAGTATTTAACATAAAACTTGTTTTATTAGTTTTAAATTTGATCACAGAAGATAAAGTTAAAATACGGATTCGAATAAACTAGTAAACACAGGTTGCAACAAATAACACAGCAGCTAAACTGAAACTGAATCATTGAAGTTTTCTGGAGAAACAACATTATGAGAAGAAGCATCCACAATGCTCCACCTCCGTCTGCAGCTTCGCCTCCATCTGCTGCTCCACCACCTCGGCCTCCAGCCTGAGGCCGTCCGATTGGCTGTTCTGCTCTCACGTCTCTCTGTATTTGCTCAGATTAGGTTCCACTCTGGTTCCTCCGCTGCTCTGCACGCCCAGCTACACCCAGCTACACCCACAGTTCTCCACACCTTTTGACCCAGTCTGCATCCTCAGCCTGGCAGCACTTATTCATCTTTCATCTCACTGCATTGATCTCATGCAGCCATAAAATCTACATATTTGTAAAAACATGTTGTAATCTCGTTTTTGTCCTGCAATGACTGAAACAATAAAGTGAAAATCTGATGATTTTTTCATTCGTATTAAAAAGGCTGCAGGTTTGTTTGTATCTGCAGCTGTTAGTGGCTGCTCTACTCCTGCACTGGTTTAGTGGCAGCAGGTGGAGAATTAGCTCCACCTGCTGCTGATCTGTCAGTTTCTCTGCCAATGAAACCAAAGCCTGCTGCTGTTTTCTTTATTCTGGGCTGATCACCTCGTTTGTGTTCCAGGGTGCCGATCATCATGTCAACTCAAGCGCCGACGTTCACGCAGCCGCTACAGAGCGTCGTGGCACTGGAGGGTAGTGCCGCCACGTTCGAGGCTCAAGTTAGTGGTAAGAGAAACGTGTGATGGTGACGTTCTGCAGAGGACGATGTTTGACACTGTTGTATTTACACTGGAGATACAAAGAATGAGCAGATGTTTGACTTCATTAGTTAGAAAGGAGAGAAATAATGTTAAAGTTCATATAAAAACTATTAGACATTGAAGCCATGCAGCTGGTACAGAGGTTCACTGCAGACTGTGCAACATTCATATCTGGACTCTTTGTATTTATAGAGAGAAATGATGGACTTTTGAGGGGTAAATGTTCTCGTCACCTTTCTTTCTTTTCTCGTGGCGAGCGAGGCTTTTACAGGCTGCTGCTGCTTTCAGGGACATTCTGACATTTGGAAGGTTGGAGTCAATGCCTGTGATAAAAATAAAGCTGACAGAATTTCAGCAGATGCCTTTCCCTTTCAGGAACTCAGGGGAAGCATGTGCCAACATTTACACAGACAGCTCCTGATTGGCTCTTCAGCCTTTCTCCCTCAGTTTTCTGTTTTAAGTCCAAACAGCCCAAACCACAGGGAGCTGAGATGGTTGCTGCATTGCTGCTTGCTATTGGTGGCAGTGTTTGAGGGGAGAACAGTCTGCTTCTTGTTGCTTTGACCCAATGATTGCTTGACTTAAAAGGAGAAATGTCATTTGTTCTAAGTTTAACCAGTGAGTATAAGAGCAGCCGTCCTTTATTCTCCTGACAGACTGGTGCAATCAGTCACACAGGGACGGCTCTGCAGGTCGAGCTAGGTAACGATGAAGCCACATGAAGGAAACATATGAAGCTTCTGAAGTTTAGTCTTGATTCTTTCATGATTAACCAGGTAAAACAAACCTGATAGTGACGTTTTTCTGCTCTGACTTCATCTCACTGACGGTCTCATGATTCAAAAGAATTACTCTTTGTTGTATTGATCTTAGTTCTTATTTCCTTTAAAGCTCTCGTATATTTTAAACAGTAATTGTATTTTTGAATCCATCCACCCAGTTTTAAAATGTTTAATTTCTACTTTAGCTAAATAAATGTCACATTTTCAGTTTCTATATTTTTAAACAATTTGAAAACCTCATGTGAACAACGTTAATCTTAAAGATGATTTTTTTAAATTTCAAATAAAAAGTTGAACATGAAAATTTGCTAAACTCTTAATAAAGTTTCTCCCACTCGTTCGTCGTTTGCTTTTCCTTTCACATTTTTGTTTCATGCATTAAAATCTCACTGTTTTACTGAAAGCACTGACTTTGTGGCTCAGGTCTTAGTCCCGGATCCTTTGGTGCATGTTGGTTTGTGGGTTCTCCGACAGAGTCTCATGCATCTCTTTGCAGGTTCTCCAGTTCCTGAGGTGAGCTGGTTCCGTGATGGCCAGGTACTTTCTGCTGCCGCTCTGCCCGGCGTTCAGATCTCGTTCAGCGATGGCCGCGCTGTTCTGAGGATTCCTGCTGTGACCGCCGCGCACAGCGGACGATTTTCTGTCAGAGCCACCAACGGTGCTGGACAAGCCACAAGCACAGCCGAACTCTTAGTTACAGGTGAGCTCACAGGAGGACTTCAAGTGGTAAACTAAAGCACTTCTGCTCCATGAACATTTCCCATACATTTCTTTTCAAAAAAGCTGCTACGAACAGCAAATTTTAATGTTAAAATTTTGATATTTATAGATTGTAAAGAAGGTTTGTTTGTGTATATGTTATCATTTAGCTGCCATCCAGAGTTCTCAAAGGATAAACAGCAGTGGATAACGGTCGGCAGACGTTGCAACATCATGAGCTGATTTTTAACACCCGTCTGAATCAAACTGAAAACAAACTGTTATTAAAAATTCAGTTTTCTAAAAAGTCATAAACTGGCTTTATTTTATTGTGTACTTGCACAACGAAATGCTGAGATCAGCTGATATAAAGCGACCTGTACCTCCTTCTCCAGCGGAGACGGTGCCTCCAAGCTTCATTCAGAGACTACAGAGCTCCACGGTGAGACAGGGCAGCCAGGTGAGGCTGGATGTTCGAGTCACCGGGATCCCCGCACCTGGGGTAAAATTCTACAGAGAAGGGGCCGAGATCCAGAGCTCCACCGACTTCAGAATCATCCAGGACGGAGACCTGCACAGCTTGCTGATTGCTGAAGCCTTCCCAGAGGATTCTGGGACGTATTCGGTGACAGCCACCAACAGCAGCGGACGGGCCACCTCCACAGCCGAACTGCTGGTTCAGGGTAAGAACCGTTCGTCTCTGCTTCTTCTTCCTTTTGGAAATTGCTTTGATGAAAAACACAGACTAAAGAAGAGACATTTTCAGGCGAAGAAGCCGTTCCAGCAAAGAAAACAAAGACCTTGATTTCAACCGCCCAGATTTCAGAGACCCGACACACCAGAGTAGAAAAGGTAAAAAAATCCTCAAAGAAATGTGTGATTGTCTAATTTACTCATACTTAATCTAACTTCATGAACTCTGCTGTCCGTCCCCAGAAGATGGAGGCCAGTTTCCAGGCCTCCGCCATGATGGAGATGCAGATAGAGGGCGCAGAGCTGGCTCACAAGACTCCACCCAGAGTTCCTCCGAAACCCACATCCAAGTCACCAACTCAGCCATCACTGGTGGCCAAGGTGACCGGGGGACGGCAACAGTCACCGTCACCTGTCAGACATGTGAAGGCACCCACACCCACGCCTGTCAGGTGGGTAGAGTCTGGGAGGGGTTAACGCTGGCTGTTATTTGCCTGTTCGTAACTTTTACATGGAAAGAAGTCAGCGAATGATTACTGACAGAGATCTGCTGATCGGTGTGCTCGATGAATAAACCAATCAGGGCAGCTGTGTAACTCTCAGTCTCACCTTTCAGGGCAGTCCCGTCCCCTATCGCCGCACACAAGCAGGCCGCCGGTGACGTCCTCCCGCCCTGGAAGCAGGAAGACTACGTGGCCGAGGGCAGGACTGTCACTCAGTTGGTCCGGGAGCAGCAGGTCACCATGGTCAAACAGGTGAGCATCCCTGGGGTAGCACGACATATTCCCATCCACAGATAAACCATTCCAGGAGACACTTCACAAAAAATGGGCATTTTCAATGAAACGTGAGGTTCCCAGATTCCTGAGTCTCTCTTCTTCGGGTTCAGCTGCGTTACCATCAGCTCCCTGACTGTGTTTGGTCATGAAATATTACTTCCACTTCTCTATTTGTGACGTTCATGTCTCACAGCCTCTGCGGTGGATTTCAGGTCCTTGTTTAAAGGTATTATGGGTTTACTCTGAAAAACAGAACCTGCCATCCACCTTCCTCCACCTTACAGCCAATTCTTTTCCATGTGTTCCTTGTTCTAATGTGCCTGATTGTTTGCCCTGCTCATATTCACATCATTGGCACAGCATCACACAGCAGTCTGAACATTTGGTCTTTGAAATGAAAAGAGAATCATCTGAAGCTGATGATGTGCGTTTTACCCTGGATGATGAGGGATGGGACATCTCTGCAGGCTGGGCGGGACTGTAACTTCTTTCAGCCCCACACAGATTCATACAGTGAGGGGGGGAAACATGTGAAAACTTTAAAAACCAAGAAGCAACATCTTTACTCACAGAAGAGGAGGAAAATACACCCTCAAAGAGCTGTGTCCTCTGTGTTTAACCACAAGACTTTAGCACCTGTTTCCAGTAGAGAGCAAGCCTGGCTCGGTTCAGCTGACGATGCTGTCAGAATACCTGATGTCCTCCTGATACCACATCCTCCTGATGTGTCTGAGATCGCTTCAGCTTAACTCAGAAGACTGGTCTTATTGTTTTATTGTGTCGCCACAAGATTGTGGCTGTCACTTTTCTTTGCAGCTAATGTTACTGCTGACAAACAGATGAACCAATGTGCTGTCTTCAAATGACTTTAAACCTTTAAGCTTGCATGGGTCAGGCTTTAAAAACCGTAGTACCTCATTATCTCATTTGGATAACTGGAGTCAGGCTAAGCTTTGCAAAAAACTGGAAGCTGGGGAGACAGCTAATCTGGCTCTGCCCGTAATCCAAGATCTACCTCTGAAGCTCATTCAATAGCCTCTTGTTTATTGGACAACCATCCAGCCCAGAGTTTTAGACCTGCGTTAACAGAGTCGAGCTAACTAAACCCAGTCTATATGCAAATTTGGGCAAATCAGGTCTTTCTCCCAGCTCTGTATTTTTCTTTGAACGAGGGGATGGAGATACTTACCAAAGTGATTTCCCCCATGAACCTGTCTGTTTCTGTACCGCTGTGCTGGATGTCCTGAGATCTGTTGTGTCTCCAGGCTGAGGGAGGGAAAAGAGCGGGGGCAGTGGCCACCGTGGTGGCTGCCGTCGACCTTGCTCGTGTCCGTCAGCCCGCGCTTGTCGAGGGGGGTCGAGCTGAAGAGGACGAGGCTGTAGAGGTGGACTTAAGGCAGCAGGCCGCCGCCGTGGCTGCTGATCAAAGCTATCAAGCTGCTTTGACATCAACAAGAGTGCAAAGTGGGCACATGCTTTCTACTGCTCAGGAGTTTACACGTGAAGCAGCCGTGCTGCAGCCTCAGGTTAGCTAGGCCTCCAGTGAACAACGATTACCAAGAGATTTGACCAAACTATCAGCAGATTTGAATTCTTTCATTTATTTTTTATTTTGGTATTTTACTCAGCCCCCGCCCCCCCCCCCTTTTTGCTGAAGAGAACAGATGGATGTTTTATTTTCCATCAAAATGAAAAAGTTACAAAAAATGATTTTGCACAATTACAAAAAGAGTATCTCAGAAAAAACAGTCCATATGTCCGATCAATTATTTAATTATGTATGAAATGTGTCTTTGGGCAAAGTCTTGTTTGAATTATTTGGTGAATAATGACCGATTCATCTCTGTGAAGTCACCTCGTAGTCAACCATAAAAAAGACATTTGAAGCACAAATCTCTTGATAATCACATAGTCATCTTCTAAATATACTGTGCAGATTTTAAAATCCTCCTGAGGTTCTGACTCTTGTTGTGTTGGTTGCTCCAGATTCAGGGAGTGACAGAAATCTCCTCCCGTGTGGACACTGGTCTCACCCCGTCTCCAGTTCCACAATTCACAGTTTCTAAAGTGTCTGTCCCAAAACTCGAGTCTAGCAGTGAGGTAAGACAGGAAGCATCAGGCGAGCTGTGGACAATAATAATGTGATAGGACCGTTGCTGTGGCAAGCTTATTGAACTGCTGATTGGCTGAAATGCAAACTTGTGTTTTAATGCAGTGTCAACGTGATCAAATATTATCCATAAAATAACTAAATCAATCCTCCCTTAACCTTCTTTTGCTTCATCCCCTTATTTAATAAACTTGATTGATCCGGTACCTCCTATTAATCCATCTTAATTAAAGTCCCTCTATCTGACCCTGTTGTAGCATTAATCAGACTAACGTGCCATAGCTCCTCTGTGCTGTGGTTTAACACACATTTCAGAAAAGACTCAACAGTATTTTCTTGATGACGGTGTGGCTCTTCCTCTTTGGGTCGGTCAGGTTTCCATCGCCGGCTCGGCCATGGCCACTCTGCACAAAGAGTTATCCTCGTCTTCTGCCACTATTCGAAAGATCATCAAGCCTGTCAAGTCTCCCAGTCCATCTCGCAGAGTAGCAGAGACCAGAGAGATGCTGGAGACCATCCCACCACCGTTCAAACACTTCACTGACAAACATCAGAGTCGTTCTGGCTCTGAGTTACAGACCGGGGTGGTGTACTCAGGCAGAATGGAGAGAATGTATGAGGACTGGGGAGCCCAGGTTTGTAATGTAGCTCAGAGAGCTGGGTCTAAACAGGACAAGAAAACCTGATGTGGATGTAAGATCCATACGATCCGTTAGCTGCCAACAGCTGGCCAAAGTATCGTGAATTTTATCAGATATTTTCAAGATGATAAATCCTAATATGAGCTGCCTGATTCGATCCTCGTTCACAGGCTGAAAAACCTCTATTTGAACCCTGGAAAAATCTGATTGAAAGGGCAGAAGTTACCCCGGGTTTGAATGCTCCTGATTTCATTGACATTTTCACCATTTATTAGACTAAAGAACAGCTGAAGAAAAATGTTGTGGGACACAGGTCATACTTCTGGTTTTTACAACTTCTCTTGATGGTTTTCTTGATTTCTGTGAAAATCCATAATTAAATATCCCTGTAATAAACTTTAACTGGCTTCTCCATGCTATTGACAACCTCATTCTCACCTCTGCAGCCCATCCAGCCTTCCCTCCATCATATGTGCTGTGTTATCTCTTCTTCATCGTGTGTGTGTGTGTTGGTTGTTTCTGTCACTGTGTCCATGTGTGGGATCTATAGCTGCTGTAGTTTTTCAGCCTAATGTTCCCAACATACCTGTGAATATCTTACAGGTGGTGGAGGCAGCTGCGGTGCCTTCTGCCGGTGGTGCCGTGGTCCCTCCCACGCTGATTTCTGTGAGTGGACTGCCCTCAGATCACATGTCCACACTGTTTAGGGAAAGAGACCTTTTTGTAAAGATGTTGTGATATTTTTTTGTGCAGGGATTGAAGAACACAAATGTGATCGAGGGCGAGTCTGTGACCCTGGAGTGCCAGATCAGCGGTCATCCCACCCCCATCATTATGTGGTTCAGAGAGGACTACAAGATTGAGAGCTCCATTGATTTCCAGATCACCTACGAGAACGGATTTGCCAGACTGGTGATCCGTGAAGCATTCGCTGAAGACAGCGGCCGCTTCACCTGCACAGCTACCAATGAGGCGGGAACTGTCAGCACGTCCTGTTACCTGCTTGTCCAGGGTCAGTGCAAGCAGAATGCAGTGTCACTCACACAGGAAGTAATCTTCTTTCGTAGTATGCTGTAACATACTGAGGAACGATGCCCAGCCTGTCCAGCAGATATCAGGATAACTTTAATTTGAGCCCTTTTTTCCTCAGAGACTGTTCACATGCATGCACCGAGCCCTGTTCTTGATACACACAGGACCTGAAATCTTCCCGTAACATAATCTCATCCCTTCCCGTCTATACGTTCTGCATATTCATGCGTTTACAGTGATGAACTGTCTTTCCCCACCAGTGTCTGAAGACATCGAGAGCAGAGAGGAGATTGCTGTTGTTACAGAACATGTTGAAACTGCTCAGTGAGTCACTTAAAGTTTGAGTTACATTCATCAAATCGTCAAACATATTGGTTTCTTATTTTACATCACTGAAACGGATGACAAGCGGTACAGGTTGGGCCTGAAAATAAGGAAACATTTTTATTTCCAGATTAAGAGAAACCAGAGAGGAGACCCAGGTGAGCATGGTGGAGTCAGAGTCTGCTGCTGCTGCTCCCTTCTTTATCAAGAAACCCACCATCCAGAAGCTAGTGGAGGGTGGAAGTGTTGTGTTTGAATGTCAGATTGGGGGAAGCCCCAAACCACACATCATCTGGAAGAAGAGTGGTGTCCCACTCACTACCGGATACAGGTGAGTAATACCTGTGCTCAGGTTTTCACTGTCCTTACATGGAGACCTTTGTGGTTTACGTGATCTATATTTTATCTGACGTGTGAATGCAGCTGCAAAACAAATCCCCTAACTCAAGGACTAAAGTGCTAAAGTCATCACTGTAAAACTGTAAGAAATGAACACGTCATTAGAGCTCAGCTTTCTACCAGAATACACAACTCGGACCCCCCCTCTCAAACCCAACTGACACCAATCCTAAAGTCCCTGTCAGATATAACACAGGATTAGCAAAACCAAACATCTGGCTCATGGTTCAGCTAAGGTCAACTGTCTCACCCAGTAATGAGCCGCCAGCACATTAAGCTCCAGCTCTCATTCCTGCTTCTGCATTGAGATCAATCCCTTTAGACCTGAATCCATGATTTTATCTTCAGTGGGCTCTTAGGACAAACGGTGCTGGTAAGACGAAGTATGGGTAAAATATTAGGACACTGTTTGCTCCTATTGTGATGGATCACGCTGCAGCCTTCAGGGGCCTGTAATGCTCATTCCCCTCCATCAGATACAAAGTTGCCTACAAGAAGGAGACTGGAGAGTGCCGTTTAGAGATCTCCATGACCTTCGCCGATGACGCTGGAGAATATGCCGTGTTTGCCAAGAATAAGCTTGGAGAAGTCTCTGCCTCCGCCAGTCTGCTGGAGGAAGGTCAGTAAATACTGCAGTGATGGCAAACTGCTGTCCTAAAGATATAACACAAGGAGCAGAGATAAAGGGACTGTCAGTGGATATTATGCCATACAGCTCATGCAGAAACAGTTAGCTTGCACAGTCCTTAAAGAGATGATGGAAACTACTTGAACTCATAGGATTGTTTTTTTATTTTGTTTTTTTGCCAACAGAGGAATATGAAGCCTACATGAAGAAACAGGAAGCAATGTTTAAGACTGAAGTGACATCCATTGTGCAAGAGCCCAAGGTGGGAGATATTCCCCCTGTCACTGTCACAACAATGGAGAAGATAACCACCACCATTATCTCTGGACAGGTAGAGAATCCTTAGCCATAGCTGTGATCATAATACAAAACCAAACCATGTCAAAGCCATCATAAGGAACTAGATGGTTATGTGGAGTGTTTGTCACTATCCTGTGTAATAGTTTATATGAGCTCCAGTGAGCTGTTTACAAAAAAAAGTCTGGAGATGCCACAAAGTCTCAAATCCTGATAGAACAGTTAGTATGTGGACACCTCTATCATTTTGTGTGCTGTATATCACATCATGACGATGAGTACAGCACAAACTTAAGTAAGCACTTTACCTTGAGATTAAGTAAAAAGCTGGGGTCCCTGTAGCTGCAGATACTGCTGTTGTCAGTAGTAACTGCAGTTGATATTGTAATTCAGAGCGCACTGTCAGACTAAGCTCTCATTAGAATTGGTGTCGTTGAATTTCCCACACTACCTGGTTGACTATCCAGCTTTAGTAAAACCTTTATGTGCCTTTAAATATGCGTTAAATATGCACGTTATTGGGAAGAAAATATAATAACCGATGCATAAAAATTAAAGCAAGCATAAAAATCATCATTTTCGTAATCTACAAAGACCTTTCCTTGGGCTTGACTATGATCAGGACCCACTGACTGACATCATATCATATCTGCAGGAATTCCATCTGTCTGTCATTGAGCAGAGGATCATCCAGGAGATTGAGTTTACCATTATGAAAATCAGCTACAGAGAGATTGTGACAGAGGACGGAGAGTTGATGGTGACTGCCACTGAGACTGAGGCGGTACAGCCAGCCTTTGACACGCCAGTGAAAAGTTACAGGATCATGGAGGGGATGAGCGCTACTTTCCACTGCAAGATGTCTGGAATGCCGCTCCCCAAGGTGCTGAATCTTTAAGAAATATGTTACAATTAGAGAAATGGTCTTGAAATACATAAAAAGCTCTAAAGTAGAGTTCACATGATTTTACGATCACGTCGTATCTCTTGGCAGATTGCTTGGTTCAAAGATGGCCAGCGTATTAGGGCTGGAGACCATTACCAAATAGAGGTTCTTCAGGATGGACGGGCCAGCCTTCGCCTGCCTGTAGTGATACCCGAAGATGAAGGCGTGTACACCGCGTTTGCCACCAACATGAAGGGTAATGCTGTCAGTTCTGGGAAGCTCTATGTGGAGCCATGTGAAACAGTAACACCTCAGCAATTCACACCACAGCCAGCAGTGCAGAGGATCAGGTAAAGAAATTCACAAAGCTTGAAACAGGGAACACTGACGATAAGGGAAATGACAAGGATTAATACTTTCTCAGGTCCACATCTCCTCGCTCTCTGAGCCGCTCACCTGGCCGTTCTCCCAGTCGTTCACCTGGACGTTCTCCTGCTCGTCGGCTAGATGAGACTGATGAGGCTCAGCTAGAAAGACTCTACAAGCCTGTTTTTGTCATGAAGCCTTCATCATATAAATGTTCTGAGGGACAAACTGCCAGATTTGACCTGAAGGTTGTGGGCAGACCAATGCCTGAGACGTACTGGTTCCACAATGGTGAGTACAACAAAGAGGAAATCTTCAAAAAGAGTTTGAACAAAATTTGTTGATCTCACAAGCCATTCAACTATCTTCCTCTCAGGGCAACAAATAGTTAGTGACCACACCCACAAGATCGTGGTTAAAGAGGATGGCACTCAGTCCCTGATCATCGTCCCAGCTTTGCCACAAGACTCCGGGGAATGGACTGTGGTGGCTCAGAACAGAGCTGGACGCACATCCATCTCCGTCACTCTCGCTGTTGATGGTAAGAATGCAACTTCATATTCTCTCAACTTGAAGTTTCTTCCAGAAGGAAAAATGTTGGGGGATTGGCTTACTTTCATTTAACTTTCTTTTTCAGCCAAGGAAACCCTGGTGCGTCCACAGTTCACTGAGAAACTGAGGAACATCAGTGTGAAGCAGGGCACTCTGGTTGAACTGGCTGTCAAAGCCATTGGAAACCCACTGCCTGATATCGTCTGGCTGAAGAACAGCGACATCATCACCCCACACAAGCACCCAAGCATCAAGTATGTTCTGTGACTTTAGCATTAAATGTAGATCACATCTGTTTGCTTCAATGACCTTGATGCAGCAACACACTTTTTTTAATGAAACGCTGCGTTTGTGGAGAGTAAAATTATTCCTCAAAGCAACCTGAGATTTTCATTTCAATTAAAAACACGTGTCAAATGTCAATTCTTCTCTAAAATGAGAATTTGATTTTCCAGGATTGAAGGAACCAGAGGAGAGGCTAAATTCCAGATCCCATCAGCAGCTGGCTCAGACAGCGCCTGGTACACCGCTACAGCCATCAATAAGGCTGGCAGAGATACCACTCGCTGCAGAGTCAATGTTGAGGTGGAATATGCTGAGCCTGAACCAGAGAGGAAACTCATCATTCCCAAAGGAACATACAAAGCCAAAGAGATCGCTCCTCCAGAGGTGGAGCCGCTTCATCTGCGATATGGTCAAGAGCAGTGGGAGGAAGGCGACCTTTATGACAAAGAGAAGCAGCAAAAACCACAGTTCAAGAAGAAGCTGACATCTGTCCGCATGAAGCGCTTCGGTCCAGCTCATTTTGAGTGCAGACTGACTCCTATTGGTGACCCCACAATGGTGGTGGAGTGGCTGCACGACGGCAAACCTCTGGCTGCTGCTAACAGATTGCGCATGGTGAATGAATTTGGTTACTGCAGCCTGGACTATGAAGCCGCTTATGCTAGAGACAGCGGCGTCATTACCTGCAGAGCGACCAACAAGTACGGAGTTGACCAAACCTCAGCCACCCTGATTGTCAAGGATGAGAAGGGCCTTGTTGAGGAAACACAACTTCCTGAAGGAAGGAAAGGTGCCCACCGGATCGATGAGATAGAGCGTTTGGCTCATGAAGGTGGACCTTATGGAGTCACTGCTGAAGAAGAAACAGAGAAGATGAAGCCTGAGATCGTCCTTGTTCCAGAACCAATCAGAGTTTTAGAGGGTGAAACGGCTCGATTCCGCTGCAGAGTGACCGGATATCCAGCACCAAAAGTTAACTGGTACCTCAATGGACAACTTATCCGCAAAAGCAAGAGATACAGACTTCGCTATGATGGCATTTACTACTTGGAGATAACTGACATCAAATCATATGATTCAGGGGAGGTCAGAGTCGTAGCAGATAACAATCTGGGCTCCGTTGAGCACGTCGTAAAACTGGAGATTCAGCAGAAGGAGGACTTCAGAACTCATCTGCGCCGCGCCCCTGAGGCTAAGCCAGCCGAGGCTGCACCTGAACCTGGAAAAGTACCATTTGAGGTAGTTAAAGCTGAAAAGCCTACAGAGGACACTCAGCTGAAAGAGGTCGTCAAACTCAAGAAGGCCCAGAGAATTGTCCATGAGAAAGCCAGTGAGGAGTCAGAGGAGCTGAGGAGTAAGTTCAAGCGCAGGACAGAGGAAGGCTATTACGAGTCTATTACCGCAGTGGATCTCAAGTCTCGCAAGAGAGATGACTCCTATGAGGACCTGCTGAGGAAGACAAAGGAGGAACTGCTTCATCGTGCCAAGGAGAAGGAGGAGGCTGAGAAGAAGAAGGAGGAAGAGCATCGCCAAGTTACTGCCAAGCCTCTAAAACCAGAGAGGGTCAAGCTCTCACCCAGCATGGAAGCGCCAAAGATCCTTGAGCGTATCACCAGCCAGACAGTCGCACAGGGTGACGAAGTCAAGTTTAGAGTCAGAGTTGTCGGCAGACCAGAACCTGAGTGTCAGTGGTTCAAGAATGGAGTTCAGCTGGAGAAGTCTGACCGTGTCTACTGGTACTGGCCTGAGGACCATGTTTGTGAACTGGTGATCAGGGATGTCACAGCAGAGGATTCTGCCAGTGTCATGGTTAAAGCTTCCAGTACTGCTGGAGAGACTTCAAGCCACGCTTTCCTGTTGGTGCAAGGTAACACAGACCTTGATCATGTACATATAATTCTGATTTTAAATCCTGCATTCTCTGAATAATGCTCTGGTGTCATTTCTGCAGCAAAACAAGTCATTAACTTCACTCAGAAGTTGGAGGACGTCAGTGCCAAGGAGAAGGATACCGTGGCTACCTTTGAGTGTGAAACCAACGAGCCTTTTGTGAAGGTCAAATGGCTGAAGAATAATGTGGAGATCTTCTCTGGAGACAAATACAGAATGCACTCTGACAGAAAGGTTCACTTCCTGTCTGTGCTGATGATCGGAATGAGGGATGATACTGAATATACATGCGTGGCTGTAGAAGATGATACTGTCAGGACAACCGCCAAGCTTAATGTTGAAGGTGGGTTAGGTTCTTCATATTCTGTTCATTAGGTAATGAAATCAACACAGTTCATTATTAATTATTCCAAATACATAAACGGTTACCTCAAGGTACTTTATATGGTATATGTATACTTTGTGACTGACTTGAACTCTTGTTGTATTATGTGACCAACAGGAGCTCCTCTGGAGCTGTTAAAGCAGCTGGAGAGCACCGAGGTGCCCGAGACTTACTCCGGAGAGTTTGAATGTATTGTCTCTCGTGAAGATGCCGAAGGCAGCTGGTACTTTGGAGATAATCTGCTGACTCCTGGCAGTAAATACGTCATCTCCTCCCGCCGTGGAAGACACACTCTCTCTGTGAAAGACGTCAAGAAGGAAGACCAGGGAGAATATACCTTCAAAGTGGGCGAGTTTAAGACAAGTGCCTCTCTGAAGATGAAATGTGAGTTGCTGTTCCCATGGCACTGAATTGGATATGGATGATGAAACTCTATGGACGGAAGTTATTGTATTTAAGAAGTAAAGTTAAGTCTACTGTTCAGACTACAACAAAATGTGTTACTGGAATTCGGGCTAACCATCTTCTCCTGTTTGTGGACAAACCATTTCTACTTTCCCTCAAAATACATTTAAATCTAAATGATAGGTTTTTATAAAAGTGCCACAAACCCAATTCCAAAAACGATGCGGTGCTGTGTAAAATAAAGATTAAAAACAGAATACTTTGATTTGCAAATCTTATAAAGCCATATTTTATTCATAATCAAACATAGAAAACATATCAAGGGGTGAGAAAGGTGAGAAAATTAACCATTTTAATACAAGTTTATTTTGTATTTGAGGCAGCGACATGTCTCAAAAACAGGCCCACGTGTCCCATGGTGTAGCATCGCTGGGTGTTTGGTTGCAGTTTAGCAGCGTGCTGCTCAAACACGAAGGCCTTCCTGAAACACACGTCTGCATGGAGCAGATGTTTCTCTAAAGCCCGTTCATACCTTTCAGCCCCGATGGGGCCTTTCCAGACACACACACACACACACACACACACACACACACACACACACACACACACACATCGCATGTAGAGTGCTAACAGTGACATTTTTATTTTTTAGTGCGTCCAGTGACCTTGATGCAGCCTTTGTCTGACATGACCGTCTGCGAGGGTGACATCGCTCAGCTTGAGGTCAAGTTCTCCCAGGAGAATGTTGAAGGAACCTGGATGAAGAAGGGGCAGCCCATCACAGCCTCCAGCCGTGTGCATATAGTTATTGACAAACAAATTCACAAACTCCTTATAGAAGATACAACCAAGGACGACTTTGGAATGTATTCCTTCGAGGTTCCTGATCATGAAATTTCAACCTCTGCAAAGCTGGTCATTCAGAGTGGGTCACCTCAGATGCACATGTTTTTCTTTAATGACTTTGTTTCAAAATAAAATCCTCTAATCAAAATATCTCATCTTGCAGCTATTGGCATCCTGATCCCACTGAAGGACAGTCATGCAATTGAGGGTACAAAGGTCGTCCTAGAGGCAAAGATCTCTGCTCAGGACATCAGCTCAGTCAAATGGTACCACAATGACAACCTGCTGACAGCCAGTGAGCGAATCCAGATGGTGGCAAAGGGAGCTAAGCAGCGCCTGGTTTTCACCAGAACATACGCTTCAGATGAAGGACACTACAAACTGGTGGTTGGCCGAGCTGACACCAGCTGCAGATTTACTGTTGAGCGTAAGTTACGCCATTATGAGGTCCAAGCATGTTTTGGAGTTTTACTACTGTAGTTGCATCATCTATATTCTGGAATGACCTGGAAGCTAAGTTTATGAATCTTTAGGTCTAATATGAAGCCTTGAGGCGACTTTTGTTGTGATTTGGCGCTATATAAATAAAATCGAATTGAATTGAATTAATAAACCATGACCACCACTAGTCACATGAAGTTTACCTGTAGAAAACTATTAAGAAACTACATGAGAGTCATGACATGAGAGTCTTTGCTTTCAGCTTCCAGAAATCTTATTCAAGCTGATTACCTGAAAAGGGTCATTAATATTTGCTTGGCAACATAAGAAATGATTTTTCTGCTGAACACAATAGTTTCAGATTCTGCTGAATGCAACTTTCTTTAAAATCATATGAAAACTTGCACCTGCTTCTTACATATATAGTCTGACATGAACATCATGACCTCGTGGCATTTACAAAACTAGAACCAAGCCCATGTGGTACATCTTTATTATTGAATGAGTCAGATGGATAATTGTGAAAAAGTGAAAGCAAGTCATCTACATTTCCTACAATTTTATTGTACATGTACAATAAAAATGGCTATTCTATTCTATTCTATTCTATTCTATTCTATTCTACTGTACATCAGTTCGAGGCTTAACTATCGTTCTGTCTCAACAGCTGTCCAGATTGTGACACCAATGAAAGACAAACAGTGCTCTGAGTCTGAAAATGTCACCTTCGAGGTTGAGGTCTCTCACCCAGGCATTGACGCTTTCTGGACCTTTAAGAGGCAGCCGATTAAAGCTGGTCCCCAGTACAAGATGGAGTCCAAGGACAAGAGGCATAGGCTCACGGTCATGAATGCAATGAAGGATGAAGAGGGCGAGTACATGTTTGCTGCTGGTGAGAAGATGTGCAGTGCTTCACTCACCGTAACAGGTACGCAAAACACACTTTTATTGCACACTTAAATAGTTCAGAGAAGATTTCTGTCACCAGGCAGTAACTGGCTATCTCCTGTCCCCAGGTGGTGCCATTAAGAAGCCCCTGCATGATTTGGTGGTAGCTGACTCCCAGACCGCTGTGCTGCAGTGTGAAGTTGCTAACCCATCCGCAGAGGGCAAGTGGCTAAAAGACGGTCAGCCTGTTGACTTCAACGAGAACGTGCTGAGCGAGGTGGACGGTGCTGTCAGACGCCTCGTTATCATCATCACTAAGGCCACTGACGTTGGAGAGTACTCTTACCAGGTCGCCACCTCCAAGACCTCAGCCAACCTGAAAGTCGAGGGTAGGTCCAGCTTTCCATGGAAACACACACGTAGATCATACAGCCAATGCGGATCAGGAGGTTAGGAAGCTGAATTTGTTTGTGAAGGTGCTTAAAGTGTTTCTTTGAACACGGGCTGCCTCTTTATTCATGTCCAGTCCAGTTTTCAGAGCAATTATATTTTTCTGTCTTATGTCTCTTCACTGATATGAAGAAATATTGTGTCAACACATAACAGACAACTGAGCAAAGAACCAGTTTGCAGTTGTTACCAGCAACCTGCCATAAAAACACACCATTTGTTGACTCTATGAGTGCAGACATTTCTTCCAAATGATCGAATGATACTTTAAATTTAAATCATTTAGATCTAGTCTGCTGACTCGTACCTGCCCACAGCAACAACCACAAAGACCCACCCTGTGAGAGTTTAATTCTGGACTCAGCCACTTCACTTGTTTAACTGTTACCTTGCCTCTTGGTGTTTTTCTCCACAGCTGTCAAAGTCAAGAAGACCCTGAAGAACTTGAATGTAGTCCAGACTCAAGAAGCCACGTTCAGCCTTGAACTGACCCATGAGGATGTAAGGGGAGCACAGTGGATCAAGAATGGCGTTGAGATCCAGCCCAGTGATAAATATGAAATCAGTATTGAAGGCACACTTCACACATTGAAGGTCAAGAACTGCAGCACACAGGATGAGTCTGTTTACTCCTTCAAACTGGGAAAACTGTCTGCAAGTGCCAGACTCAATGTGGAAAGTAAGTATTAACTATTGATTTTGGAATAAAACAAAAAGCTTTTTGGCTCTGTGCCTACAAGGTTGGGAAATTTACCTAAACCACATGGGACCTCTAGATTCCTAAAGCTTTTTACCAACAGAAGACCTCTTTTCCCACAGCCATTAAGATCCTGAAGAAGCCAAAGGATGTGACAGCACTGTCAGGAGCAACAATTGTATTTGAAGTTGGCATCTCAGAGGATGACATCCCAGTGAAATGGATGTTCGATGACAAAGACCTGGTGTCTGACGAGCGCTACAGCATCATCTCTGAGAAGAAGAACCACAAGCTGATTGTCCACGACGTGGACGACAGCGTGCAGGGCAACTACATTGCTGTCATAGGACACCTGCAGTGCAGCGCTCACCTCGTTGTTGAGTGTAAGCATTATCACATCAGTAGTTTTTGGACGTAAAAAATGCTAAAACACAGGCCAAGGTCACGTTAGGACTAAACATGTCTGTATTTTACTCTTAGCTCTACGTGTCACAAGGCCCATGAAAAACGTGGAGGTCACAGAGACTCAGGTGGCCACATTTGAATGTGAAGTTTCTCACTTCAATGTCCCGTCCACCTGGCTGAGGGATGGTGTGGAGATTGAGATGAGTGAGAAGTTCAGGATTGTGGTTCAAGGGAAACTCCATCAGCTGAAGATCATGAACACCAGCAATGAAGACTCTGCAGAGTACACTTTTGTCTGTGGGAACGACCGCATCTCTGCAACGCTAACTGTTAACCGTAAGTTACCATCAGTGAAACTTAAACCTTTAGATTTACAATGTATCAATTCATCAATTCGTTCT
Organism: Aulonocara sp. 'chitande type north' Nkhata Bay; assembly: GCF_057382095.1. Classification (NCBI taxonomy): domain Eukaryota; kingdom Metazoa; phylum Chordata; class Actinopteri; order Cichliformes; family Cichlidae; genus Aulonocara; species Aulonocara sp. 'chitande type north' Nkhata Bay. The sequence continues at coordinate 41,008,637 of NC_141359.1, read as the reverse complement.
TCAGAGACGTTTCACATGTTGCCAAATCATTACAATGTATCAAACCATGAAATGTCTTTAAGTAACTTTAATTGGATTCTTTCATTTCTCCTCTGAGTTGGAAATCTAAACATTTTTGTTACTAAAAAAAAGAAATAATTAGCACATTCAGATTTTCTAATTGGATATTTATGACAAATTATAAGTATAAGCCACTTTCAATTACTTTGTAGTTTAAGGTGAAAACTCTAACCGATCAGATGTTTGCACTAAGGATGACGTTACAGATTAAAAAACACAATTTTGCATTCTTCACTGTACTTAAACATCTCTTCAAACTTATTATCACTTTGCTGTTTTCCAGCTATTCTGATCACAACGATGCTTGAAGACCTGAACGCTCAGGAGAAGGACACGGTCACATTTGAGGTGAATGTGAACTACGAGGGAATAACGTACAAGTGGCTGAAGAACGGCGTGGAGATCCGCTCTACGGACCGCTGCCAGGCTCGCTGCAAACAGCTCACTCACTCTCTGAGCATCAGGAATGTTCACTTTGGAGACAGTGCCGAGTACACCTTCATGGCTGGCTCTGCAGTCACTTCAGCTAAACTTCACGTTGAGGGTAAAATGCTTTGATTCTAATTTAACTTTTCAATTGACTTTTCACATTAGATGTTTTTGGACTCCATCAACTTCAAATAAAATTATTTCAACACCTCACCGTGTTTTAGCTGGTTTTTAAATGTGTGTGTCTGTCGTTTGCCTGTACAACCATCTCCGTTACCCCTGAAAGACATTTAGAACTTACTGAAAGACTCTTAAAGCTACTCTAATGGACTATCACGAGTAACTCTGAAATAACCAGCAGAATCTAACACATTTGACATGTAGACTCACTCACAGGACACTTTGAACTTTTCAACGGACTTCTGGAAACTCCCCAAATAAGTTGATCCTCGTTAATGCCATAGGAACGCATACACGATTCTTTCTGTCACTACTAGAACCTCTAAAAGGTACCCTTCAGACCTTTTCTTACGGCCATTAATATTACTAATAGACATTTAAAACTGTGAACGTCCAAACTTCCCCAAGGACTCCTTGAATCTTGTTCTTAGTAGTACCTCCTCAATGAGGAAGAAAACCTTGCAGAGGACGACTAGAGCCTCTGGGCTCATGAGTGATTTGTTTCCATAAGGTCAGACACACTGATAGATGTAGGTAAAGTAACTGTATCTATGTCCCTGTTTTAGCCCGTGTGGTTGAATTCACCAAACACCTGCGGGACCTGAAGATCACAGAGAAGAAGAGGGCAACATTTGAATGTGAAGTTTCTGAACCAAACATCCAGGTGATGTGGATGAAAGATGGTCAGGAGCTGGAGCTGTCCGACAGGTAGAGTCCTTGATAGTCAGTTGTGGGAACAATTACTGAGTTTTACCAACATAGGGATCAACTCTTAAACCTTCTACACCTTCTTTGTTTGCTACAGGTACAAAATGACATCGGACCAGTTTGTGCACCGTCTGGTTCTGCCCTCTGTGCGTCTGTCGGACGCCGGTGAATACACCGCTGTGGCCGGTTCAAGCATGTCCAAGGGTCACCTGGCAGTCGAGGGAAGAGATGTCAGAATCTCAGAGCCAGCCACCAGGGACATCACGGTAAGATTAGGTGGTAGACTCCATAAAAATGCACCAAATCCTGGGATTTTCATACTGTCTGTCAGTTTATGTGTGACGATGACAGAAATATTTTTCATACTTTATGATCTTTGAGAGCACACACTGCCGATCATTTAATATATTCTTTTTCAGATATTTTGTCCTACAGGAAGAGATTTCTTAATAATTGTGACAATGATTATTTTTTTTAGAAATACTAGAAGGACGTTTCTGGTGTTGAGCTAATCATGTGGTGTTTTTCAGGTTGTTGAGAAGCAGAGAGCCACTTTTGAGTTTGAGGTGAATGAGGATGATGTAGAAGGTCACTGGCTGAGAAATGGAGTGGAGCTCCAGTTCACTGTGGAGGAGAGGTTCAATTATGCCACCATCAGGAAGCTCCACCGTCTCACCATCTCTGAGACCTTCAGGAGCGATGCTGGAGAGTACACCTTTTTAGCCGGCAAAAACAGGAGCTCTGTGAACCTCCACGTCAGATGTAAGAGCTCCAGTCCTGCATCAGTCCAGCACTGCTTTCCTTCTTTGCGTGAAAAACCACTGGACAGTTTCTGAAAATAAAAGTGAAAAGCTTAAAAATGATACTTGTACTGTTTAAACGTATCTGTTTCTATTATCATCAAAGTATTCTTTGACCAGAGGACCAAGCAGAGTATTAACCTTTCTTTCTTCTACTTTCCTTCAGTGCCAGAGCCACCTCAGATCATCCGGGAGATGCAGCCCCAAACCGCGATCTCGGGCAGGTCAGTTCGCTTCTCGACACAGGTGAGCGGCCTTCCTCAGCCTCAGGTGTTCTGGTACAAAGATTCTGAGGTTCTGTCCACGAGCTACAAGTGCAAGTTCCTCCATGATGGAGATGAGCATACGCTGCTGCTGCTTGAAGTCTTCCCTGAAGATGCAGGCATCTATAGCTGTGAGGCCAAAAACAACTACGGAGAGGTGACGAGCTCTGCATCTCTCACTGTGGAAGGTACATATGGAGTGTTTGATTGGAATTATGAATTATTAGCCACCAAATCGAGCGATGACTTACGGTGTCTTTGTCTTTTCTGCAGTTCCGGAGGTGGTTGAAGCCGTGGCTCAGGTTTCCCCTCCAGTCCTCATCGCTCCCATGAGGGACCTGCTGATCTCAGAAGGACATCCTGCCCAGTTCCAGTGCAGCGTCTCTGGGGAAGGTATTGACCGTTACTCGTCCCCTTTACTGTCATACGGCATTTTAAATACTCATTGACCATAAATCCTGTCGCAGCTGTCATCAGTGTGGTGTGCCGTAAACGGTTTTTCCTGACTATGAGAAAACACTTTCTCTCCAGATCTGCAGATTTCTTGGTTCTGCAATGACAGAGAGATCAAACAGTCGGACATCTTCAGGATGTCTCATTATGATGACACCTGCCTGCTGGAGATTTCCCGAGTTCTCCCCAGCCTTGAAGGAGAGTACTCGTGTGTTGCTACAAATTTGGCAGGAATGGTCACATGTGCTGCCACTCTGAATATTGATGGTGAGTTCAGCAGACGTTCGCATACTAATTGGATAAAACTGACAGGCTCTTACTGCACGTTCATCAGCTGCCAAGAAGGCCCTAAGTCGGTGCATGTTCCTCACAGGATTGATTTTAATTTTAGAATATCATGTGGATTTCCTGTAAGACAAGGTCTGATATGTATAACGTCCAACGTATCGAGAACCGATAGTCAAAGTTTAACAGCACTCGCTGACTACGGTGATATAATGATGGCAGCATGTAAGCACGTTCTGATTGGCCAGGTGTGTTTTAAGTCTCCCTCCATCCGTCCGGAGCCATGAGAGCGTGTTACACAAGAAGTTTACTTACTGGCAAAACATAAAAGGAAGCATCTATTGGCAAGCAAAGCAACCTTAACTGAGCCAATAGAAAGATGCATGGTTCAGCCGGGGGAAGTGGCAAGCATGTCAGCTGTACTGGAGATCAACGCTGCTGGCTGCACAAAGATTTTCCTTTTCTTTTAATATCCTCGTGGAGGACAGAGCCTAGCTTAGCACTCACAAATAAAACTGTTCAATATGTAAAAACATTTAAAATGTCAATTCAGGACAGATCAAATCTCCTGCAGCTGTCAGCGGCTAGCACTGACGCCACGTCAGCTCTTATACCGTCGTGGGGAAAACCATGAGCCCTGCTCATGTTACAGTCACTGTGTGCATGACGTCTCCTGGATCTTTGTGCAACCAGCCCTTGGACTGGAACGATTTTCCAGCCACTCCATCAAACTCAGATTTCATACTTTCAGTGCGATGATGTGAGAAACTGACTCGTTTCTGTGAGCATGCAGCTGCTCCACACTGAATCTGCTCTTATCCTCACTGGAAGCATCATCTTAAAGGTCTCTTTGCAATGCATGACGTCTTCTCTCCAACACAAACAGTATTAATGGTCTTTATTGCGAAACTGGAGTTTTCATGTCAGAGGAATGCCGCATGGTTCAGCCACTGCTGGACTTTGGAAATGTTCCTCACACTCAAGCACGGATGTGATCGCTGGCTGTGTTTTTCTGTTTGTTGTTGTTCTGTTCCAGTCGAGCTTGCATGATTGACAGCGGACACCCACCACTGTCCACTCCCTCACTCATCATTATTGATCCTCAACGCGCCACTCCCACTGCACTGTTGGCAACAGGCTGTGACAGTAACCTGGAGAAATCCGTAGCGTGATGATGTGTTGACCTAATTCTTCTACTCTTTCTTATTGCCCAGATAAAAAAGCCTTAGCTAGCGTGTCAAGCACTGGGGCTGAGGCTAAGCTATTTCAGAGACTGGAGGCTCAGAGTGAGAGTTTCAGCTCTCTGTCAGTGGGACAAACAGCCCACAGTGTTGAGTTTACTGAGACGATCACCGAGAGCTCCTCTGTGTCTTGGAGCACGATTGAGATAAGCTCGATGGAGAGGAGCTCTGAGAGCAGCTTTGACTTCAAACTCTCAGCCAGCCCGAAGCTGCTGATGGAAATGAGCGATGTCCGAGTGAAAAGTGGTGAAATGGCAGAGTTCAGCTGCTCATTCGACGGCCAGCCCTTCTCCGGGGTGATATGGGAACATAACGGCGAGAGCCTGGTGGACACCGAGCGGGTGAGAAGCTCTCAGAGCGGTGGCTTTTTGTCCCTGGTCATCCAGGGCGTCGGTGTGGCGGACCAAGGCACGTACCGCTGCACCGCTACCAACGAACATGGCCACAACAGCTCCTCTGCTCAGCTCACTGTTGAAGGTGGTTAATCTTTCTTTTTTTATCAGCCTGTCTCTCCATCTGGTCCATTCCACCTTTCCAGCTGCTCCTCCTGCTTAGTGCTCCCCCACCCCCATGACTTAATATTTAATATGTTATCCTGTAACCTCTTGTAGTGTAATAAAATAACAAACCCTAGTCCAGTTTATCCTCCCCTCCTGTCAGCTTCGCTACGCTAACCTCATCATTCATCCTATTAACCCTTTAGCATTTAGAGTCATGGCCATGTACTCTGTGACCCCTAATTACTTTTCCTAACTCTATTCTTACCCAGCTAAAGAAGCAAATCTCAAAGCAGAAACCCCCATCCCTACCGATTCAGTGCACAAAGTGTTACAGGCACACAGGGAGAGCCCTAGAGATCCCTCTGACCAAGACAAGCAGGAGGTGGTGGAGAAGCCGGGACCATCACCTCCATCTTCCCAGAGACCTCACAGCCTCATCAGCCTGTTGTATTTCCCTGACGTCGTGCCTAATGAATACCAAGGTCATCGCCCTTCCAGCTGCCCCGACTTCCTGATCAAACTCCCCCCTGAGCTGCTGATCAGAAACAAAGGCAGTGGCTCCCTGAATTGCGTCGTGAAGGGGCTTCCCACTGCGTTTGTCATTTGGCTTTACAACCAGTTGAATGCTGAGGAAACTGTGTGTTACTCTGTGAAAAATCAAGACCCCTCAAGCTGTATAAAAGTTAACAATGTGGGACCTGGAAAAGGGGGCTCTTACGTTTGCAAAAATATCAGCTCAGCCGGAGATGCTGAGCGCAGCACAGTGACGAAAGGTTGGCATCTGCATGCTTTTGGTCCTTCTGCTCGCTAAGGCTTCTTTACACCACTCATTCACACTGCTCTTCACCCACACAGCCAGCAGAGGCACACTTCTTCACAGGGTGACAACACTTCTTCAACGAGGTCATAACCACTTTGTGCTCACACCACTTAGTGTTTGAAAAAAAGCCCAGCGGTGCTGCACACTAAGAGACCAAACAGGAGCATGCACAAACGTCAGTTAAACGAAACAAAAAAGGGATGGATGCACGAGCCACCACTGGTTCTAACAGTCTCCCAGGAATCTTTAGGAATGTTTTTAATTTGTGAACATCTGTGTCTTTACAGTAACTACAGAGGAGAAGGTGACTCAGGTCCAGGAGGAGATAAAAGGTAAATATGGCTTTTATCGTGATGTCTCCATCCTTGGTCTTAGTTGTTTATGTTCTTTGTCTACAGGTTGTGTTGGTAAGAAGTTCAAGGGCACTTTTACGAGTTTACTTTGATAACTGAACCAAGTTCAGAGTGGACTCGGGACTTTTATTATCTGACTCTGATGATGTAGAATTTGTTTTGATTGAGGAAAAAGTTTTTAGTCAAACATGTAAAACACTGCTCCTGTACTGAAGCTGCAGTTTTCCTGTTTTCAGCAGACTGTACTGTGGTTGGAGTGTGAGGCTGATTTAACCTGTGATTATTCCACTCAGTCTTCTCTAGCTCAGCCGTCACAGTGGAAGAGGAAACCCAGGAGTCATACTTCACTGGCATAAAGTTAGCAGACAAAACCAAAACACTTGAACTTGAACCAGAGTCTAAACGCTTCTCCAGCACTTTGGAAAAGAAAAAGGAAAAACCAGTTTTCCTCAGTGAACTTTCTCCGGCAGCTGTGACTGTCGGAGAAACGGCTACGTTTACCGTCAGAGTGTCCGGCTTCCCTAAGCCCACCGTCCAGTGGTTTCACAACGGGCACACTATAACCAGTTCATCCGTGTATACATTTATTCACGAACACGATGAGTACAGCTTGGTGATTAACACAGTTCACAGGGAATGTGAAGGAGAGTACTCCTGCACGGTCAGCAACAGATTTGGCCAGTCAACCTGCACTTCCTACCTGCACGTTCAGGTGAAGGAGCCAGAAAAGCAGGAAAGAGCCGAGGAGAGAACATTTGCAGTGACTGGTAAGCGCCCAGAATTCACTAAAACTATAGAATCTCTTCAGCGGCAGGAGGGGGCTCAGGGTGTCTTCAGTTACACTGTGACTGGAGATCCTCTCCCTGAGGTCCAGTGGCTTAAAGGCACTTCCCACATCCAGCCTAGTGGGTTCTGTATCATTGTGAACAACCCGGATGGATCCGGGTTTATTAACATTAAGAGTGTAAAACAGGAGCACAGCGGCATTTACACCTGTAAGGCCTCAAACCAGTACGGGGAAGCCTCCTGTACTGCAGAGCTGCTGGTGTTCAGGGAGAAAGCTCAGGAAGAGGACACGTTAGTACAGAAAACACAAGGTTTGACGATATCGATGGCAGAACAAACCGCAGAACTCCGATTTCACCAGGAAAGATCCCGGTCTGAACACATGATCTATACCATTAGTACTGGAGACCGACAGATTATTCCCAGTGAAGAGGTGGAAACGCTCAGAGAGCTCAGCATCTCTTCTGCCACCCTTCATCGTGAGCAACTTACCCACCAGGCAGCGGTGCTGCAGTCCCATGAAATAGAGGAGAGGGTTTCATTAGCCCCCAGCCATCCACCTCAGGTCTCAGCTGTCCCTGTTAAACAGCATCACGTGGCTGCTTTCTTATCCTCAGTCCAGGAGAGACAAAAGATCACAGCGCAGCACTCTGAACGGATTCTCAGCCCCGAGGTGGTTGAGCTGGAGTCAGCCAAAGAGCAACCGCCCAAGCTCGTGTCAGCTACGTCTGAGGAGGTCCTTCCCCTCAGCACGGTGAGAGCTGAGGCACTGATAGGTCAGAGTCCAGAACACGTAAAGACCTCCAGCGAGCCGAGGCAACTTGTTACTAGTCACCAGGTCGAGCTCGCTGTACCTATCGCTGATGAAATCTCAGAAGACATGCACAGACAAGAGGAGGAGAGGAGCTTCAGAGTCACAGAGGGGGTAAAGATTTTATACTCGGCTCAGTGTGCAGGACAGCTTCAACTTACAGAAGGACACACTGAGCATCTTCCAGCTTTAGATGCAGACATTAAAGGTTCAGCTGGCAAAGAGCAGCCGAAACCAGTGGTAGCACCAGTGAGTGAAGCCAGAGTGGCTTTATCCAAAGAGCAAAAGCTTGAAACACAAAGACCAGAGCAGGAGAGCATTACCCCGTGCAAAGACATGGTTTATAATTCAGCCGTACAGACCGAAGAGAAATATGAGCTCTGTGCTGATCAAACAGGACAAGTGCCACATGGGGCATTTTCTGTAAGTGTGCAGCCACAGCAGGAGGGAGAACAGCTTCTGAATCTGCAGGTTATCAGTGATCAGGAGGTTTTACTGTGTGAGGGAAGGTTGAGCAGTGAAAAACCTCCAACAGAACAAGCAGAAGCGAGCAAAAGTCTGACTTTGCTGCATTCAGTGACTCAAGAAGAACAGAGGACTGTAGTTTGTGAGGCAGCTTCAGAATTCGAAACAAAGATGAACGCCACCTCCGTCCAGCCAAAGCAAGAGTTGGTGCAACCAAAACGCCTTCAGTCGGTCCATTCTCTAACAGTTTTACCAAAAGAAGGCATACTCGCTGTCACCAAACCTGACCAGCAGGTGGCAGCACAGAAGCTGGAAAAGGCTAGATGGCATGCAGCTACCTCAGAAGAGAGAATGGAGGTCACTGCGGATTACCACAAAGATCTTGACATGTCTGTGATCAGCGCTCAACCACAGCCGCGTACTGAGTCCAGGCCTCTACGCAGCCTTGCTGTGTCCTCCCAGCCCATGCAGCTCCCAAAAGAGACTCCTTTTGTTACGAGCGTCACGCAACAGCGAGCATTAGTCCAGGAAGAGGATTACTGGAATATCATGCAGTCTTTGATCATCACAAACAATCAAAGTCTGGAAGAGGGTCACACTACTAGCTTCGAAACTGATGAAAAATTTAAGCCTGAGATTAAAATTGAGGCCAAGATACCAAAAAAACCAGTTTTCATAGAGGAAAAAGCAATGGCCACCGAAAGCTGCACTATCTTAGAGGCGGCTGAGGGGGACTTTGCAGTCCAGATCCAGGAAGGTCAGTCGGTCCGACAGGCAGTGTTTCTAGAAGAAAAACAAGTCATCGTAGGAGAGCGGTCGAGTGAGATTGGTAAATTCGAGGGCTCCGCGGTCAGTGTTAAGACACAGCCTAAAGGGTTTCTTTTTGTCCCAGAGGCTCAGGATGCTCTGACTTTACCTAAGGAACTGAATTTCATCATTTATGCCCCCAAACCATCTAGTTTGAATGTACGACATCAGCTCAGAGACGCTCTTCACTCAGCTGTGGCCAGTAATCCACCAGTTTTACTGGCTGATGTTGTTGGAAGACTAGAGGCAGCGGAGGTCCATGAGGTCAAGGTTCAGAGAGAGCCCAGGCAGGCTGCATGTTCCTATCTTATCACATCTCCAGGTTCCCCCCTGGAAATCACGCTGACTTTTAAAGGTGATTACCCTCAGACAGCTGACCTTAGGCATGAACTCCAGGTAGCTTTGCATGCTATGGTTTCCCAAGAACAGCCGAGTCTTACATCAGAGCAGCCGGGCACCATGCACACTGATAAGCCTCAAAAAGTGCAGGTCAGCTCAGTGTCCTCCAAGGAGGTGTTGTCTTCTGTGGTGGACTCTGTGGTGGTGGCAGAGAGCGCAGGCAGTTTACTTCCTGCTGTATCTCAGTCTGCAGCTCTGATGACAGAAGCCAGGGCTTCCTTTCAAAGAGCGACACTTCAGAGCCAAACCGAGGTCCACGAGTCCAAGAGCAGCAGGACGGTTAGATCAGAGAAGGACGGCACAGTATGCCAGGCTGAACAGCATGTGGACATTTTTGTCCACAGAGAAACCAGAGAGGAATATCTTTCAGAGGCAATCATGATCAGTGAGTCCTCGGACAGTATCACTGATTATCCCGTCATCGTAGATGTTCTGGAGGATGTCTGTGCTGAGGAAAATGGCAAGGCTGTGCTTACTGCCAGTGTTAAATACGTCACCAAAGTTAGCTGGTTTTTCAATGGGAAGCTGGTGAAATCTGGCAAAGAGTTCAAGTGTTTTAAAGACCGTGACACATACACACTAGTTATTGACAACGTTGTCAAAGACCACCATCAAGGAGAGTATGTCTGTGAGGCTGAGAATGAAGTCGGCAAGACGACAACATCTTCGAGGCTGACTGTGGTGCCACGAGGTTTGATGATGGGAAATTCTTTGATATCATCATCATCCACTAACTTCACGCTAGGGCTGCTCAATTAATCAAATTTTAATCTCGATTACGATCTGGGCTTTCAACGATCATTAAAAATGACTGAGCCGATTATTAGCCCCTCCCTCGTGCTTTACTCTCGCGCTGCTCCGTGTGGCAAATCGAGCGCACCTCTCTGCATTTCGAACACTCGTCACAACAATAAGAGGACCCGAGGGAAGCTCGGAAAGCTAAGCAGAAGTTATATGGAGAGGAGAGTGACTGCCGTTGGTTGAAAAGAGGTAAAAAAAACTTCAGTGGTGTGGAAACATTATGGGTTCAGTCAGACGTGGATCAAGTAGACACAGTGTGTAAACTTTGCTACGGTGTCGTAGCTGCACCACAGAGCAACACTGCAAAGTTCACTAAACATAGATGTTTACATTTTTCATTTGTTTCTTATATTGCAAACATTTGCACTGTTATCAGTATTTGCACTATTTATTATTATTTTTCAAAGTCATTATTCAACACATTGTAATTGTTAACCCTTTAAAGCCGGTCAGAGCAGCACGCTCCGTTTTGTGTAACTATTTTTAAATCCCTGTAGAACCGGAACCGTGTAAGCTAGCACAATAATTTTTTTTGCATATGAAACCGGAGGAGTTGTACTTACATCTTATGCCATCAGCTTGTCCTCGGTCACGGTTTCCTTCCACATAAAGTTTTGCAAAAATTGCATAAAAAGCTCTTGCAGGAACAAAAACATAATATTCCAGAAACACACTTTGCAGATCCGATCAGCTGTTCGTAACACTTCCCACATTGAACAAGACGTCAACGCGAACCATCGCATGTACGTCATTTCCTGCCCGAAACAGGAAGTGACGTCATTTTCACGGAAAATGTATTTTTTTTACTTGTAGGCCTTAAAAGCCTATACTGGTGTTTTTATAGGTCATGTTTGACTTTTCTGAATAGTTGCTGGGATGCTTAGAACTCGAATTGCACTGCTGGAAATATTTTATTTTGATGCACCTGCTGTTTTCTTTGCAAATTTGCATCATAGGATTGGTTTTTTTGCTTTTCCTGCAGTATATAAAAACTGCTGTATCTCCAAAATAAAACTATGAAGACACTCAAGATAAATTTCCTGTGGTGGGAAACTATTTTTTGCAACTTTTTTGTATTTAAAGTTTTGAGGGATAAACCTCTTAAATTGTCAATTTTTTTGGAGTTTATTGCACTTTTTTGCAATTTATGTCGTTACTATGGACTTAATGCAGACATATTATTAAAATATGGGCTATAACAGTTGTATAGCAACTTGAAATGCTCCCAATGGCACTACAGCATGTAAAAAAAATAATAATATAAGCTCTGGCGGACTTGGTTCTATGGTAGGTCTTAAAGGGTTAAATAAATATCGTCAAATAATCGAGATCTCAGTTTCAGTGAAAATAATCGTGATTATCATTTTTGCCATAATCGAGCAGCCCTACTTCACGCTGTGGTGAACGTCTGCTGTCTGCAAACCTCAACCAAAACTCAAAGTTTAGGAAATGAGCACCAAGGCAGAACTGAAAATGGCTTACAGCAGGGGTCCCAAAGTCACGGCCTGTAAAACTGACGAACGTGTGCACTTATGTCTGCATTTTTACTTTGTTAAATACGAACACAATGATAGCAGAAGTGCTGCCACGTGTGTGGGCAGACAGACCAGTGACGCCTCATTGAACTACGAAATAAACACAATTAGTGAGGAAAAAACGTCTCGTTATAAAATATTTGAAATTTGAAAAACAAACATTTTCAGAAGTATTTGTGGGAGTTTGCTTGTTTGCTTTTCTTGTTCCACTTCAACACTAAGGTGGCCGTCCAATGAGAGGACGCTGCCAGCCCACAGCTCATTTACCTTCGAGACACCTGGCGTGCAGTTTTTTTCAAAAGAAAAGCATTTGGACTTTGAGGCTTTCAGCAGACAGCAGTGACATGATCACATCCCACTCCATCTACTCCTCTACAACCTTCACAGCCAAGCAGTCTCCTTTGACCACATGCCTTTAATCATTCATGTTTGCATGCCTTCTCTCCTTTTGTCGTCACAGACTTCCTGTTCATCACTTCAGCCTGTTCATTTTTTCTCCTCCACTTTCATCCCACCATAACTTTGTGTGTCGCTTTCCGTCCCAGGTTCACTTCATCACCGTCTCCAGTACAAACACTAATTTTTGTGTCATTTCAGCACCTGCTGTATATTCACATGTTCTTGTTGCCTTTTTCTCTCTTTTGCAAACACAGTGAAGCCTGTGTTCAGGAACAGAATCGTCCCAGTGGAGATAAACATCGGCAGCTCTGCCAAGTTTGAATGTGAAACTGAGGACGCTCCAAACGTGAGCTTCAAGTGGTTCAAAGATGGACACCCCATCAAAGAGGGTGAAAAGTGCAGGATTATCAGTCGCTTCAGCGCTTCCTCCCTGGAGCTTCTGAGGACAACCAAGGATGACAGTGGCGAATACACCTGCAAGGCGTCCAATCAGCACGGCAGTGATGAATGCTCCGCCTCCCTCGGTGTCACAGGTAAGAGCAGTGCATTTTTCCTTCTTCTTGGCTGGTTGAGTTTGGAACTCATGTTGTTTTCATTCCCCTCCGAGGGGATGAATGGCGCGTTTTCGTCTTTGTGCTGGCGTTTTGTTTGTGCAATTGTTTCTTGCCCTGTTGGTTTGATTTCGGTTAAGGTAAAACTTATTAACACTGATTTGTTTCTCTTCTTCTTAATCCCTGTAGAACAATTTCCTCCTGTCTTTATAAGTAAGCCTGACCCTCAGACTGTGTATGTTGGAAAGAGGGCTGTAATGCAGTGTGTAATAGCAGGAACTGCTCCTCTGAATGTTGTCTGGCTTAAAGACAACCAGGCCTTACCCAAAGTGCCCGCACACTACCAGAGCTCTTGTGAAAAGAATAAGCACACTCTTGAGATACCCAGTGTTGAGGCAGCTGACAGCGGGCTTTATGTGTGCAAGGTATCTAACAAAGCTGGGACAGCTGAGTGCCACACGGAGCTGTGTGTTATCGATAAACCCAACTTTGTAAGGCCCCTGGCTTCAGTCGCCGCTGTGGTCGGAGCTGCTCTGCACCTTGAGTGTCAGGTGGATGAGGACACTGGAGTAACTGTCAGCTGGACCAGAGATGGCAGAAAAGTCCACCAGTCTCCCGACTATAAACTGTTGTTTGAGGATAAGACAGTTACTCTTGATATCCTAAAGACCACACTGAAAGATTGTGGAAATTATGTGTGTACAGTGGCAAACGAAGCCGGCAGTGCGTCTTGCTCCACCACGGTGAAGGTACAAGGTAAGAGCTATCTAGTTAAGTTTCAGGGAAACTGCAGCATTTGTAACTTTTGCAAATCTGCAGTCCTGGAAGTTAACACAGTTCAATTCTCTGGTGTCCATTTTAGATGATAGACAGCGACTTAAATCTCTCCTCTTTCATTGCGTGGTTGCTGTTTTTAAATGCAGTCTTTGACTTCACAATAGCTTTTTGTTAACCACACACCTCTGCAGAGCCACCCGTCTTTGTAAAGCGGCTGGAAGCCACAACAATTTGGAAGCAGGGCAGCACCGCTCGCCTGCAGTGCACCGTCAAAGGATCTCCCGAACTCCACAGCACCTGGTTCTTGAATAACAGTGAGCTGTCCACTGGTGGCAGACACGCTGTCGGTCTGAAGGACGGTGTCGCCACTCTCGAGATACACGATGTCCTGTTGACTGACAGTGGAAACTACACCTGTGAGGTTCTCAATGAGTGCGGGTGTGAAAGCTGCAGCATTAAAGTAACAGTGAAAGGTGTGTCGAGTTTTTGGCAACAAAAGGCCCAAGTCTGTGCAAAAACACATATAACCGAACTGTATGTTCCCTTTAGAACCTCCGTCATTCAGAAAGGAGTTACTGTCCACCGAGGCAGTCAGAGGGTCGGTAGCTGTGCTGGAGTGTGAGATTGCAGGCTCTGCACCGCTCGAAGTGTCTTGGAAAAAGAATAAGAAACGCCTGTCCTCAGATAAGAAGTACAGCATAGTGTCACAGGGATCACTGGCCTCTCTGGAGATCCAGTCCTTTGAGAGCGCTGATACTGGTGAATACGAATGTGTCGTATCCAACGAGGTTGGGTCAGCAACCTCAAAGTCAGTACTTAAACAAAAAGGTTAGTGGTGTAAAAAAGGACTTTCATTACAGCGTCCCACAGTCTGGCAGGTGTTGACATTATGATACCAATCGTGTTGTTTCAGAGCCACCTGTGTTCTCAAAGAGGATTGAGAGCGCTACAGCAGTTTTGGGAAATACAGTGAAATTACAGGGAACCCTGAAAGGTTCAGTTCCCATCACCATTAAATGGATGAAAGACTCTGAGCTCCTCAGAGATGATGATCCCAACATCAAAATGTCCTTTGTGAACAACATCGCTAGTGTTTCCTTCTCATCTGTTGAGCTGAAGCATGGTGGGAAGTATACTTGTCTCGCTGAAAATGAGGCAGGACAGCAAAAATGTGAAGCTATCTTAACTATTCAAGGTTAGAAAACATTCCCATTACAAATGTCTTCAGAGTTCAGATCTAACTGTTTGTTAAGTGTAAAATTCAATGTGTTTTAGAACCTGCTCGGATTTTAGAGAAAGCAGCCTCCATCAGCGTGACTGCAGGCGACTCTGCCACGCTGGAGTGCACCGTCTCTGGAAGCCCTGAACTCAAAGTGAAATGGTTCAAAGACGGCAAGGAGATGATCGGTGGTCGTAAATATAAAATAGCAGTTAAGGAGAACACTGCCATTTTAAAGATTCTCGCAGCAGATAAAGGTGACACTTCCGAGTACAAGATGGAAGTGTCCAATAAAGTTGGAAAAGATGAGTGCACGTGCTCGGTTACAGTTATAGGTCGGTTTTAGTCAATAAAACATCATTAATATCAATTTGTCCGATCAGCACAAGTGGAGCTTGTAATATGTTTGATATACTTCCCTACACAGATCGTGCAGTTCCCCCGTCCTTCACCAAAACTCTAAAGAAAGTGAATGGGAGCATTGGCAGTAATATCACGTTGGATTGCAGGCTTGCTGGATCTCAGCCGATGGCTCTGTCTTGGTACAAAGACAATAAAGAAATCCACAGCGATGCAAAATATAAGCTTGATTTCAGTGAGAGTACAGCCTCTGTGACAATAACTGGCCTGGATCAGAGCGATGGTGGAGTTTATACATGCAAAGCTTCTAATGATGCTGGAGAAAAAGAAACCAGTGGTACTCTTTCCATCAAAGGTCAGAGAAGCTGCATTACCTCAAGTTAAGCAGTAGCCATTAGAGATCAGCACAGGCTTAGTGACAGGGTGTGAACTGATCTGCTGTATTTCTTCCCAAATGCCTCCAGAACCTCCAGCCTTTACCTCGAAACCTGAATCTCTTGATGCATCCCCGGGATCACACGTTGTCTTAAAGTCTGACTTTACGGGATCGGCTCCACTTACCGTTAAATGGTTCAGAGAGGAGAAAGAGATTTTCACTGGGGGAAAGTATTTCATAAAGAAAGACTCCTCTTCCAGCTCCCTGGAACTTCATTCTGTGAAACCCAGTGACTCTGCCAAATACACATGCCAAGTATCCAACGACACTGGGAAGGTTGACTGTACTGCAGCGCTCTTCATAAAAGGTGCAGAAAAGCTGCTGCTTTCGTTCTTTCTTTAAAAAGTGTTAAAAAGCTGTTTTCCTTTAATTAACCTCTTTATCGCATCTATAATTGTTACTCTTGATTTACAGAAGCCCCAACATTTACGATGAAGCTTGAACCTTCAAAGCTGCTGAAAACAGGACAACCTCTGGAGTTGTCCTGCAAAGTGCAGGGCACTCCTGTTATTACTGTCACATGGTTTAAAAATGGCTCAGAAATGGTTTCAGACCGCAGACACAACATGACCTTCGACGGCTCGTTGGCCACTCTGGAGGTTGAGAGTTGCTCTGTAGAGGATAGTGCAGATTACGTCTGTGTGGCATCCAGCGAGGCCGGCAGGGAGCAGTGCAGCAGCTCAGTAACAGTGAAAGGTTGGTTCACTCTTCACCGGTCAAAGACTCCGTTTCCAACACCAAGATTAAACCTGGTTCAAGACGCAGGTCTTCATCTAGGTTTAGTTTGTGAAACTTGCTAATTGATTTTACTCTTGTTGCTGTCCTCAAACTTTACATTTGTTTCCATCTAAAGTCTGGTCCACATGGGTTTCTCACATGTTCGGTGCTGCATGCATTATATGGACGTCAGTGCAGGGTTTAGTTACTCTCCATCAAAGCAGAGACTCCCAGAAACAGTATATTTGTAAGAAGCTAGGAGGGGTTTCTGGCCTGACTGTTGGTGTAACTGGTTGTCAGCCATGTTATTAACAGCTGACCTTTTCGTACAGATGTTTAATGGACAGACTGCATTAACTGACAGTGTGAACTTGTGTTTTGAATATGCCGTGCCATGCTAACCCTATAAATCAAAAATAAAGAGCCAAGCAGGTTATTCAAATGCTCTGAAATGTCCATGTTTTATGAGGGTGCGTTGGCCCTTTGCCTCAGCAGATGGTCTAAAGAAATAAACCCATGACACATTACCTGTAACCCAAGGATTACCAGTCATTTAAAAACCACTGTCTGCTACAGGTTCACTGTTACTCAGAAAACCTAGAAACTAGAGTTTAAAGGCTAAATGAACTCTGTGGACCAGACTTCCCACATCAGACTAGAATTATTTCTTCATGCCTGTAAATGTAATTTTATTCTCTGTTTTGTAGAGCCTCCATTGTTTGTGAGGCCTTTTGAATCAGCTGAGCTTGTTACGGAGTCTGAGATTATCTTGGAAGCAATCGTTTCAGGTTCCCCTCCATTTGAAATAAGCTGCTTCCTCAACGATAAGCTGATCAGAAATGACAAAAGACATAAAATCAGCGTGGAAAATGATACAATCACTCTTCAGATCTCACACTGTGAGGCCGGAGACGAAGGAACGTACAAGTGCACTGTTTCAAACGATGTTGGGGAGACATCTTGCTCTTGCCAGATTTCTCTAAAAGGTTTGTGGCGGGAGAGTTTGCCTCGCTGCATGCGTCCACTTTCATTGCAAAGGTTTAGGATTTCAGTTTCATTTAGACTGCCTGTGAATGATGACAACATATGTGTTTTCTCACTAGAACCACCATCATTTGTTCAAAGACTAAAGGATATGTCCTGTATTGTGGGCTCTGAAATCTCCATGAAGTGTATGTTGTCTGGGTCACTTCCCATGACTTTGTCCTGGATCAAGGACGATCGTGAGCTTACGGAAGACGAGCATTTTAAGATGTCCTGTGAAACCAAAAGTGCCATGTTGAATTTGAAAAATGCTCAGTTGTCACATGGCGGGAAATATGTCTGTCAGGCGCAGAATAAAGCCGGGACCCAGAGATGTGCCGCGGTGCTCATAGTGACAGGTTTGTACGATGTTCGTGGGTCTCAATCGTCCGCTTTTGCCTTTGTGTCGAGCTCGCCGCTTCATCTGTCGCATGCAGCGCAGTGATCAAAACTAAGTTACCTTTGAATCATTTTGTTATCGCAGAGCCAGCAAGTATTTCAGAGCACCCAAAGTCCATCAGTGTAACCCATGGCGACCCAGCCAGACTTGAATGCAGGTTTTCAGGCACTAAACCGCTGAAGGTCAGATGGCTTAAGGCGGGAAAGGAGCTGCCGTCAGGACAGAGATACAGAATACAGAGCACAGACACGAGCTCTGTGCTCAAGATGATAAAAACAGAGAAGAGCGACGGCGGTGACTACACTGTCGAAGTTTCAAATGTTGCTGGGCACAGTTCCTGTGACGCATCAGTCACAGTCTTAGGTCGGTTTGCCCAAAGCTTTGTTGAATCTGTTTGCAGTTCTTTCTACAGTCACCCTGACAATGTTTTTTTCAACTTGTATGTAATAGATCAGATTATTAAACCGTCCTTCACAAGGAAGCTGACAGAGACTGAAGGTATAAAAGGATCGTGTGCTCATCTAGAGTGCCTCGTGTCTGGTTCTCTGCCGATGACGATACAGTGGTACAAAGATGAAACAGAGATCCAGACTTGTCAAAAATATAAATGCACGTTTTTCGAAAATGTTGCTTTCCTGGAAATCGGCTGTCTCGACAGTAGAGACAGTGGGAGCTACACTTGTGTGGCTGAAAACGAGGCAGGATCTGCCCAGTGCTCCGGGAGTTTGTGTGTTAAAGGTTTGATCTCATGCATCATCAGTATTTTTTCAGTTTTTTACAGACTTGTGTTGTATGACAGCATTTTGGGGTTTTTCCACCAACAGAAGCACCACGCATTCTTGAAAAACCGGACTCCAAGAATGCGTTGCCTGGATCAAAGGTTAGGTTTACTCTTCGTGTCTCTGGCACACCTCCGCTCGCCATCAAATGGTTTAAAAACAAAAAAGAAATCCTTCCGAGTGCCAAGTGCTCTGTAATCAAAGACAACACTTCAAGCTCCCTAGAGCTCTTCTCTGCCAAAACCTCTGACTCTGGAGAGTATGTCTGTGAAGTTCAGAACGCTGTGGGCTCCGCTTCATGCAAGGCAGCGCTCTTTGTAAAAGGTTAATATTGGAGCTTCATCCTTTTCTTCACTTTGAAAATGATGACCGTCTTTAAGTCGCTTCTTCATGTATTTATTTCAGAGCCCCCATTTTTCACTGAAAAACCTGAAGCGGTGTCATTAGTGAGTGTCGGAGGCAGCAAGGTGTTTGAGTGTAAGGTTGCTGGTACCCCAGAGATCTCCATGAAATGGTTCAAAGATGGAGTTCAGATTCGCCAAAGCCTCAAATACAAGATATCATTTTTTACCTCTGTTGCCGTTTTAGAGGTTTGTGTAGTTAGTCAACAAGACAGCGGGAAATACTTCTGTGAGGCCTCCAACGAAGCAGGCACAGAGAGTTGCATTTTTGAGCTTGTAGTGAAAGGTTGGTTTTCTTTTCTCTGTTTATGTGAAAATTAAGATCAAGTTGAATGCTAAGTTCTGTATGTTATTATTTTTAATTGATCCAAAGGTTTCTTTAGAGCGCTTTGCTTTGTTATTTTCAGAGCCTCCGTCATTTGTTGAAGAGCTATCATCTCTGGAAGTCGTTAAAGGTTCCACGGCAGCGTTTGCTAGCAAAGTTGCAGGAAGTGCTCCGTTCAGTGTCACGTGGTCTAAAGATAAAAAGGCAATTTTATCCAGCCAAAAGTACATTATTGTTGATAGTGAAAATGTGGGCTTAAAAATCCAGGACTGCGACGTGGATGATGTGGGCACCTACCAGTGCGTGGTAGCCAATGAGGTTGGGAGCTGCTCTGGCTCGGTGGTGTTGTCTCTGAAAGGTTGGTTTTATCGATGACTCCACACTCAATGTGTTATATATGCTCTGGTATTACAACAGTGTCTTCTCCCTGTTAGTGCCTCCAAAGTTTATTGAGAAGATAAAGAGTGTCTCCGCTGTTGTGGGAGATGCTGCAGTGTTTCGTTGCTCTGTGGAAGGGCCCCTGCCACTCTCTGTGCTATGGAAAAAAGATGAAAACTGGATCCAAGATGATCCGAAGATCAAGCAAATTTTCCAGAACAAAGAGGCCACTCTCAGGGTTCTTGCTTGTGAGGCTATTCACAGGGGGAAATATACCTGCCATGTTGTAAATGAGGCTGGGCAAGATGTGTGTTCAGCAACACTGACTGTGCAAGGTACATTTACTTCAAGCAGTTTATCTAATATTAGGCTGATTTCCAACTACACCAAGAAGTACATTTACTTCTTCTCTTTTTGGCATCTTAGAACCACCAACGATTGAAGAGAAACCGGAGGTTGTTAAAGTGACTTGTGGAGATCCAGTTAGCTTTGAATGCAGGGTAGCTGGAACTCCTCATATAAGTGTGAGATGGATCAAAGATGGCAACGAGCTCCATTCGAGCAGAAAGCATAATCTCTGCTATGGGGGCAACCTCAGTAGACTTAACATAATGTCCTCTCAGCTGGAAGACGGTGGAGAGTACATGTTTGAAGCCCAAAATGCAGTTGGGACTTGCAGATGTAAAGTGAAGCTGGTTGTTTTGGGTTGGTAGACACCTTTCACTCTTGGTTTACAGCTTTACATGTGTATTTACCACAGTACAAATAGAAGACACGGATATTTGAAGGTTTTCTCTGACATTAATTATCTTCTGCTATCATTTTAAACAGAAGAGTTGATTCCTCCCACATTCATTAAGAAATTAACAAACATTCAAGGAATCATGGGTTCAGTGGTGACCATGGAGTGCAGAGTAACCGGTTCGCTTCCTCTGACTGTTGAATGGAGCAAAGGGAAACAAAAGATTACAGAGAGCTCCAAGTACAAACTTGTACACACTGAAAATAGAGTCTTGCTGGAGTTAAAACTTACTGGGAGTGTTGACACAGGAGAGTACTCCTGCAAAGTTACCAACAAAGCAGGCAGCTGTGTGTGCAGTGGAGTCCTCACAGCTAAAGGTTAGCATTCAAAGTTTATGGGTTTATCAGCTCACGGGCTCTTAGTCACATATCATCATCATTCTTCTCTGTTGGTTTTAGTGCCGCCAAGATTCATAGATGAGCTTGAGTCTCAGGCTGTTATTCCCAAGTCTGACGTATTCTTCAAAAGTGTCTTTGAAGGGACGTCTCCGTTTATGGTGAAATGGTTCAAGGATGGCATCGAACTCATCACTGGGCCATCGTGCAGAGTTAGACTGGAGAAATATTCCTCCTCTGTAGAGCTCTGCTCAGTGGGCACTCTGCAGTCTGGGATTTATTCCTGCCAAGTTAGCAACGAAGCAGGCACGGCGAAAAGTGCGGCACAGTTACTGGTGAAAGGTTGGACTATTCTTTTTTTGTCCACCATCATCGCCGTGCATTTAACTCCATCTTTTTTCTCCATTTTTCACAGCTCTTCCCTGTCTTCATGTGTCTTTTCTTTGCTTTATTGCCTTCCAGAAATATCTGTGTTATTTTCAGAGTCCCCTGCCACAGCAGCCAGTCATGTGTCTGCATCCTCCATCCGTCCCATTACTGCTCAAGTGCTACTTTATGCTGAGGATAGTAACTTGATATTTTTCTTACTTTGCAGAACCACCTCAGTTTGTCCTGAAACTGCCTCCCACTACGTCTGTGAAACAGTACGAGGGACACTGCTTTGAATGCAAGGTCACCAGTGTACAGTCTCTGAGAATATGCTGGTACAAAAATGACCAACAGATAACTGATGGAGGCAACTATAAAACAATGTGTGTTGACTCAACTGCATACCTCCAGATCTCCAATGCAACATTTGACGATAACGGAGTTTACTCTTGTGAGGCTCATAATGATGCTGGCAGTGCAAGCTGCAGCAGCGTTCTCACAGTTCAAGGTCAGCTTTTGAGTGGAGACTTGGCTTGTGGATTTTGCCTCCTCTGAACATATGTTGCATGAGGAAAAGGATAATTCCCTGTGTTGGAAGCTTGGATTCGCTGTTTCTTTCTGCAATCATGTCTTTTTTCTTCAAAATCAAATTTGTCTTCCAGTATGTTGGGGAACACGATGTAACCTACTCTCCTATCATGAATATTAGGACTCTCATCATGAGCTTTTCTTTTTCTGTTTAACCCTCCACAGTATTTCTATTGGTTGAAACTGTCCGGATGAACTGCTTGCTTCGTGTTACGTCTTCATGAATGCTTCATCTGTTAATATATCTCATTGTATTTTCTAGAGTCCCCCTCCTTTGTTAAAACTCCAAGCCCTGTGGAGGGCATAAAAGGCAAAGATGCTAGTCTGCATTGTGAGATGTCTGGCACCCCACCCTTCCAGGTTAACTGGTACAAAGACAACAGGCCACTAAAGGAGGATAGAAAATGCAAGATGGTCAATGTGGGCAGCTTTGCTACACTTCATATTATAAAGCTGGAGCAAGATGACGCCGGGCTTTATGAGTGCAGGGCGTCGAACAATGTAGGAAGTAAATCGTGCCAGACTGTCATTACTCTGAAAGGTTAGTGTGATATTAGTGGTCATTTCCTCAAAGCTTGGCCACGTGCGATCACCTCTCCTCATCTGTGATCTTTCCATCACTGTTCAGAACCACCAGTGTTTGTGGAGAAACTGGTCGATCGGTCAGTGAGACTCGGTCAGCAGCTGACGCTGACAGCTACCGTGCACGGCTCGGAGCCACTGACTGTGTCTTGGGTTCAGGACAAAGATCATATTCTCAGAGAAGATGACAACAGGAGGATCACCTTTGAAAACAATGTGGTTGCTCTCGTAGTGCCCCAGGCTGACTCAACCACAGCTGGTAAATACACCTGCCAGCTGAGGAACGACTGTGGAGCGGTCGAGTCGGTCTCTCAAGTGACGGTTCTAGGTTTGTAGAACTCCAAAGTTAATTGCATTACCATTGCAATTAATTACCAGGATTTCTTTAGCCTAATGCGTTCTTGCATAATCTTTAGAACCTGCTGCTATCGTGGAAAGCCCGGAGCTGTTGAATGTGAAGTCAGGAGAAACTGTATCTCTTGAGGTAACAGTATGTGGCTCACCAGAACTGAAAACTACATGGTTCAAGGGCAACAAAGAGCTCTCAGCTAATGCAAAGTATCATCTGAGCTTCAAAAAGCAGCTTGCCACCCTGAAGATTCTGTCTGCTGACAAAGCAGATGCCGGAGAATACACACTACAGGTTACGAACCACGTTGGAACATCCTCTTGCAAAATTAAGCTCACAGTCTCAGGTTTGTGTTTTTTGTGTTCGCTGCCGATTTGTGAGCTTGTCTTCTTCTTGTCTTCTTCTTTTTATAAGCAATCAGCTCTCCATGTTATTGTTTCTTTACAATAGATAAGTTGATTCCACCGAGTTTCATAAAGAAGCTGAGAGATACCCACCTTGTTGTGGGTAAGCCTGGTGAGATGGAGTGTAAGATTACCGGTTCTACTCCTTTAACAACTTCCTGGTTCCATAATGGCCAAGAGATAAACAGTGGGCCAAACTATGACATTAGCAGCATGGATAATGTGCGCACGCTGAGAATTCCAGTGATTAAGACGTCAGATTCTGGCAAATACACATGTAAAGCTGTGAACGCTGCAGGAGCCAGTGAGACAAGTGCTTCAATGAATGTGACAGGTCAGTAATCCAGAGACCAGAATATTTTAAACATGGTTTCCTCAGCCAGGATCAGAAGTTTGGTTACAACAAATCTTTTTTATTTGAATCTTTTTATTGGAAATCAGAACCACCATCTTTTTCTGAAACGCCCGAGGCTCGAGAAACGTTGCCTGGCCAAAGTGTGTCTTTCTTGGCTAAAGTGAAAGGCAGCATTCCCATAAAGGTCAAATGGTTCAGGGGAGCCAAGGAAATGCAGCACGGGAGAGGCTGCGAGATCTCCCTGAAGGACGACGTCGCCACGCTGGTGCTTCATAAGGTTGAAAAGTCTCATGCAGGAGAGTACACCTGCCAGATCGTTAATGATGCAGGAAAGGAGAGCTGCTCAGTTTTTCTGTTTGTAAAAGGTTTGTTAGCATTATATATGCCCGTCTTACAATTCATGCACTGATTTTTATTTAACTGACGGTGGACTTACCCCTCTCAGAGCCAGTCCACTTTGTGAAGAGGCTGAGGGACATTTCCATTGAAAAGAACAAGCCTCTGAGGCTCGAGGTCGCATATGCTGGAACCCCAACTGTAAATGTAACCTGGGAAAAGGATGGTAAACTCATCCAAGCCTCTTATCTGCACAATATGATCACCACAGACACCTCTTGCATCCTGGAGGTTCTGAACTCTGAAAGGATGGAGGCAGCTGGTAGATACTATTGTGAGATAGACAATGGAGCTGGAAGTGACAAATGTGAAGCACAAGTTACAATCCTAGGTAAAATGATTGGTTGTGCATGTAAATGTGGATCCCTCTGTTTTTCTTATGGTGACTTATGACCATACATTCATTAATTTGGCCATTTTTTTAAACACATTTTTCATTTGTATGTTTACACATCTGTACTTAAACTAAACCACCCTGATGTCACACTTTAGAACCACCATACTTTGTTGACAAGCTGGAGCCAGTGGAGGTAACTATGGGTGAGGCGGTGACCTTAGAGTGCAGGATTGCAGGAACTCCTGTGATCTCTGTCGCCTGGTTTAAAGAGGATGGAAAGCTGCGCAAGTCCAACAGTTGCTCAATGGACTTTGCAGATGGCGTTGCCACTTTGCAACTGTTCAAATCTACCAAGTCTGATCACGGTGAATATATCTGCAAGGCCGAGAACCGGGTTGGTTCAGCCTCCACCAGCTGTAGCGTGACTGTGAAAGGTGATGCTCACGTTCACTACTTCATTTTTCTACATTAATGAAGAATGAATGAAGCCTGGTGTGACTGTCAATATTTTAAAGACATTTTTCGAGCTGTTTTGTTGAGTTACGAGGAATCTTAAAAGTCAGCAGCAAGCTTTAATCCAGGTTCATATTTAGAGGTTTCCCACCTTTCAGACAGTC
Source organism: Aulonocara sp. 'chitande type north' Nkhata Bay (assembly GCF_057382095.1). Taxonomy (NCBI): domain Eukaryota; kingdom Metazoa; phylum Chordata; class Actinopteri; order Cichliformes; family Cichlidae; genus Aulonocara; species Aulonocara sp. 'chitande type north' Nkhata Bay. Next base: position 40,984,042 of record NC_141359.1, on the reverse strand, counting down.
AAAGGAGCTTGCAAAGAAAAGCGTCTGGACTTCTTTAAGTTGCTTGAAGACATTTCAGCTCTCATCCGAGAAGCTTCTTCAGTTCTAAGGTCAAATGGTGAAGAGTCCCAGATATAAACCTAGTGGGAGTTTCCCCCCACAGAGGGACAAAAGGACCCCCTGATGATCCTCTAATCGCCTGAGCCAAGGTGTGAAACTGGGTGTGGGTCCCAATCAGCCAGAGTTTCGGGTGTGTTCATTGTGAAACCTGGCTCCACCTTATCATGCGAATTCCTGAGGTCAGATGGCCCAGGATGTGAGTGGGCGTTAAGGCGTCTGGGGAGGGATCTCAAAACTGGATTATAGATGGCAGAGAGTTGGTGTCGTAAGCCCCGCCTCTGTTCAAAGATGGTCGCTCACAGTGGACATAGATGCTTCTTTCACTCCTCTTTCAAACCACCTTGGCTCAGGCGATTAGAGGATCATCAGGGGGTCCTTTTGTCCCTCTGTGGGGGGAAACTCCCACTAGGTTTATATCTGGGACTCTCCACCATTTGAACTTAGAACTGAAGAAGCTTCTCGGATGAGAGGTGAAACGTCTTCAAGTAACTTAAAGAAGTCCAGACGCTTTTCTTTCCAAGCTCCTTTGACTACGATGACCTGGATGCCTGAGAACCTTCACAGACATACACCTTTCAGACAAGTACTGCAAAAGAGCAGCCGGGACCCGCTGTTGTTTAGGAACACAGTATTTAGTCATCGAGGTCTAAAAACTGATCTTAGTTTATCTCCAATATTTCATAACCTCCATCACCTATTATTATTAGATGGCAGCATAACAGGGGAAGCGTGAACCAAACCATTGTTTCTCAGAACCAGCTTGCCTGGCATGATGTTGAGACTGAAGATATACTTGAAACACTCAGAGGACAATTCCCATGTTTATGTAACATGAGTAAGTGAATAATTCATAGATGCCAGTCATGTCAGAAAAGGTGGTGCACGAACCGACACGTTTCCTTTGTCTGATTCCCAGATATCCTTCTAATTACTGATGCTGTTGAATGTAGCTGTTTCCTGTGGTCTGCGGACCAAATGCACCTACATTTCCCGAGGTTCAGATTGCAGCACAGAGATTGGCCCTTGGCTGTGGCTTCACCTAAACTGTGGGACATTAGACACTCTCAAAACCCACCTGAAAACCCTCTTATTCTCTTTTAAACCAGAATAAGTTCTGATTACTTTTGTGCTATTTCTTACTCAGATCTTCTCGATTTATATTTACTTTCTTAAATTCTGTTGTCTTTCGTCATCTTTTTATGCCATTTGACTTTTCTTTTAGATGTTCAGCACTTTGGTGACCAGCTGTTGTTTTAAAAGTGCTATGGAAATAAATTTGACGTCCTGTGATCTTGTGCTTGCCAGGAATAACCAGGATGATATTTTAGGGTGTTTTCAGTGGCTGGCTCTGCATTTTGTAGGTCTTGAAATAAGGATTTACTAAGCTTTGAGAGATGCCTGAAACCAACGCTGTAGTGGTCAGATAATGGTCTTTTTCATAGACAGGAGATTTTTGGTCAGAATCTCTGATGTTTAGTATTTCTTTGCTTTTGTGTTGTTTGTATGTTGTCTCGTGTGCTGTGCCAGACTGTTTTCCTGAAGCTGTGGTAAAGGCCCAGTGGCCTGAACTCTTAAATTGGAATCTCAAACGTCCAATGCCACTGCATGGCATGATTTTCGTTCTTATTTTCTTCCCCACTAACAGAGCGCAAAGTTCCTCCAAACTTCACCAGGAAGCCTTCGGAGTCCATGGTGGATTCAGTGGGTAAGACCGTAAAGATCGAGGGCCGCGTGTCCGGCTCTCAACCTCTGACCGTCTCCTGGTACAAGGACAACAGTGAGATCCGCGCCTCGGACAAATATGATATCAGCTTCAAAAACAACATGGCCGTGCTGTGTGTCAGAGGCTCCACGGGCTCTGACGGTGGTGTTTACACCTGCGAGGCCTCCAATGAAGCTGGCAAAGCTTCTTGTAACGTTTCTCTCACAGTAACAGGTAGGACTCTGTCATTTAGGGTTTGATCCTTTTCATCCATGCAGCTAAAGCTGATGTGACTCTACAGGATGTTCTTATGGCACTAAAGATTAAAACCTGACACTTTCATTGTATTAAAGTAATGTTTGGGTAATATTTTACTATATTTGGGTAAAATTATGACTGTTTTCAGAATGAAATACAGTGACTTGTTTTGCTAGCATCCATCCAGATTTTGGATGAGCTTCAGTTGAACAGTTCACTGTTTGAAAGGTGAGTATTTGTAGTCATCCTGTCGGTTCTTGCACCACTTCTCCAGAGACTGGCCAGGCTCCCAAATTTGATGTTCCTCTGGAACCAGTGACTGTGGGTGAAGGGGAGAAGCTGAGCCTCCAGTGCCACGTCACCGGCTTTACTCCAATAACCATCCAGTGGATGAAGGACAGGAGAGAGCTCGTGTCCAGCGGAAACACCAAAATCTCATTTGTTGGTGGAACGGCCAATCTGGAGATCAGCCAGGTGTCAAAGACGGATGCTGGAGATTACCTGTGCAAGGCCAGCAATGCAAATGGCACTGACTTCTGCAAGTCTAAAGTCACTGTAAAAGGTAATCAATCTGTGGTTCCAGTTTTGTGTAATGAACACATCTTGTCTCTCCACTGCACGGTGGAAAAAGTTTACTGCAGTGACGCTAAACCAACATTACTACAAAACTTTGTTTTTAAAGTAGTTTTATGAGAAATGCAGTGTTTATTTCTTTCTGCTGGTTATGTGTTTCACAACATTTAACTCTCTTTCAAATCCTTTCAGATAAAGGTGCCAAGGCCACACCCGCTGAGGCTGCTGCCCCGGCTGCAGCCGCCCCGGTCAAAAGGCTCGACAATCTGTTCTTCATCGAGGAACCCCAAAATGTTTCTGTCACAGAGAGTAAGCACGAGGAGCCAAGGCTCTTTTTGCTTTCATTCATTATCTCTAGAGGTTTCCATTTTGAACTAACTTTGTGTATTTCTGATTTTGGCAGAGGGTACTGCAACCTTTATCGCCAAGATTGGAGGTGACCCAATCCCCAGTGTGAAGTGGATGAAGGGCAAATGGAGACAGATCACCCCCGGTGGTCGAATCTCCATTGAGCACAAGGGCCAGGATGCCAAACTGCAGATCAGAGAAGTGACCAAGTCTGATTCTGGTCATTACAGATGTGTTGCCACCAACAAACATGGAGAAATTGAGAGTGGCGCTGATATGGAGGTGACCAAAAAGGAGGACATGGGAGAAGTGGGAGACTTAAGAACGAGGCTCAAGAAGTAAGGCATTAAGATATGGTGGCAGTGTGAAATTCTTTTCTGTGCAATGACTCTTTTATCAAAGCCTAAAGGAAACAGAAGAGCAAACATCTGGGAGATATCTGCTGCAGAGAAAAATCTGATCGTGTATTTTCTATTTTCAGGACTCCTTCCAAGCAGAAGAGTCCCAAGAAAGAAGAAGAGGTCAACATTGTAGAGCTGCTTAGAGGTCACGACCCCAAAGACTATGAGAGGATCCTGCGGGAACATGGAATCCATGACTACCGTGCCATCCTGCAGGCCGTGGAGTTCCTGAAGAAGGAGAAGGAGATGGAGACTGGAAGAGCGGTAAGACAGAAAGTGTCAGCACAGATGACCGGACATCGTCCCACATAGCTGTGCGAGAAAGCAGCAGAATTAATATCACGGTTCAGCTTTACAATCTGTGAGCAGGAAGGATGGAGACAAAAACTTTACCTCTAAATTCCACCAAATAAAGGGCCAAATGGCCCTCAAGTCTCTGGACTGGTAACACACTTCTGGGGTCTCCAACATTTTGGCTTAGCTGTGGAGCAGATAACATTTTACCAACTTTAGTCTGCAAAGACTCACTACCAGCAGCTTCTTAGTGTGAGTATTTGGTCCCATATTTAAACTAAAACCTACTTTGGGCTTCTCCAAAAGTTGATTGTGTTCACCTGGACGTAGCATTTTGTGGGAGAAACGTTTCGTCACAGGTGACTTCTTCAGTCTCAGCTGACTGCAGCTTTCAATCTTATAAACACGGGCTTATACTTTGGGGCTTCTTAGTTTGAGTTGAGAGCAGCTGAACATAGTTGATGCAGACAAATAAGGCAGAAAAACAGGCATTTTACATACACTTCTCCTTTCCAGAGAGAAATTTGGACATGGCGAACATGATCTCTCCATATTTTTGCTACCAAGCCAACTTTATCTGTAAAGCTTTAAAACAGCAAGTGCTGACCAAAGAGCCGAGAACAGAATAATGCAAAGTTAAACAAATTAATAATAATAATAAAAAAAAGCACGAATGAATACCATGGAAACATGGAAAACGTTCACTGAAGCGACTCTCACAGACTCGCCTCTGTCCTGCTGCAGGAGGTCGAGCGTGGGGCACGAGTCGAAGAAGAGGACATGGCCCGACTCATCGAGCAGCTAGAGGGACGCGTCAGCATGGAGGTAAAAGCACCATCTGATTATGAGGCCATTAAAAAAGAAACACATCGTGTTTCAGTATATAATACAGATAATCAATGATTTGACAATACACAACTTCAGACGTTGATGAAACGGGTTTTTCTTGCTCAGCCCGTCTCTGTGATGGAGGACATCACTGACCAAACCATCACGGAGAACCAGAGCGCCACCTTTGAGTGCCAGATTAAGATCAACTACCCAGAGATCACGCTCACCTGGTACAAAGGCACCCAGAAACTGGACAACAGCGAAAAGTACGACATCAGCAGCGTGGGGGACCGCCATTATCTGAAAATCAAGAACTGCCAGGTCAAAGATCAGGGCAACTACCGCGTGGTGTGCGGTCCTCACATCTCCAACGCCAAACTGACGGTCACAGGTAAGAGTCCCGATGTCTGTCTCTGTGTGTCTGTAACACGTCCTCACGTCCAGCTCTTCCATTTTATTATCAGGAGCTGCTCGTAAGACAGGTAAGAAGGATGAGTCCAAACTAACACGACTCAGACTGACCTCTTTGAACCTGAAGGTTCTCCTCTACCTTTGATTGTGTGTTTGTTTCTGTGTCTTTTATACTGAATCTGATTTTAGTCCAAAGAGGAGTCTTAACACTTAACTGTGACATCAGATCTTCACATTTAAAATGCATATTTCGGAGGCTCACTCTTATTGTCTGGTTCTAGTCGATCAAATTCAGTTCACTAAAAGCATCCGAAGCATCGAGGTCAACGAACGCCACTCTGCCACCTTCGAGTGCGAGTTGTCCTTCGACAACGCTACCGTCACGTGGTACAAAGACTCGTGGGAGCTTAAAGAAAGCCCAAAATATAACTTCAGGACTGAAAGCCGACGGCACTTTATGACAATCCACAACGTAACTGCAGAGGACGAAGGTTTGTTACACGGCCAAGTTACTGTTTCCTCCGGAGACACTTTTCTAATAACTAGACCGAAGTTTAGCTGTTTGAGTAGTATGCATCATCTTATAGATTAACATCTGGTTTTAATGGTGCACAATAAAAGCATTAAAAAATAAAAGTATTCTATTCATGTCATTGAATGCATTTAGCCGGTTTAGCTGAAACTTTTACTAACTCACACGACAAACAGCAGCTGAATATCTCTAAGCTAAAAAGATGTTACTGGGCGCTTGAAGGGGGCGTTTTCTGCTGTTCCAGAGATTCATAGTAAACACAAAGTTCTTACTGTTTCCAGCACCTTTTGGTATTTTATCAGTTTTATTTATACAGCACCAAAACACATCAACAGTGACCTGAAGGCGCTTTATATCGTAAAGTAGACAGAAAAACCCAACAATCATATGAATGCTTTTAGGGAGAGGGGCAGTAAAAACGTAAAAGATCTGAAATTATTTTTAAGCGGACAGAAGATAAACTGATGATAAAGTAAGAAATAATTGAGAATTTTTAGGAGGGGGCTAGATCCCCTGTAAAATGATTTTTGGTACATGAAAAACTAATCGGACCAAAAGAAGACATGTCTGCTAACCTGGCAGCGTTCTGCCTCAGCTGCACAGACTCAATGCAAAGATGTGAAATCCGAGTAAAGGTGCGGTCACGCCAGCATCGTTTAGTGGATCCTCTGAACCCTGCTGCTCATCGACCCGCCGTCGTGTTACAGCCGAGTCGCTGCCAGAGTTCAGAGCAGCACGTGCACTTTCATTTAGCTTCTTAAACCTTGAGCTTTACTCAGTAATCAGTTTTTATTTTTATTTTTTGAATGAACCGAACAGGATACCGTCGAATAACAAAACTAGCCAGCGACCATATTTGTGTACCAGCAGTGGTGTAGCATATATGACTTGTCCTTGATTAGCTCTGTGAAACAAATTTAACTTCACCTGGACATTACTGCAGTGCTGACGTTTAGAGAGGATTAGCTGGGCTCTCTGGTGTGACCGGCCTTTACCGCGATCTCTTCTGTAAGTGTCTGAGGAACAGTTTGGCCTGAACTCCGTGATGTTTCCCCACCAGGCGTGTACTCGGTGATTGCTCGCCTGGAGCCACTGGGAGAAGCTCGAAGCACAGCCGAGCTTTACCTGTCAGGCAAAGGTGTGTACGTTTTTACACATTACTGACAGCAGCGTGATGTCAGCAGCTACAATAACGCTTCTGTACTTTGTCCTTTCACAGAAATTGAGTTAGGGAGGGTTCCTCAGGGTGAGTATCTTAAAAAGTGCAGCAAATAAACGACAGTAAACCTGAACACGTCTTCACCTGCAAACTCAGACACAAGTTTACAATTTTACAACACGGTCGAGGTCGCACTGGTCATTTCACCGACACCATTTTCACAAGAATCACGGCTCATCTATTTGCGAGGCTCCTTGACGTCTCATTGGTTTGCGCAGTACAGCCGACCACTGCCAACAAGGCTTTCACTGTGACTGTGACTGTGGGGTTTCAGTGCATCATCTTACACGTCACTGTGATTTCAGTCATACCGAACAAGTGTTAAGTTTTACTGTCAGAACATAAAAACAACAATAATAATAGTAATAATAATAGTAATCAAAGTGTTTGTGGCTGAACCTTCAGATGTCCCCGACACAGCCGTTCGTGTGTCAGAGGCAGCGTCTATGCTCGTGTGCAGAGGTGAGTCTGGTTCAAACTGATCAGGATTTCAGTGACTCTGCTCGTTTCTGTCATTTACACGATTGTTTTCTGCCACAAGATTCCTCCGAGTTTGATCACTTTGAGGAGAGAACAGAAGTGAGAGGTACAGCAGTCGCCACTCCCCAAGATCAGCTCTAACCGCCGTAATCTCTACAGTTTGCGTGACGAAACTTTCTGCATTAAACCGTTTTCTTTAACCGTCATCACCCTCAAGTCCATCATCATCATAACCATCATCATCTTCATCACCTTCTTCCTCCTACTTTAACCTTCATCCTGAGTAACTGTGTGCTTGTTTTAAGCGTCATCTGTACACGACCCGTTATAATATCCCAAATATAATTCAGCTTCATTATCTGAGCTGTGCAGACGACGGTCACGTCAGTGTCTAAGAATCACTTTTCAAATTAATCCTGATATGACGAGATTTAAAATCCAGCCAGTTTAAAGATGTACAGTTCTTTTATTTTATTGTAGTAAAGAATTACAAGTTTCTGACTATACTTATGATTTTTATCACGTTGTTTTCTGAATTACAAAAATGTCAACATTCCTGTTGTAAAATCTGATTTATTATATTCTCATTATGGTTTTGGTTGCATCTCAGACTTCGCTGCTCAGATTTTAAAAATAAAAATGAGGTTTTCAATAAATAAACAGTAAGTCTGATTTTTGTAAAGCTAAACTTAAAATTGGACTATCTCACCTCAAATTCAGAACTTTGATAAATTAACAGTATTTTCAGGATTGTGGAGTTTCATCTGAAATATTTAAAGGTTTCACGACCTGATCGTCGTCTGCTCAAACATAAACTGTTCACTGATCTGACGTCTAACGGCGAATATCTTTCCGTGGTCACTTTATGAAGTGTAATGACTGTTAACGTGCTGTGGACGTGTTATTGTCTGAACTGCTCATCGGTGCGGCCCACACCCGTCTTCCTGTTTCCCCTGTTATCGTGTTTCGTTGTGTTTTTAGCAGCTTTGGATACTCGACGACCTGCAGCAGCTTTCACGTGTCAGTCGTTCTTTTTCTGAGTTTACATTTTTTTCCTCACCAGAAGAGAAAAAGCCTGCAGAAGAAACTGTTGAGTGGACTGAGGTCGAGGGCAGAGGAGAACTCCCTGAAGGTATAACTGCAAATGTTCTGGCTGTTCATAAAGCTCGGAGCTGAAATATAATGAGGCGCTGCCAATCAGCTGACTGTTATGTTTGTCTGCCCACTTAAATTCCACTTAAATGCTTCAAACACCAACTGCTGCTTACAGAAGCTGTTCTTCTCCTCAGGTGTTACTTCTATGATCCTGCATGTTACCTGTTTTTGTCATGTTTTTGTCTCATCTCTCTGCAGTTATTCTGTTCTTGCCTTCATGCTCTTATTAACCTTCACTGGAGCTTTCCATGCAGTAGATCTGGCAGAGTAGACGGTAGAGCTTTGCTGAAGTAGTTTTAATGTGACCTTTCTTGATCTTTCAAGTTCCTGAGATTCACAGGATGCCAGAGGAGAAACCCTCTGAGCCTGAAGCTCCGCCTCCACCTCTGGTCAAAGGTATCTACAAATGTCTGTTCTTTATATTCTTCTTCGTGTGGTGTTTGTCTTGTTGGTATGTCACATCTTTTCTTTTTTATTTCCATTCTTTATTGTTTTCCTAAATTAATAATAAGAAAGAAACCTTGATGTTCAGTTTAATGTGGTGAGAAATTGAAATGAATGATGATGTTTTAAAGTACCTGAAGCAAAGAAGCTACAGCCTGAAGCCCCTGCTCCACCTCAGAGAGAGGAACGTCCAGCTCCAGAAGGTAATGTTCATGATGCAGTGAGTCACTAAAAATGTCTTATTTTATGTGCTTGTGGGTCTTTATTGGCTCACGTTCTCAACTGTTTATGTAAATGATGCGAATTACAAATCTTTACCAGAAAGCATCATACTTTTACACAAACTTCAGGAAATCTCATGATATATTATATTGGATACATACACTATATTTAAAACTTTAGTCAGGTTTTTGTAGCACAAACTCACCAACTTTAGCATGAATATGAAATTCAAACTATTCACAATTATGCTCTCAAGATCTTTCAGATTTAATGAGTATTTTTTAGGCTTTTTTTGTCTCTTTAATTGTTGTGTGAAGTATTTTCTTGCTTTCTTACAATGCGTAAATAGCATTGAGTTCTTGCTGTCAGGTTTTATGTGTCTCCTCTTTGCCCCAAGCTCTTACAACTCTGTGGTTCCTGTGTTAAATGATGGTAATATTTCTCTGTTAACCTTGAAGAACCAGTAGTCTTCACCCAACCTGAACCTTACCCACCCAAACCAGCAACACCAAAACTGGTTCATTCAGAACCTGAAGTGAAACCCGTGAAACCAGTGGTGCCTAAGCCTGAAGTGGAACCCGTGAAACCAGTGGTACCTAAGCCTGAAGTGGCTCAAATTAAGCCTGAGCTCCAAGAACCAAAAGCTGTCCCCACTAAGAAAACGCCAGAGGCCTTAAAACCAAAAGGTAATGTAATGAACACTTTGTTTTTCTGATGTTCAAATGGAAAGTCATTACATCCCAAGTTCTTCTAGTTTTGTTTCATGTTGCTGTGACCTAAGTGTGCACTTCTTAACATGTTCATATATGTCATGGATGTCCTTTGCTGCTAACCTCTTGATCTTTAAGCATTAACACTGTCTATAGTGTGGACCACACGTGGTGTTTGGAGTGTTTGAATATAGCCTTTAAAAAAGACATTGCTTTGGTGTATAAATAACAAATCTAACAAATTTTGATCATGAAAATACATCTATGGTAAGTAAAAGAATAAACATTCAAACATATAAATGCTGTGCAAAGTGCCAGCTGTAGACAAACTAGCAGAAGCCACAATTCAGCCAGTCTCTACAATGATTACTTCAACAAAGACTGACGCTAGCAGAACAAAACCGTGGTTCAGAGGGTTGGGAAGCTCATCTGTAACCGGAAAGTTGCCGGTTCGATCCCCCAGCTCTCTCTGTCCTGGTCGTTGTGTCCTTGGGCAAGACACTTCACCTACCGCCTACTGGTGTTGGCCAGAGGGGCCGATGGAGCGATATGGCAGCCTCACTTCTGTCAGTCTGCCCCAGGGCAGCTGTGGCTACAACTGTAGCTGCCTCCACCAGTGTGTGAGAGTGAGAGTGAATGAATAGTGGAATTGTGCGCTATATAAATCCAATCCATTATTAAAAGGTAATGAAGGGACATGTTTTTCATGTGTGACACTAACTCTCTTTACAACAAACAAGGCTCAGCTGTGTATTTAATGTACTGTGACTGTGTCTTTCTCTAAGCACTCGATCGAGTGTTGACGCCACCGTGGTTACCAGAAGGTTACTGAACATATACACTGTATGCATTTTTTCCTTTAAAGTACCAAAACCACCAAAGTCAGAAGAACCTGTACTTCACCCAAGTGCAGTCCTTGCTTCTCCATCATTGGAACATCTTCCAACTGAAGGTATAGATTGTTAACCAAAGTCGTGTTGCTTCTTTTTCTCTAATATCATCTTTCCTACTTTGACTTCACTCATTAAGAATGTATCTTTGATTCCATATGAATCTTAATTGTTAGCTGTTGGATAAAAAAATACACAATCTTCTCTTAAGTGCAAGAAACACCAAGACCAGAACAACCTGTACCTCAACCATCTGCACCCAAAGTTACTCCACAAAAAGTTGAAGATGTCCCAGTTAAAGGTACTACAAAGAGTTTGTTGAAAAGCTGCTGTGTTGTGCCGGTTTCTTTTATACTTGTTAGTATAACTTTTGCTTTTCTGAAATATCTTACATGAATATCTTTCAGCATGCTAAGCACTCGTTAGAGTGTGACTACAAATTTTTGGTATTAAAAAAAAAAAATTAAATATTAAATAAATCTTCTTTTAAGTTGCTTTAGAATCAAAGATACACGAACCTCCAAGAAAACCATATTTGCTGGCTGATAAACATCAGCAGGAAGTAACTGAACCAAGGGACCTGGAAACTCCAGAAAAAATCAAGGCTCCTGAGGTTCCTGAAGCACCAAAGAAGGTTCCTGAAGCACCAAAGAAGGTTCCTGAAGCAACAAAGAAGGTTGCTGAAGCACCAAAGAAGGTTCCTGAAGCACCAAAGAAGGTTGCTGAAGCACCAAAGAAGGTTCCTGAAGCAACAAAGAAGGCTACAGAGGAACCAAGGAAGCTTCCTGAAGAACCAAAGAAGGTTCCTGAAGCACCAAAGAAGGCTACAGAGGAACCGAGGAAGCTTCCTGAAGAACCAAAGAAGGTTCCTGAAGAACCAAAAAAGGTTCCTGAAGAACCAAAGAAGGTTCCTGAAAAAACAAAAAAGGTTCCTGAAGAACCAAAGAAGGTTCCTGAAAAAACAAAAAAGGTTCCTGAAGAACCAAAGAAGGTTCCTGAAGCACCTAAAAAGCCTCCCAAGGAACCAAAGAAGCTTCCTGAAGAACCAGTTCCAGAAACACTGAAGAAAGTTCCAGAAGTAGCAAAAACAGCTGTGGTAGAACCACAGAAAGTTCCAACAGCACAGGTTATAGAACGATCAGCAGAGCCAGTGAAAGATCTAGAAGTGTCAGCAGAACCACAACATTTGGAAACACCAATACAACAACCGCAGGCCAAAAAGTCTGAAGGTAGATATGTCTGTCAATACCATTTGGTTGGTCTTATAACCACTTACTAGTAACTCATCTTGACCTATTAACACAATAAGTTGGTCTTGTTGAAATGCCGTAAGCTTTCTTCAAAGATTTTGTTATGATTTGTGTGTTGACTGTTCACTGTTTGTTACTTCATATCAGTCATCCAAACAGTCAAACAAAGGGGGATACCAACAGCTCTAGCTAAACCACAGCTGGAGGCGAGTACACCAGTCAAAGGTATGCTTTGACTTTGAAAGGTTCCCCGTGGATATTCAGCATTTTTATGAATTCCTTAGAACATGACTAGATACGTTTGCTTCTATAATCAGATGAGATCGTTGCTTCTGGAAAAGTAGAAGACAAGCCAAAGGCCATAGAAATCCCTCAGCAGAGAGGTAGAAATTCATAATACTTTTAAAATAGTTGTAAAATAAGGGTCGTAGTTGAATATGTACCACACTAAAGTTTGTATTTTTGTGTCTTGGTGGTGTGTATGTGTCGTGTTTTCTTCTTGGCCACCGCTCCATGGTGCATTTCTTCAATCTTGGGTAATATCTTAAAATTTATCCCAGTTCCTCTGAAGACTCATCTGAAGCCAACAGCTGAGGTTGAAGGCAGAAAGGAGTGTCCTGCAGAAAAAGGTGTTGAAGAAAGGACTTCCCTTACAGAAGCTGACTACAGGAAACAGGAAGTCGACACATATGAAGAAGGAGTCAACGAGTCAACTGCAAGAGAAGAAACCATTTTGAAAACTGAGATAATGGAACAAATTGAAAAGACAAAGGAGGTGGTTTCTGTATCATACAGAGAAGATCGTCAGGTAGAGATTATAGAGCAATGGAAAACAGATTATGAGGCTGAACAACTGGAGTGGACTGGACCTTACAAACCTGAGAAAATAGAGAAAGAAATGTCTCAGTGGTCTGCTTCTCCAACTCTAAAGGGGTCTGCCCATTCTCCTGCAGAACAAGATGTTGCACCTCCACCTGAAATGTCTCATCTTTTGCAGAAAAAGGTTTCTTCTCCTGATGTTGGTGTTACATCAGAAAAAGAGGCTTACAAGAAGAAAGAGCAGGCCGAAGAGGCTGGCCTTCCTACTGCGTATTTACAGACAAGAGTTACTGAATCATTATATCATGAAGAAATTCAAGACTCTGCAATAGAGGAACTTAAGTCTAAAAAGGTCACCACATCAAAGAAGCCGAGAGCTCTTACAGAAGTAATTTGTTTGAAGCAAGATGGGTCTGTTGAAGGTAAAGCAGATGTTCCCCAAACCACTCTTTCTCACCCTGCAGCAGTTTCTCCTACAATGGTATCTTCAAGTCAAGACATGGTGAAAACTCCTAAAACTTCCATAAATGTATGTGATGAAGATATTCTACCTCTGGACAAGCCAAGTCTTCTATCAGAAGATGCATCGATTAAACAAAGTAGGGATGGATCACGTTTTGTTACAGATCAGATTCCTTCACCCGAGGAGAGACGCTGTTCGGAGGAAGACATTTCTCCAGCAAAGAAGTCTGTTCTGCCAACCAAACACAGCTCCCCTACACTCTCTGAGGCAGTTTTTGGCCTAATAGAAGATCTGTCCCTTGAAGAAGACACTCCTGTCAAGAAACCTATTCCTTCTGTGCCTGCTCCAGTAAAAACATCTCAAGTTCAGCAAATCTCTCCATCTTTGAGAGTTTCTGAGGAAGCAAACAACTCTGCAACTGAAGCTACACCAACAAGAGCAGATGACAAGAAAGCAAAGAAGCCAACACAGAAGACTGACCAACAGGCTCTTGATACAGGTATCTGAGCCACACAGGCTCCACGATCGCCTCTCTTAAACTTTACTTTCACTAATATCTTGTACTCATCGTGGTTAACAAGAAAACCTTAGTCCATATTAAGCTGATCTTTTTAATGACGATTTGAGGCAGTCTTGGTCTGTTAACCTCTTTTACTGCTGGGATTTTGTTTTCATTCATCATCTTCATTCTTCAGCCTTCATCCACATCTTTATCTCTGTCGCTGTTTCAGCCTGTTTATGATGTTTGCAGAAATGTGCCTGAAATATCTGTGTCTAGTCTTGGCTGACTGTGCTGCTGTCTCGGTTGTGACCTTGACATCTTGTATTCCTAAAGTGCCTCCTCCTGAGGAGAAGAAACCATCTCTCCCAGCACCAAAGCCTTCACCTACTCCTCCTCGTGAGCAGAAGGGGGCTCCCCCTGCAGGTAGCCTGTTCAGTTTGTTCCTCATCTTTGCTGAATCTTAATGGGCCAAACTTTTTCTAATCTTCATCTCTATTTGTTTGTCCCTTCTGTCTAAGTCATCTTCAGATTTCCATGTTTATTTTTTGTTTTATGTACTTACTGTGAGTCAGTTTGTCGTGACCTTGGCATCTTGTATTCTTAAAGAATCTCCCCGAGAGGAGAAGAAACCATCTGCACCAGCACCAAAGCCTTCACCTCCTGCTCCCCCTGCTCCTGAGCAGAAGGTGGCTCCCCCTGCAGGTAGCCTGTTTAGTTTGCATGTTCCTCATCTTTGCTGACTCTTCATGAGTTGACCTTTTTTGTCTTTGATTTTTTGTATTCTTCCTCTCTAAGTTGTTGGATTTTTTTAAAATTAATGCGTGTATTATGCGTAAGTTTGCACTGACCAAGCTTATGGCTTCTTGGTCGTGACCTTGGCATCTTGTATTCTTAAAGTATCTCCCCCAGAGGAGAAGAAACCATCTGCACCAGCACCAAAGCCTTCACCTCCTGCTCCCCCTGCTCCTGTACAGAAAGTTGCTCCTCCTGCAGGTAGTTTCTTCGCTCACTTTTGTTATTGTTGTAAATGTTGTCTTTCTGTTTGGTTTCATTTGGTGGGTGACAATCGCCTCATGTTTGCTTTAACTTCACTGGCTGACTGTTGTTAGTCCTCTCTGGTGTCTCTACTGACCACATGGCAATCTTGGTCATGATCTTGGCATCTTCTATTATTATTTCCTTCAGAGGAAAAGAAACCATCTTCTCCAGCGCCGAAGCCTTCGGCTCCTGCTGCTCCTGCAGCCAAAGTTGCTCCTCCTGCAGGTACTTCTGTTACACCTCTGTTTGTTATTATAAAAAATTCTCCATGTTGTCTTATTCTGTTTCTGTTTGAGTTACTGTTATCTTTGTTGCCCATGTAAACTTTTCTTCCATCTTAACATCTTTATATTGTTCTCTGTCTGTTCCAATTTGTTGCTACTTTCGTGTCTTCTCTCTTGGTCGTAACCGTTGATATTTTGTACTTCTAAGTGTCTCCTCCTGAGGAAAAGAAGGTGCCTCCACCAACAACCAAGCCAACAGCAGAGAGAGTGGGTCCCCCCGCAGGTAGTTTCCACTGCTTATCATTAATCTTACTGACTGTTCTGTTTGTCCTGCCTTTGAGAAATCTGTTGGGTCTTAACAACAGTGAATTCTGTAGTTTTATACGTTTCGTTCATCTGTTTGTCAGTTGGTTGTTGCTTGTTGACCAGATCTTTGCCAGTGATTTAATCATGTTGGCGTTCTTGTAGCTGAAGTTGCATCGTTGGAGAAGGAAGCTCCTGCACCAGCCGTAAAGGCTGAACCAGCTCCTGTATCAAAGGAAATCTCGCCGCCTGAAGGTAACATCTGTTCTTTCATGTATGCTCCTCTCTTATGTTTGTCTTCTACTTTGAAGCATTTTTAATGGCACAGCTTCAATCTTCATACCAAACATATTTACCTTTTCTTTTAAAATGTGTTTCCTGTTTACATCTGTTGGTCTGTTTCTATACACAACAGTTCACTACCACACTTTGATCCAATTCACTTCTTTAATATTAACACAATTTGCTGAATGAAGCCAAATGACCTTATAAAGGATGTTTAAACATCTGGGGGCATCATGTTTGCAGTAATAAAACGTGTTAAACAGCTGATGAACTTCCTGCTTCTTCTTAAAGCTCACTGTCTCTATTTCTGCAAAGTATTCTGCTGAAAGCTCAAAGCAGTAAAACAACCCCAAACACAGCTGCATGCCTCAAACAAATGAACCATCTTTGGCTTTGACTGAGCCTTTTGTCTAACTCTGTTTGCATTGTTTGTACTTATAATGATTTTATATAATTTTTTGCAGACAAGGAACCAGTGTCAGCACCTGGACCAACAAAAGGTATGCAAAACCTTTTTATTTCAAAGAAACAAAGCACAACCTGCTTCAATTTTTTGTAGCCTTTTAGGATATTTTAGTTTCATCTACATGTGTAAGTGTGATTCTGTGTTATACTGTAGAAAATATTTTATTATTTTCTGTGTTATTATGGTGATATTATAAAAGGTGCATTTGCTGCCCAAACCACAGTGCCGTCTCTTAAGCAAAAGGGTAAGATTCCTGTTCAGGAGGCAAAAACACCCGAATCACCTAAGCTGAAGAGTAAGTTCACCAGAATACCGAAAGAGAAAGAACCAGAACCAGAGGTCATTAAGCTGAAGAAGGTTCCAGTGAAACCTCCAGAGCCAGAGAAACAAGTCGTAACTCATAAGGCAGAAGTGACGAGGCATCACGATCCAGAGCTAGCAGTTCATGGGCTTCATGACAGAGACGATCGAGAGATAATCACACTTGGTAGAACTGAACGAGTATTCACTGCAGATGAGGAAACTATTGAGTTAAGCCATTTTGAGGAAATGGAAAGCCTTACAGTTGTGCATAAACCAGAACCTGGCAAATGGACAAGAACCTTAAAACCTCAGAAAGACGAGGCACCGGAGGAGCCGCATGTCGCAAAGAAGAAAATAACTAAATTGCCAAAAGCAGATGAGCAAAAAGAATCAGTGAAACTAAAACCATTTGAAACATTTGGGAAACAAGATGCTGAATTACAAGCAATCAAACTAAAAAAGGTGCCACCTAAACCAAAGGAGCCTGAAAAGGAAGTCATAACTCATAAAGTTGAAGTGACAAGGCATTATGATGCAGAATTAACAGTCCAGAAACTTCGTGATAGAGAGGATCGAGAGTTAGTAACAGTTGAGAGAAAGGAACGAGTTTTCACAGCAGCTGAAGAGACATCTGAACTCAGCTTTGCAGAGGAACCTGAAAAACTGGAGGCAGAAGATGAGAAATCAAGATGGGTAAGAGCCCCAAAAGCACCAAAAGAAGAGGAACCAGAGTCAGATTTAAATAAAAAGAAAATAAAAAAATTACCAAAGAAGGACGAGGACCAGGAAGTAGTTACACTGAAGCCATTTCAAAAACCCCAAAAACAAGAAGCAGCTGAACCTCCGAAGGCTGAGACAGAAGCTGAGGCAAAAACAGATACTGAGCGGAGTCCTTACATGAGAGGTGAGCTGCCACGAAGAGATCAACCTGCTGCTGCTGTAAAACACCAGAAAGATGATGACGATGCTCCACTGATGAATGACAATGCATCTCCACATATCAACAAAGACCAAAAGGAAATCCCACATAAGAAAAAGGTTGATCAAGTACCCAAAGATGTAGAAACTACAGCGGCTGAAAAGCTCCGCAGAAAACCTAAAATTATTTCTACACCTGATAAAGAGAAAGAGCAGGTTGTGTTGAAACCATTCACTAAAATCACCAAGCCTGAAGAAAAGCCAGAAAAAGCATCAGAAGAGAAGAAGAAGCCTTTGGACACAAAGGTACCCAGTCAAGCAACTAAAGAGCCGAAGGAACAACTTAAGAAAGCTGAAAAGACTGTAACGCCTAAAAAAGACAACGAAACACCTCAGGAGAAGGAGAAACCAGCTGAGAAGCCCAGTCCTCCAAGTCAGAAAGAAGAAGAGAGACCGAGTCCTCCAAAGCAAACCGATATCCTGAAGAAAAGTCCAGAAATCAAAAAGACTCCTTCACCCAAAGCCAAGATAAGTCAAGATAAGCCTGAAGAGGAAAAGCCCCTCAAACCTATTGAGCAGCTGAAGAAGGTTGAACTAAAAAAGACCCCATCACCCAAGATAGAGAAAATAAAGCCAAGTGAAGTGGAGCAAATTCCCATCGAGAAGAAGCCAAGTGGTGAAAAAGTCAAAAGGATTCCCAAGACTGTTTCGCCAAAAGACTCCACTGAAACCGTGACCCTCAAAAAGGTGCCCAAGAAGCCCTCACCAGAGGGGCCCTCAGAAAGGCCTGATACAGGGCGGATCCCTCTGGTGAAGGAGATCTCTCCTGGAGCTGTGGAGATGAAGCGGGTGACAACCCAGCCAGAGGAGGAGGTATGTGAAGAGGAGGGTGAAAAAATGGTAGCCGACGAAGATGAGGAGGTCTGGGACTGGGAGCTGGTTCCACCGGAAGACTGGGAAGGTGAAGGGGTGGATGGGGCGCTGGAGACTCCAGGCATGCCCGGCGCCAAGAGAGGTGAGGTGAAGGCCGGTGAACTCGTCCAGCTGATGACTCTGGAATCGCCTCATCCCATTTCAGACGATTCATCTAATCTTCATTACATCCAATTTTACGTTACATTATATATTTGTTCATCTGTTTGTCTGTCTGCTCATTGCCCATCCATCCTTTGTGATGTTTTTAAGTGGTCATCATCTTAAATCCGTCCTCAGTTGTGTCATCAGTCATTCGATGCTCATCTTCATCACTGTTTTTATTATTCACTGCAACAGTTTTTCCGTTTCCATCTCACCTTCATCCTCGTCACTGAACTTTTTTTTTTTACATGTGTGTAATTTGATGTTCAGCTGTGATCTGGATACGATCTTGAATCTTGGCTGTTAGTTTTGTTAACATCTTTATCTTGGTTTGTGTTGGAGACTAGGATGAGCTCTTGCAGTGAAGCTTAAAACTTGTCCTACTCTTTCTTGCTCAGATGGAAAACCAACAGAAGAGCCCGCGAAAGGCCGAGGTCGAGGATTTGGGGGTGAGAGCTCACTAACATTAGATCTCATCAGCACAAACCATTCGGCACTTTCATTTGCTTCATACACACTTGTAAAGCCAAAGTTGTTTTTTTGTGTGTGTCTTTAGAACAAAACCAAAAATATATTTTATGTTACAATTTTAATTTTGAGTTCAAAGCTCGTTTCTGACTGACAGCTGTGTCTGTGTATCGTCGTGAGCATAAATCTAAAGCTTTTTTGTCCTGTGGGATTCGTTGTTTGTGTCGAATATGTTTATTCTTCACAGTAGGTTTAAGTCACAGTAGGTAGCTCACAGTTTCAAAGTAAGCTGCTGTCTAATTCGTCACTTGCCCCAACATCTGAATCAACAAGAGGAGTTTTTGTGTCTGATGTTGCAGTGAGACAAACTCCATCTCCTGGTGAAGGAGGCAGGGGCCGGGGTCTAAAGCCAGGTGGAAAAGGCCCATCACCTCCCGAGGACCCATTTGGAGGATTCAAGCTCAAACCTGTCCAGCTGAAGTTCATTAAGAAGCTTAAGGACATTGTGCTGCAGGAAGCTGAGTCCATCGGCTCCTCCGCGGTGTTCGAGTGCGAGGTCTCGCCTTCCACGGCCATCACTTCGTGGATGAAAGATGACAGCAACTTGCGTGAGAGCCCCAAGCACAAGTTTACATCTGATGGCAAAGATCGCAAGTTGCACATTATTGATGTGCAACTATCTGACACTGGAGAATACACGTGTGTGGCTAAGAATGCGGGCAAGGAAATAACATGCACAGCCAAGTTAATTGTTGAAGGTAAACGATTGTTTTAATCCAACATCAATTTTTAAAAACTTATTTGACATTCATGAAAACACTTTTAATCACCTTTTTCCCACAGAGCTGCCTGTGAAATGGTTGAAGGAACTGGAACCAGAGACAACATGCATTAAGGGTCAGCCAATGTACCTCACCTGTGAGCTGAACAAAGAACGGGACGTCATTTGGAAACGTAACGGTCAGGTTCTGAAAACAAAGGCTGGAAAAGTGGCTGTTAATGTAATTGGCATGCAGCATGCTGTGACCATCCAGAACTCCACCGATGAAGATGGCGGCGCCTACACCTGTGAGGTCGATGGACAAGAGGACGTCAAGACTACAACTAACGTCAAAGTTATTGGTAAGAAGTCTGCAGAGCATGGTAGCAATGAAACAAGATAAATACAGTCATTGTGCCGTCCATCGTTCAGGGTGAGTCCACCTACAAGCTGGATTGGTCCCAGGCTGAAACTGTCCCCCAGCAGTTAAAAACCAATATGAAGGGCAGCGACTATGAACAGTAGAGCTTGTATTTATGCACCATTTAAGGCCTAAGTTGATCCCTGTTTGAGTTGCCTTATGCTGCACCAAAGAAAACAGACCATGGCACAACCAAAATTACTGTGACGGTGTGCAGTCTCATTGTTCTGGCAAAGATGGCTGCTCAAAGACGGGAATCCGTCGCCATCTTTAATATGACCTTGATGCATCAAGATGGCAATAAAGCTGCACTAGGACGGCGTCAGTCTGCACACTCAAGCTCTCTTGCAGCCAATCTACCAATCCAGTGAACCAAAGATTTTCCCTAGTTACACAGAAGTCGTTGTCATATTTCCTTAGTGTGACTGAGGCATAAGAGTGTGTCTTGTTGAGCAGTTTTCCACTGTAGGAACAAATATAATGTGAACCCTTCCTCCTCAGAAACCATCAAAGACTGGCTGGTGAAGCCTCTGAGAGACCAGCATGTGAAACCAAAGGCAAAGGCCACCTTCAAGTGTGAGCTGTTCAAGGACACGCCCAACTGGAAGTGGTTCAAAGGAGAAAACGAGCTTACTCCCTCTGACAAGGTCGAGATCAATAAAGATGGAAAGGACATGACGCTCAGCATCAATAACTGCCAGCCTGATGATGTATCAGACTACACCATCCAGGTGGAGGATCGCAGATATACAGCCAAGCTGACACTTGGAGGTTGGTGTATCCACGTTGGGGAAGCATGAGGACCACGCTTTTCCAATTGCAAAGATTTCTAACTCTAACTTTCTTTGGGTGCTTTCAGAGCGTGAGGCTGAGATCCTGAAGCCACTCTCCAGTGTGGAGGTGGTTGAGAAGGAAGAGGCCAACTTTGACTCTGAGATATCAGAGGACGATGTGGCCGGTGAATGGAAGCTGAAAGGCCAGGTGTTGACTAGATCTCCGGTAAGATATTTAACAATGCTTTGTCTCAGAGTAAATTATTGGAGATAAATATCTGAATTTCAGGAGCGGCACCACGCCTCCAAACATGCTCCGTCCAGTTCTCATCTATATAGGTTCCCCCAGTTCACCAAGCTGTTCCTTCTCGTTTCCGTGCCCCACCCTCCCTCCGCTTTTCAAGTCTTCACTTCTATTTAGTGCACGGGGATCTGCCAGGAGCCGTCGGCTCTTTGAGGCCTTCCCCAAACCGCAGCTCAGTTCATGTCCAAGCGTCACCTTTACCTACTAATGTGCTGTCAAACCTAAAATGAGGACGTGGGCCCAGCTAGTGAGATAGCAGCTAAACGTGAGCTCGTCGCAGGACTCAGGCCACTCGAAACCACAAATGAGAGGATCATATACTTCTGTGCTGTAGTAAATTTAGTAGGGTTTATAGAAATGTGAATAGGGAAGTAGCACTCATGCCTCTTTGTTTTGCAGACCTGTGACATTAAAGCTGAGGGCAAAAAACGTTTCCTCACACTGAAAAACGTGCAGCTGGATCAGGCTGGTGAAGTGACATACCAGGCCCTGAACGCCGTCACCAGCGCTATGCTCACCGTCAAAGGTACGGATTTACCAAAGACAAAAATTCCCCTGTTGTAACCTGCTGCATTTTGTTGGTCATGGAAAACTGTTGCAGAGCAAACACGGTAAGAGAAGCTGTGGTTGTGTCTTTGTTTCTGTTATTAATTGCCAAATCGTTCGCACCTCTCAGAAATCGAAATGGGCTTTGTTGACCCGCTCAAGGACCTTTCTGTGCCTGAAAAGAAGCAGGCTAAGTTTGAGTGCACCATCACTAAGGACGTGTCAAAGGTCATATGGTTCAGGGGGACAGAGATTGTCACTCCAAGCCCTAAATATGAAATAATTGATGACGGAAAGAAGCACATGCTGATCATAAACAGCTGTGAGTTTGATGACGAGGCTCAGTACACGATCGAAGCGTTGGGTCAGAAATCAACGGCTCAGCTGATGGTGGAGGGTAAGTGGCAAAGAGAAGCACCACGCTTCATGTTGTTCATGTTTCCTCTGTGAGCTCGCTCAGTGGCCAATGTCTGTCTGCGCTGACTCGATGTATTCCAGGCATGAGGCTGAGTTTTGTCCAGCCGCTTCAGGACCAAACGGTCAAAGAAGGTAACGCGGCACGCTTTGATCTCGAGCTGTCTCATGAGGACGTGCCAGTGGTCTGGTACCGAAACGAAGTCAAACTCCACGTGAGCCGAACGGTTCTGATTCACGTGGAAGGAAAGAGACACACTCTAGAAATGAGGACGCTGAGTCTAGATGATACCTGCCAAATTAAGGCAGAGGCTAAAGGCATTTACTCCATGGCCAAGCTGACGGTCGTAGGTAACTGCGCTCCCTCGTTTCCTTTTCACTTCTGTTTCACAGTAGCGTGACTTACATGACTCACTTTTTGCATTGTCATATTGTATACTGCATTACAAGACTGCTCTTCACAGAGAAAAATTATGAAAATCTACAAATTATTTGTAATAAACCAAAACTTCCTGTCTGCTCCAGAGGGCGACCCCATCTTTGTGGTGAAGCTACAGGATTACTCAGCCACCGAGAAAGAAGAGGTGACCCTGGACTGTGAACTGAGTAAAGACGTCCCGGTGCTTTGGTACCACGAAGAGAAGGAAATCATCGCCTCCAAGATGGTCATCATGAGGTCAGAGGGCACGCGCAGGTCTCTGGTCCTGAAGAAAGTGGAACTGAGCGACAAAGGCAAATATGTATGTGACTGTGGAACAGACAAGACGTCAGCCAACATCAATATTGAAGGTAAGCACGGTGACATGATTGCCTAAATTCTTTTAAACATAAAAATCAGTTGAATCATAAATTAATCGTAAAGCTGTCTAAGATTTACAGGTTGCTAGGTCAAAATAAACCCGTAAAACGTTAAATGTTCAAGCCTTTCACTGCACAAGGAAACATGACTCCGAAGGGAGGTCCAGGCCTCGTCAGCCTAGTGAGCGACCCCGTAGCAACCTCACGTCTCTAAAAATGCACATCTCCACACCGGTCTGGGAATGACACATCGATGCCTGCAGTTCACATCAAAGACAGCAGCTTCTCTGCAAATGCTCACTGAGCAGCAGTAAAACCTCAGAAAGAGATGCAAAGAGCATTTAAAAGTTGTGCCTCACTGCTGAAATCCCCACAACTTTAAAAATGAATGAAAAATAAAAACTTTGAAGGCGAGTGTTCACAGTTTCCAGTTTTTTTTAACTTTTCATGGTGAGCTGTGGGCGAGTTTGCAGCCGAGTCAGCGTCTTCCATGGGAACTGCAGGAAACCATGGCAACGTGACCCAAAAATCACTCGGCAACCAGAATCCACATTTTCCCCTAGCGACTGACCGAGGCCGCCGAGACTGTGTATGAGGACAGATGATGGATTTACTTTCTTTAAATCAAAATAAAAAAGAACTTTGGATTAAAATGAGAAATCCGAGGGAACAAACTGAAACTGATAGTTTCCAGTTCTTCCATTTTTTGTTGTTTAGCTGTAAAATCAGTCCTTTCTTCCAGAAGCAAAACAAACTGCATTTTCATATCATGACCCTTTTCCCCAAAAGCACGCGACATCAAAGTCGTCCGGCCGATTTATGGCGTGGAGTTGTTTGATGGAGAAACGGCTCGTTTCGAAGTGGAGATCTCTGAGGACGACGTCCACGGACAGTGGAAGCTGAACGGAGCGGTGCTCAGTCCGTCCTCTGTGAGTGCTTCATCACAAGCGCCTCATTGGCAGCGCTCTCCATAACATGAAGCCAGTTTATCAGACTGTTTACGTCTTTGTTTAACAGGATGTGGACATCATCGAGGAAGGAGGCAAGCACACGCTGATCCTCTACAACTGCAAAGTGTCCATGACCGGCGAGGTGGCGTACTCTGCTGCTAATGCCAAGTGCGCCGCTAACCTCAAGGTCAAAGGTAAACCAGCCCACTGACCTCATCATATTTCATAAAAAACATTTTAAATCATTGTAACCTAAAAATGTGAAACAAAAAATGAGAGCGTCTCATAGAATAAGCCAGCGGGGGATCGCAGCAGTTCAATCAAACCTCCGTCTGAGCTTCACCTTCTCAGGTCTGACTTCTCATCAGACTTCATCTCCACTGAACAAAGACACCATATATAAAAACGTCAATACTTTTACTCTGTGTTGGTTACTGTCACAGTTTGGGGCTCGTTATGACGACAGGAATCCTCTAAAATGAACTATACTGATAATTATGATTATCTAAATTCAACTAGGAGCCTAAGTTTTTCTGTTTTTCTCACTGTTTTTCTTCAGAACTCCCGCTGAACTTCCTCACACCCATGACTGATGTTCAGGTCTATGAGAAGGATGATGTGAGGTTCGAGGTCGAGGTGTCGAGAACTCCAAAGACTTTCCGTTGGCTCAAAGGCTCACAGGAGCTGCAGAGCGATGAAAAGTACGAGGTGATCCAGGAGGGAAATTTGTACGTCCTGGTGATCCGATCGGCCGCCTACGATGACGAGGCAAAGTACATGTTTGAGGCCGAGGACAAGAAGACGACGGGCAAACTGGTTATACAAGGTAACGTCGTGGTTGTATTCATTTTTTTTAAACTCCTTTGGCACCAGTGAAACCTTCAGAGAGTCAGGGCACATTATAATCATATGTTCACATTTAGATCAAATTATTACAGTTTTAAATTCGCCAAATAAACACTTCTGTCCAAACCTTCTCCAGATGAATCCAGTTTGGCAGATTTTTACCTCTGCTTTGTCTTCTGGTTCGGTTCACTTTGAACTAGAGATGGCACGATACCACTTTTTCATGTCCGATACCGATATCATAAATTTGGATATCTGCCAATACGATATGAATCCGATATAGTGTTTTTTAATCAATAAAACTGTTTTTTTAATATCTTGCTGCTTTTTGTATAAGTTCATACTCAAGTTAAAAAAAACACTAAAGCTATTCTGTTATACCTTTATGCAAAAAATGCACTGCACCCAAAATATTTCATAGTTCAGCAATACTGATCAAGCTAATAAACTTAAACCTGCTCCATCCTCCCTATTCTGGTGTTTTAAAGACAACTTAGCGTAAATATTAAGCAACCTGACTAACAGGGCTGCAAACTCCCAGCAAAAAAAAAAAAAAATAGGGAACCACCCCTCACGCGCCACCTCATGATGCTTAATCGACGTAATCAACTTTAATTTGATGCAGTGTGAAAAAAATGCACAGAAATAAATTATTTTTCAAGAAATATTAAATAGATTCAACATCTTTCTTCAACAAAATTGCAGACTGCACAGATGGTACCTTCCCAAAGGAAAAAGTACTATAGCTTACTAGGGTATATATATTAGACTTAACAGTTACTATATGCAGTAATTGACTTCTATTCATTTTACATCAAATTAAAACTTTGGGTGTCAGATAATTATTTATTAAAAGCTCGACATTTTAAATGAGAATAAGAAAGAAAAGTATGTCTTTGTGCCCCCTTTTCCCTGTTAATGCCCTATCGCCCCCCCCGGCTAAACTTTGCTAGATCCGCCCCTGCACAGTTACAGCCGTCAGCTACGTAGAAAAAGATCCTCGAGTAGAAAGAAATATTAAATAAATTCTAACAACAGCTGATCAAGCTTAAACGTGCTGCTGTTGTTCAGCCGCTGGTTTCCTCTTTCTGGTGCAAAGTGGGCCAAAAACAAACCAGAGAGATGGACTCGCGACAGAAAAGCCGATCAGCTGATCATTGATCAGTTTCATGATTGAAGTAGCAGCAAGAAGAGGCAGTCGCTCCATATATCGGTTGTTAAGCTTAACGCTGGAATGCTTTACAAACACTCAGAGATGAACTTACACACTTGCTTTACTTCTCTCTGGGATCACTTCCTCGGAGATGAAATGCCGGTTTGGTAGCAGGCTTCAAACACACACAGCTGCTCCAACGTGCTACGGTTACGAGCCCAGTGTCACACGTTTTGTGAGGTGTTTTTTTGATATTTAATGGATCGGATTACATTTTTTATTTCTCTCCGATATCCGATCCAGTAATTTAGGTCAGTATCGGACCGATACGTAATATCGGATCGGTCCATCTGTACTTTGAACACAGCGCTGGTGCTCATTTTTGTTTGTTTGTGAGTCACAAATACAAATCTGCTGTGTTCTGCTTCTACTCAAAGTTAAATGCACCAATGTCTGATGTCTTCCTGTGGCAGGTATTCGCCTAGAGTTTGTCAAAGCAATCAAGGATGTGACAGTAAAGGAGCGTGAAACAGCTGAATTCAGCGTGGAGCTGTCACATGACAAGATCCCGGTGGTCTGGTACAAGAACGACGTCCGACTTCATCCCAGCAAAGTTGTTCACATGTCGGCACAGGCGAAGGTTCACACGCTGGCCTTCAAGGAAGTCATCATCGACGACACGTCCATGATCAAAGTAGAGGCCATGGACAAGAGCATGACCGCCATGCTCACTGTCATTGGTCAGTGCCTCCTTTCTAAAGCACATTGAAACAAATGACATAAAAACATAGGACCAGATGACAGGACTTTAGAAAGAACAAACATTAAAGCAATCACAACTCATTCTGATTTAAAAGAAAAAGAAAAAGAAAACAGGTGTAAACAAAGCAAACAGAGCAGGTGACAGCAAGCCACACCCACCAACATCCAAGAGTTCATCCTGTCAGACTGATTCAGACACGCTTCTCTAACGCCTGATTTTCATAATGAACATACGTTTCCCCACACAGAGGGTGACGCCTACTTCACCACTAAGCTGCAGAACTACACAGCAGTGGAGAGGGACGAGGTGAAGCTGGTCTGCGAGCTGAGCAAGGCTGTAGCTGATGTGAAATGGTTTAAGGATGGGAAGGAGATCACCCCCTCCAAGAACATCGCCATTGTCACCGATGGCAAGAAGCGCATCCTGATGGTGAGGAAGGCAGAGAAGGCCAACATCGGAGAGTACACCTGCGACTGCGGCTCGGACAAAACCACAGCTAAGCTCAACATTGAAGGTAAACCATGGATCTGTCCCAGCTCTCATGCTTTATGCATGCTGCTTCTCTGAAAATCTCTGAACACGTTCAGTTTTCAGCTGTTGGTAAAAGTCCATGTAAATACAATCAGTCTGACCTTTGACCTGACAAACAGAAACCAAAGTGTTTGGTAACGAGCTGAGACGGTAATAAACGGATCATTTGGCATCTGTAGCCGTCGTATCTGGATATGTGCTTTGTTAGTTACAGTTCAGCTGTTTGAAGACCTTTGACGTGAACATAAATGATGTTTTGTTCTGATAAGCACAGAGGTCACCAGGCTGTCAGAGCTTTGTCAGCATTTATCTCTCTCTGTAGAAACGTTGGAGAGGAGCACCGGTTGGGTTTCTTGGTGGATCCTCAGCTTTGTAGATTAGAGCCTCATCATTGGCGAAGTTAAATTTGACTGCTTTAACAAACAGGCGCTCCACGGGTGAAGATGTTGCTGGTTTTTATAGTGATTTCTGTCCTTTTGCAGAGCGGGATATCAAAGTTGTCCGTCCGCTGTACAGTGTGGAGGTCACGGAGACAGAAACAGCCAAGTTTGAGACTGAGATTTCTGAGGAGGATGTCCATGGAAACTGGAAGCTGAAGGGAGAAGCTCTTCATCAGTCAGCTGTGAGTCTGCAGTGACCCGCCTGGCAGTCGGTTTCATATTCATCGCCACAGAGATGCTTTCAGCTGACTTTCATGTGCTCGTGTTTACCTCAGGATGTTGAGATTAAGGAGGAAGGAACCAGACACCTACTGATCCTCTACAACGTCTGCATGGACATGGCAGGACCCGTTGACTTCTCTGCAGCCAACGCCAGATCCAGCGCCCAGCTCAGAGTCAAAGGTCAGAGGTCATTTTAGCCCTTATTTTTTAAACGATGGACAAAACGTCTCTGACACGGAGGAAGCTCCGTGCCGTTTGGCTGAAGCACACACAAACAGCAGCCCTGGTTTCTGTCACACACGGGTGTCGCACGTCTCTGTAAGTGTTCAGCCAATCAGGGCCTGTGGTTATTTTCACCACTTCAGTCTTTATCTGAAGGCAGGCTGCTCTCTGATTGGAGGAGCAGTAACCTGAAACACGAACCAGACCACAGGATCTCCAGCAAGTGCACGCCGGTTCATTTGTTGAAGGAGCTAACCATGTCTTTACCCTCAGCTCGGTCCATCACGCTGGTCCATCCTCTGAAGGACGTGACGGTGACGGCTGGAGAGACGGCCATCTTTGAGTGCGAGCTGTCATACGAGGGCATCGCGGTGGAGTGGTTCCTGGGAGGGCAGAGGATGGAGGCCAGCGACCGGGTGAGTCTGACCACAGCAGCGCCCGCCTCTCCTGTAACTCGCTCCACACCGGAGAAACCGCTCACAGAGCTTTTCCTCCTTTTTAACAAAATGTTTCTCACTCATAAAACTTCTGCTTCACCACAAAAGAAGAAGGAAAAGAAATGGGACGACAGAAATAAAGAAAGTTAGTGTGGATCCAGTAAAACACTAAAAAATAACAGAGCGTTACTTTTATTAAGCCTTGAGAATTTTAGCGATTTCCTGCAAAAAACCGAGTCGGTGCAAAAAGAAATGATTTCATAGTTTCTGTTGTGATCACACAGACAGCATTAATGAAATACTATCTTTGTGATAAGAAAGCTTTGCTTATATGTTTTGTATTTCTGTTCTCACATTTGTAACATTTTCACTCCAGATTTGGAAACTTTTCTCTTTGGTTAGAAAATCCGAGCATACAAACCTTCTTTAGTGTGATTTAAAATGTGAGATGGGACCTTTTAGTGGAAACAGGTTTTCTTCAGGCACAAACAGACCTGCACTGAGTCTGTCACACGTCTGATTTTAAACAATCGCCATCAGGACACGTTTACGGTCGCCGGGCTCTGATTTGTTCCTGTCTCTGAGCAACAAAGCTGAGTTTTAAAAGAATTTCAAAATCTGAATCCCAGTTTGGATTATGAAGAAAAGACACGAGTTTTGTTTTGCAGATGTGGACAAGTTGTCTTTGTGATGTTTGATGTTTCTCTGGTTCTGCAGAGGCTGCAGCTAAAAATATCTGGGAGATAAACATGCGGCTCTTATCTGTGACTCTGACCCTCGAGTGTCGCCTTATCTGCACAAAGGCCTCAGATTCTTTCATCTCCATTAAATAAACAAATGTTTCTCAGCAGGTCGAGGTCATTTTGTGTTCCTGGTAGTTTCTAAACATATTACATGTGCTTGAATTAATAATCATGTTTTGCATTATAAGGAATGCATCAGCCAAACTAAATCTGCACTACTCGACCATCATTTGTTCGAACGAAAATTCCCCTCAGATGCTGTTTTCACTGTTTAACTGTTAGAGCACCAGATCCTCTCCCTGCTCACCTTTACTCATCGTCCTTTTGCGACTCTCTCTGTTATTTTTCTCTGAGAAAATCCTCAAAACACACCAAGTCCTGCCGTCTGAAGTTGCCTGTAGCTCTTCCTTTGTACTTCCTCTCCCATCACACTGTTTTTCAGCTTCCCTCTGTCACTGATATCTCAGATCTCAGCTGTAAGTCAAAAGCTTCTACCTGGACCCCGTTCCTACCGTTTGGGTCAAAGCCTGTCTACCCTCTCTGCTTCCCCTCATATCTGCTCTCATCTGCTCCTCACTACCACTGGAGCTGTTCCCAAAGCTGTGGTGATCACCCCAATACTGAAAAAAAAAACAGGATCCCAGTAATTTTGATCATTTCCGTCTCCAATTGACCATTTCTATCAAAACTTCTTGAAAAGACAGTCGCCGCACAACTCCACTCATACTTCACTAATAATAATCTGCATGAACAGTTCCAGTCTGGTGTTCGTCCCTCCCACAGCACTGAAACTAATAAAAATACTCACTGATCTTCTCATGGAAGCTGACTCTGGTTTACTCTCCATTCTTATTCTCCTCGATCTCACTGCTGCCTTTGATACTCCTCAGTAGGCTCGCCTCCATCGGTCTCTCCCATATCCCACTAGCTTTAAATCGCACTCAGTTTATTCGACTTAAATCCTTCACTTCTCAGCCCTTTCCTCTGGTTGCAGGCGTGCAGGGATCTGTCCTGGGGCCCCTTCGTTTCATTATCTAGCTTCTTCCGCTTGGACACATTTCACTGCTATGCCGATGACACCCAGCTGTATCTGTCCACTAAACCTGATTCTGCTCTCCCCCGTCCTCTCTCACCCTCTGCTTAGCTGAACTAAATTCATGGTTCTCTTCCAATTTTCTCAAACTCAACAGTAACAAATCCTCGTGGTCGGCACTAAACAAACACTGTCCACAACTAACAGCTTTTCTGTTACAGTCTCCGTTTCTCCATGTGTGAAAAGTCTGCGTGTCATCGGCGATGGTACTCGATCTTTTAGCTCCCACATCAGTAACGTCTCTCAGTCCGCATATTTCCAACTCCGTAACCTTAATCGTCTCCGTCCTTTTCTCGCCCCACATGCCGCTGCCATCCTTGTTCATAGCCCGGTCACTTCCCGGATCGATTACAGCAACTCTCTTCTTTTTGGTCGTAGTCAAAAATCTATCCATCAGCTTCAGCGTGTCCAGAACTCTGCTGCTCGTATCATCACCAGGACTCTTTCTATGGTAAATGGCCTGTATTTATATAGCGCTTTACTAGTCCCTAAGGACCCCAAAGCGCTTTACACACTCCAAAGTGTGGGGAGTGAGTTGGAGGGTGGGGTGGGCTGCTTTTAACTATGTAAAGCACTTTGTGCTACATTTTTTCTGTATGAAAAGTGCTTTATAAATAAAGATTGATTGATTTACATATTCAGTCATCCACCCATTCACACACTGGTGATGTGACCAGAAGCCAGTGAAGCAGCCACAGCCACCCTGGGGCGCACTGACAGAGGCGAGGCTGCCGGACACTGGCGCCACCGGGCCCTCTGACCACCACCAGTAGGCAACGGGTGAAGTGTCTTGCCCAAGGACACAACGACCGAGACTGTCCAAGCCGGGGCTCGAACTGGCAACCTTCCGATTACAAGGCGACCTCCCAACTCTTGAGCCACGATCACCCATGCACCACGTCAGCCCTGCTCTGCAGCAGCTTCACTGGCTTCTGGTTAAATACCGCATCAATTTCAAGATACTTTTGTGCACATTCAAGGCTACCCATCATCTCTCGCCTTCATACCGCTCTGGTTCAGATCACCGTCCCTTCCCCCCGGCTAGCCACCGTGGGGCGCAAGGCTTTCTGCTGCTCTGCCCCCCATCATCCCTTCCTCCTGAGATAAGAAACATCACTTCCCTCCCTCTTTTTAAGTCCAGACTCAAACTTCTACATAAATGTTTCCATCCTGCTACTTTCATTTATTTTATTTATTTGTTCAATGTTTTATCCTTATTATCTTGTAAATTGTTATGTTTGCTGTTGTTATTGCTTGTGTACAGTGTCCTTGAGTGCTTCGAAAGGCGCTTTGTTAAATAAAACAATTATGATTATGATTATTATTCCATCCATCCATTCGCTTCGGCTTGTCACGGGGGTGCTGGAGCCTATCCCAGCGGTCATAGGGCGAGAGGCGGGGTACACCCTGGACAGGTCGCTAGTCTGTCGCAGGGCTGACACCATTCACTCCCACATTCACACCTATGGGCAATTTGGATTCATCAATTAACCTATCCCCACAAACTATTATTATTATTATTATTATTATTATTATTATTATTATTATTATTATTATTATTTATTTATTTATTTATTTATTTATTTATTTATTTATTTATTTATTTATTTATTATGACGTTTTTTCAGAATTTTAAATTTTTGGATATTTTTGAACAGTGTTTTTTAGCAGGTGAGTGTCTGAACCCAAATAATGAATTAATAAAGCTTAATTATGAATTAAAATCACGAATGAGTTTTATTTAAAAACACAAAGGAGTTGAATTCATTGCTGGAGAAAATGAGGTTAAAGTGGAAAAAGCAGCCCAGTGATAGAAACCTGCCCGTGTGTGAAAGAGAGCAGCTCGATCAGCTGAATAATAAATTAGTAAAGTGAAATTTATTCTGTTGATATGACCAAAGGTTTTCATTCATTTCTAAAAACACATCTGCAGAAAATTCTTAAATATTTTATTATGATGTAGCTTCTCAAAGTGAATCAAGGCTGGAAGTTTGTGGACAATAAAAAATAAAAACGGTATTTTTCCCTGATTTCATCAGTTTGACACTCGGAGTTATTCAGTCATCGCTCAGACTCGCCGCCTGTTAGCAAACGAACCAGAATAAGTGTAATTATTATTTATAATGATTATTTAAGTGACGGCCCTGTATCTGTGTCCATGGTGACGCGTTCAGCTCGTGTTCGTGTGCAAGTGTGACGCTCGCTTTGTTTTCGGTTCCTGCAGGTGAAGACTCGGGTGGCGGGCCGAGTTCACACTTTGACCGTCCGAGACGTGAACCTGTCGGAGGCCGGCGAGGTCAAACTTACTGCCAAGGACTTCCAGACTCAGGCTCAGCTTATCGTCAGAGGTACGGCACGCGCTCAGACTGGGCTCCGAGGATCGAGGACAAAGCATTTCTAACAGGAGGCTGTGGTTACCACCTGTTAACCACGTCTGTCTCTGTACCTTTAGAGCCAGCGGTTGAGTTCACAAAGCCTCTGGAGGATCAGACGGTGGAGGAGGAAGCCACGGCCACTCTGGAGTGTGAGGTTTCCCGTGAGAATGCTGAGGTACGATGGTTCAGGGAGGGACAGGAGCTCAGAAAGACCAAGAAGTACGACACCATCGTGGACGGACGCAAGAGAGCTCTGATCATTCACGACTGCTCTCCTGAAGATGCCAAGTTGTACACATGTGATGCCAAAGACTTCAAGACTTCTTGTTTCCTGGAAGTTACACGTAAGGACCTTAACCAGGCTTTAATCTTTCAAATCTGCTGTCGCACCTCCAGCTGAGGTAAAGCATAACTGTGCTCATGCTGTGGCCTTTTCCATTCACAGCTCCGTATGTTGAGTTTACAAAGCCTCTGCAGGATGTTGAGGTCAGAGAGAAGGAGTCTGCCAAGTTTGAATGTGAAGTTTCTCGTGAGTCTGCCAAGGTGAGCTCAGCAGGATGCAAACAGTCGCTGCTGTCCTGTCGATCAGACTGAAACCGCTCTCACACTCTCGACTAACCCTTGTGTCGTCATTTTTCAAGGTTCGCTGGTTCAAGGACGGTGGCGAGATCAGGAAAGGAAAGAAGTACGAGATCATCGCCAAGGGAGTCCAGAGAATCCTTATCATCCACAAGTCTGTGTTTGATGATGAAGCCGAGTACGAATGTGACGCGAGAACCTCCAAGACCTCTGGCATACTCACCGTCATCGGTGAGGAACATTATTCATCTATTTCAGGGGTAGGCAACTCCAGGCCTCGAGTGCCGGTGTCCTGCAGGTTTTAGATGTGTCCATGATCCATCACAGCTGATTTAAAGGGCTAAATGACTCCTCAGCATTTCTTGAAGTTCTCCAGAGGCCTGGTAATGAACTAACCATGTGATTCAGGTGTGTTGAACCCGGGGTGCAATCTAAAACCTGCAGGACACCGGCACTCGAGGCCTGGAGTTGCCCACCCCTGATTTATTTCATGTGTTTGATTCATGTTGAATTTCCAGTTTCACCAACCTTCCAATGAGAAAAAAAGTGACGTTTTTATTCATGTCAGCCACAGATGTTTGTTCTGCTGGAAAATAAAACGTCATTCACTGATGACGGTCAGCTTTCTAACCACTGCAGGAAATTTCTCTGCTGAAGAAATATTCTTGTAAAAACTATAAACATATGATTTTAGGCTCGACTTAATAGATGGATATTTCTCTGTAAATGAACTCCTGGTGCTCGTGTTTCCTTCAGAGGAGGCAGCCAGGTTTACAAAGAACCTGTCCAACGTGGAGGGAACAGAGACGAACACCGTGAAGATGATCTGCGAAGTGTCGAAGGCCGGCGCTGAGGTTACCTGGTATCGAGGGGACGAGGAGCTCCCAGAGGGAGGTCGCTACGACCAACAGACGGACGGACGCAAGAGGATCCTGATCATCCGGGACCTGAGGATGGAGGACGCTGGTGATTACAACTGCAGGCTGAGTCCCACCATCAGGACATCCGCCACGCTCAAACTCAACGGTAAAACACGTCGCTTACTTTTTGATTTTATAGAAGAAACTGAAGTCACCAATTACCTACCCGAGTCATTATTTTCTTTGTAATGATTTCAAAAGCAATCTGAAGAGCAAAACAAAGAACGTGGAGAAATCCACTAATCCACCAAACCTTAACTCCGCCTTCTTCTCCTTTGCAGAACTGGCAGCCGAGTTCCTCGCTCGGCCTCAGAACCAGGAAGTGGTGGAGGGCGAGAAGGCAGAGTTCTCCTGCTCTGTCTCCAAAGACACCTACGAAGTAAAATGGTTCAGAGGAGACAAAGAGATAGAAGCTGGAGACAAGTACGGCATCATCAGTGAAGGAAAACGAAGAGCTCTTATTGTGAAAAGCTGTGAGCTGAAGGATGAGGGAGGCTACACTGCACACATTGGCACTGTTAAAGCCGTGGCAGATCTGCTAGTGATCGGTAAGACACTTATGGTCTTTGTCATATCTTATTACAGATTTCAGAATGCAGGTTTGGTTTTATTAAGTTTGAATTCTGTTTTAGAAAAACTGAGGATCATAACTCCGATCAAAGACACCGAGGTGAAGGAGGGAGGCGAGATCGTGTTTAACTGCGAGACCAACACGGAAGGAGCGAAGGCCAAGTGGCTGAAGAATGAGGAGACCATTTTTGAGAGCAGCAAGTACATGATGGCTCAAAGGGACAACGTCTTCTCTCTGAGGATCAGAGACGCCCAGAAGGCTGATGAGGCCGTCTATACCGTCAGCCTGACCAATCACAGAGGAGAGCTCGCCAAGTGCACTGCCAGCGCTAAAGTGGCAGGTGAGTGGGCAGTAACAGTATCTGAGTGAAGTTACAGGCTGGATTTGACTCTTTAATGAAACCAGGGCCAGCTTCCTGAGTGCTGAGTGCTTCTTTAGTTGTTCTTGTGACTCTACTGTACACACAGCCTTATTTTATTATCTGTATATGGCTCACAGTAATGTTGAAACATATTTAGGAGTTTATACAACGGCTGTCTCCATTATGTTTAATATTATAGCACCTTTTGGCAGGTCAGTGTCCTAAACCTGTTCTCAGTAATCGCAGACGTGACTCTGAAAGACAGATGGATGTGTCAGCTTTGTTATAAAGCAAAGAAAGCTGAAAATCATCTGAAGAATTCAGAATAACTGAAGTTCTGTTTCTTCCAAGAGTATCAGGACGTTTGATCCAAAGCAGCCGTTTCTTGCTCAGTGACTTTGTTGCACGTACTCCTTTGTTTCTTTACGTTCACCCTGAAATCATTTGGTCCTCCACAGAGGAGAAACTGAGGTTCTTGGAGCCAATCGAGGACAATGAGACTCAGGAGAAGAAGACCGTCAGCTTCGTCTGTAAGGTGAACAGGCCCGGGGCGACGGTGAGGTGGCTGAAGGCTGGTCAGGAGGTGACACTCAGCAAACGCATCGTCTACAGAGTCGATGGCCTGAAGCACAGCCTGACCGTTAAGGACTGCATCATGGAAGACGAGGGCGAGTACACGGCCGTGGTCGGAGATGACAAATGTGCAGCTGAGCTGATCATTAGCGAGGCACCCACAGACTTCACGGCACAGCTCAAAGACCAGACCATTACAGAGTTCGAGGATGCAGAGTTCACTTGCAAGCTGAGCAAGGAGAAGGCTGCCGTCAAGTGGTACAGGGAAGGACGAGAGATTCGAGCGGGCCCCAGGTATGACATATCTGCGTCTGCTGTTGTTTCGATCCAAAGGAACACAAATCAAATGCTAATCAACCAAGAAAATATTCAGAAAGTTAAAATTTGGGATACGTGGTCATGACAGAGGATTACAAAAGCCTGAAGCTTCTGGGACCTTGTGTTACCTTTGATTTAAAATAAAGTGCAGTGGTGTACAGAGGCAAAATTACACAGCTGATGCTGTTATCTAAGTCTTATAGTATCATATACATGACTGTACCAAGTTCCTGATGTTTGTTGTGTTTTTACAGATATCAAATGGAAAAAGAAGGAAAGACGTGCAGACTGATCATTAAGGTGTGCAGGCCTGATGACGAGTGTGAATATGCCTGTGGTGTGGATGAGAGGAGGACGAGAGCGAGGCTCTTTGTTGAAGGTGAGATGTTTGTTTCTTTTTGTCTTCAAAAGCAAAGATTTATTCGACGAATCTTCTTGTGAGATGTGTTTTTATGTTGCGCAGAGACCCCAGTGGAAATCATCAGACCACCGCAGGACGTGTTCGAACCTCCGGGTTCAGACATCGTGTTTGAGGTGGAGCTCAACAAAGACAGGGTGGAGGTGAAGTGGATGAGGAACAACATGATCATCGTCCAGGGAGACAAATACCAGATGATCAGCGAGGGTAAAGTCCACAGACTGCAGGTCTGTGAAATTAGACCCAGAGATCAGGGAGAGTACAGGATCGTGGCCAAAGACAAGGATGCCCGAGCCAAGCTGGAGCTGGCAGGTGAGTCAACTTCACATGCAAACAGGTAGTGAAACGCATTTCAAGAAATGTTAAAGAAATCACTGATTTAACAGACTTTTAGAAAGTTGTAAACAAACAAATCTTTTCTTGACACTTTATGAAGCATCCAAGTTGTTTTGGGAATATAGTTGTAGACGCAAAGCATAACATGCAGTTTTATTTTAAGATGATATCCACCAGTTTGGACTGCTCTGTGTTATGCAGGGCGAATTAAACAGTACAAATTTCTCCTCTGTCTCTCCTGCAGCTGTTCCAAAGATTAAAACCACCGACCAGAACCTGGTGACAGATGCCGGTAAACCCTTTGTCATGACTGTGCCTTATGACGCGTACCCTCGTGCTGATGCCGAGTGGTTTTTTGAAGGCACCAGTCTTCCTGTCCAGAATATTGACACCTCTTTGGACAAGACCGAGTACCGCCTGAAGAGCCCTGCCAAGGAGGACCAGGGCCGGTACAAGGTGGTAATTAAGAACAAGCATGGTGAGGGTGAAGCCTTTATCAACCTGGATGTGATTGGTGAGTCTGTGATCAGATAACTGCTCAGTCCTCTGTCGGAGGATATCACCAGAGTTTCTGAGTGTTGTCCTGGTGGTTTTCCAGATGTACCGGGACCCATCAAGAACCTGAGAGTGGTTGACACTGTTGATGGCGAGGTCAGTTTGGCCTGGGAGGAACCGGAGAATGACGGTGGCAGCAAGATTATCGCCTATGTTGTAGAAAGACGGGATGTGAAGCGCAAGACCTGGACTGTGGCTACAGACCGTGCTGACACTCCAGAGTACTGTGTCAGTGGCCTGCAGAAGGAATCCTTTTACCTCTTCAGAGTCTGTGCTCGAAACAGAGTTGGCAGCGGACCCGCTGTTGCAACCGAAGATGCCGTCCAGGCCAAAAACAAGTTTGGTAAGCAACACCCCGAGATCCCCGCTCCACTAATCCTAACCCCATCTCCACACTCGTCCTAATCATGTCCGTCACATTTTTGTTTCCTAACTTTAGATGTTCCAGATGCTCCTGAAAATGTTGCAGTAGAGTCAGTGAACAAGTTTGGTGCCACCATCACTTGGGAGCCCCCCAAGTTTGACGGTGGCTCTGAGATCACTGCTTATGTGATTGAGCTCCGTGACAGAACATCTGTTAAGTGGGAGGCAGCCTTAGTCTGTGCTGCCAATGACCGCTTGGCTATGCTGAACGACGTGGTGGAGTACAAGGAGTACATCTTTAGAGTCCGAGCAGAGAACAAGGCTGGCATCGGCAGGCCCAGTGCTGCCACCAACCCCGTCAAGATCATGGATCCCATCGGTGAGCTCACTCTCAATGTTTCTATCTAAGTCCTGTGTAGAAATATCAAACAGTCTGATTTTGCTCATGTCTTGTGCCCACAGAGAGGCCGAGCCCACCTCTGAACCTGAACTTTAGTGACCAAATCAAGACAGCAGTCACGTTGACCTGGGAGACGCCCATAAACAACGGTGGCAGCATGATTACAGGATACATCATTGAGAAATGTGAGGACGGCTCTGACAAGTGGCTCCGCTGCAACGCCAGACTGTGTCCTGACCTCTCCTACCGGGTATGCAGCCAACCTGAAGAGTCTGCCTTTATTCTGATTCAACCTCAGCGCAGTTACATTTTTCTTCCTGGTCTGGATTGTTTTGTTGTTTTCTTCAGGTGTCTGGACTAAAACCTGGTCAGAAGTACCTCTACAGAGTTTGCGCTGAGAATGCCGCCG
The DNA here is from genome assembly GCF_057382095.1 of Aulonocara sp. 'chitande type north' Nkhata Bay. NCBI lineage: Eukaryota > Metazoa > Chordata > Actinopteri > Cichliformes > Cichlidae > Aulonocara > Aulonocara sp. 'chitande type north' Nkhata Bay. The sequence continues at coordinate 40,945,763 of NC_141359.1, read as the reverse complement.
GTGTCTCCGATCCAGCCGAGCAGCTGGGACCACTGCTTGCCGATGATCCTCATTGTGCGTGCAACAAGCATAAACTCAACCAACCACTTCTTCTTTATAAATCCAAGTAGTTCACTGGATGTGCTTTCACAACCAAATGTTTCTCTCTTGGCAGTTGGTCCAACCTTTGATCTGAGTGGCTTCAGGAAAGGCCTGGAGGTGATTGTTCCTCAGCCTCTAACAATTAGAGTTCCCATTACTGGATACCCAACCCCTGTGGCCAAGTGGACCTTTGGCGAGAAGGAGCTGACCCCAGCGGATGAGCGTGTCTCCATGGTGACGAAGCCTACGCACACGGAACTGACGATATCTCCTAGTGTTCGTCCAGACAAAGGCATCTACACCCTGCAGCTGGAGAACGACGTATCCTCTGTCTCTGGAGATATTGATGTCAACGTCATCGGTAAGAACCCATGACCATGTGATCAAGTTTAGCAATGATGGTGCTTATTTTAATAGACAGCTCATTTTATTGTGGTACAGAGACGTCTGTTACCCCCAAATCATCTAGAAACAAACCCAAAAGAAGAAAACTGATGGAAGTCTTTTTCATCTTATTTTCCCAGCATGCCCCAGTGCTCCGAAGGACTTCAAAGTGGCTGAAGTGACCCGTCAACATGTCCACTTGATGTGGGAGGCACCTGAACACGATGGAGGAAGTCCAGTGACACACTATCAGATTGAGAAGAGAGAAGTTTCTCGCAAGACATGGGCCAAGGTACTTTCAGCTCATTTCAGTAATGTCATCTTTGGCGCTGTACGTAATAAAAATATTTCAGCTCATCACAAAATGTAAACTGAGTGAATTACCTGGTTTTGTGTGAAAAAGTAACCGCCTTCTAAAAATAATACATGAATGTGCAGCTCCTTTCTGAGCTACCAACGAAAAGTTTTAGAGGTTTTCAGATGGTGCAAAATGCAGCTGCTTGCTTTTTAACTAAAACTGGAAAATTTGAGCACATTCGAGCAGATTCTAAGCTGCTCACCTACGAGGCTTTCACTGGTTTGGCACCTTCATACCTCTCTAATCTTTTGCACCTTTACAGTGGGGCAAAAAAGTATTTAGTCAGCCACCGATTGTGCAAGTTCCCCCACCTAAAATGATGACAGAGGTCAGTAATTTGCACCAGAGGTACACTTCAACTGTGAGAGACAGAATGTGAAAAAAAAAATCCATGAATCCACATGGTAGGATTTGTAAAGAATTTATTGGTAAATCAGGGTGGAAAATAAGTATTTGGTCACCTCAAACAAGGAAAATCTCTGGCTCTCACAGACCTGTAACGTCTTCTGTAAGACGCTTTTCTGTCCCCCACTCGTTACCTGTATGAATGGCACCTGTTTGAACTCATCATCTGTATAAAAGACACCTGTCCACAGCCTCAAACAGTCAGACTCCAAACTCCGCCATGGCCAAGACCAAAGAGCTCTCGAAGGACACCAGGAAAAGTATTGTAGACCTGCACCAGACTGGGAAGAGTGAATCTACAATAGGCAAGCAGCTTGGTGTGAAAAAATCAACTGTGGGAGCAATCATCAGAAAATGGAAGACATACAAGACCACTGATAATCTCCCTCGATCTGGGGCTCCACGCAAGATCTCATCCCGTGGGGTCAAAATGATCATGAGAACGGTGAGCAAAGATCCCAGAACCACACGGGGGGACCTGGTGAATGACCTGCAGAGAGCTGGGACCAAAGTAACAAAGGTCACCATCAGTAACACACTACAACGGCAGGGAATCAAATCCCGCAGTGCCAGACGTGTTCCGCTGCTGAAGCCAGTGCACGTCCAGGCCCGTCTGAAGTTTGCCAGAGAGCACATGGATGATACAGCAGAGGATTGGGAGAATGTCATGTGGTCAGATGAAACCAAAGTAGAACTTTTTGGTATAAACTCAACTCGTCGTGTTTGGAGGAAGAAGAATACTGAGTTGCATCCCAAGAACACCATACCTACTGTGAAGCATGGGGGTGGAAACATCATGCTATGGGGCTGTTTTTCTGCCAAGGGGACAGGACGACTGATCCGTGTTAAGGACAGAATGAATGGGGCCATGTATCGTGAGATTTTGAGCCAAAACCTCCTTCCATCAGTGAGAACTTTGAAGATGAAACGAGGCTGGGTCTTCCAACATGACAATGATCCAAAACACACCGCCCGGGCAACAAAGGAGTGGCTCCGTAAGAAGCATTTGAAAGTCCTGGAGTGGCCTAGCCAGTCTCCAGACCTCAACCCCATAGAAAATCTGTGGCGGGAGTTGAAAGTCCGTGTTGCTCGGCGACAGCCCCAAAACATCACTGCTCTCGAGAAGATCTGCATGGAGGAATGGGCCAAAATACCAGCTACTGTGTGTGCAAACCTGGTAAAGACCTATAGTAAACGTTTGACCTCTGTTATTGCCAACAAAGGTTCTGTTACAAAGTATTGAGTTGTATTTTTGTTATTGACCAAATACTTATTTTCCACCCTGATTTATGAATAAATTCTTTACAAATCCTACCATGTGGATTCATGGATTTTTTTTTCACATTCTGTCTCTCACAGTTGAAGTGTACCTCTGGTGCAAATTACTGACCTCTGTCATCATTTTAGGTGGGGGAACTTGCACAATCGGTGGCTGACTAAATACTTTTTTGCCCCACTGTATGTTCCATCTCGTGCGCTCCCATCTCAGGACTCTGGCCTTCCAAAGGTTCCTAAAGCCAGAAAAAAGACAGTTGGGGAGCGTGCTTTTTCTTTTCGTGCCCTGTTTTTGTGGAACAACCTCCCTCAAGATATTAGGCAGGCTGCTCTGTGGAGGGTTTTAAAGCTAAGTTGAAGACACACTTGTTCAGCCTATCCTACAGGTCTTAATTCTTTGCCTATTAGTTTTTTAAATGTTTATCATTTTTAACTCTGCTTATGTTTTTAACTTGTGTTGCTATGTATCACTTTTATTTATTTATCTCTTTATTTTCAAATCGCTGTACAGCACTTTGTTTGAAAGCGCTTTATAAATAAAGTTATTGTTATTGTTAGCAGCAGTGTTGTTAGGTTTCAGGGCCTGGCTCAAACATGGCATGTGACATGTTGGCTTTTTTATTTTTAAAAACAGAAAACATCACTTCCACAGTGTGAAATAATGTTCACAGACCCAGAAGTCTACCCAGGTCTGAGTTTATTTGCTCAGCAGTGACAGTGACATTTTTCCAGGTGGCTGCTGGCGTCCTTGACCTGGAGCACACGGTAACAGACGTGATTGAAGGAAAGGAGTATCTGTTCAGCGTCTCTGCATGCAACAAGTGCGGACCTGGAGAGCCAGCCTACATCGATGAGCCCATCAATGTCTCTTCTCCTGCAAGTGAGTGTTTTTACACTTCATGTGAAATTAATTGTCTTTGAGTGGAGAAACTGACAGATAACTAGAATCTCACCTGTTTCACGTTCACGTATTTTCTCCTGCAGCTGTACCTGATCCACCTGAGAACCTTAAGTGGCGCGATAAGAGTGCCAAGTCCATTTTCCTGTCCTGGGAGCCTCCAAAATACGATGGTGGTGCCCATATTAAAGGCTACGTGGTGGACAAGTGCCAGCGTGGTACAGACAAGTGGGAACCCTGCGGTGATCCCCTCCCTGAACTCAAGTAAGACTTAAGAACTTGTAACTGCCGGTTAAGTTTTTTGGGCCACACGTTATTAGTGTCCTGTCTTTATTTTGGTACAGCTGGATATATTATATGATTTGAACTCACAGGTTCCAGGTTACCGGCCTGGTCGAGGGCCAGTGGTACGCCTACAGAGTCAGAGCTTTTAACAAGCTGGGAGCCAGCCGACCTTGCAGGGCTACCGATGAGATCCAAGCTGTGGACGCTAAGGGTAGGACGGGTTGTGCTCTTCCAGACAGTCACATGACGCTGCAGCCACACACTGCACAAAAAGTGCAGCAGTATAATTTATTTTTGTAATGGATTCTGCAGACTCACTCAGAAATGTGCAGCATCTCTCAGTGATACAGGAGCAAATCTTTCTTATGACAAATAAAAGAATAAGTGAGAATGTGTGGATTTTAAGGATATTACCATCAAGGTTTCAGGCATAGTTGTGATAATATAATATAAGACACATTTCATTTCTCCAAAAGGTGGAAATTCATTTGTTAAAGCAGAACAATTTTATAACTAATTGGCTTAAATAAGCAAAATTATATATAGTTCAGCCAAATAAAATGCAGTATGGCACATATCTGCCGAGAATACACAGTTTTGCATGAACAGTATTTAGAAAAAAGGAAAAAAAATATATATTTAATGTACAAATATACAAATCTGGGGAAAAGAGGAATTAAATACATAAATAAATGGTGTTATGTATTTACAGTTTGGGTTATTGCATGTAAAATTAAATATTGGACAGTTGTGAGTTATCGAGGGGAAACTGAAATGAACATATATTTATAGAAGCACAAATTGAAATGAAACACAGTAATGAAGTTGGGACAACTGTGACTATGTTTAAAAATTCCTACAGAACCTCCTGAGATCCAGCTCGATGTGAAGTTGCTGGCTGGATTAACCACCAGAGCTGGCAGCAAGATTGAGCTTCCTGCAGATGTGAAAGGGAAGCCCGATCCCCGGGTGAAGTGGACCAAAGCAGACGTGGTCCTGCGGGCTGATAACCGCATTGCCATCGACACCCAGCCAGGACACTCGAAGGTTTCCATTGACAACACCACCAGAGGAGACACCGCCACCTACATCATTGAGGCAGTCAATGCCTGTGGACGAGCCACTGCCACTATTGATGTCAACATCCTGGGTACAAAAGCTGATTTCTTATCGTAGAAGACAAATGATAGCTGTGATGGCAATGAAAACATGAGAGTAAACTTCCTTTACTGTAGAAATCCTAGAGTTCCTTACAGCTACAGGATTTTCATGCTACCAGGTGATTTTAAGTTAGTCAGAAAATGGGAAAAGCATCTCCTTTTTTGATTAAAGATATGAAAATAATCTTAGCATAACATACTGGACAGACCATTTTATAGGGTTATCCTATATCGCCGAGCCTGCTAAGCAGTTGTGGCACCTCCAGATGTCTTGCATTACCATTATCTTGGTTATGATTTTAATTTTGGCCCCTCCTCTTTAGATAAACCGGGCCCTCCAGCTGCTTTAGATATCTCTGAAATCACCAACGAATCCTGCGTCCTGGCCTGGAACCCTCCCAGAGATGATGGTGGGTCTCCCATCACCAACTACATTGTGGAAAGTCGTCAGACTGACAAGGAGGAGTGGGTCAAGCTGTCAGCCACGGTGAAGCACACCACCTTCAAGGCCACCAAGCTCACAGCATTGAAAGAGTACATTTTCAGGGTCAGTGCTGAGAACCAGTATGGCATTGGTGAACCTGCAGAGCATGTGCCAATCACTGCCAAGTATTCCTTCGGTACGTTGTTTTATACTACTCTCCGGTGATTTATTTCCAGCCTGTGCAGGTGAACCGTAGATAAATCCTTTTATTTTTCATCTGTTTCAGATCCTCCGGGTCCCCCAACCAGAATCACTCCCTCTGACATCGCCAAGGACGCTGTCACTCTGACCTGGTTAGAGCCTGACGAGGATGGCGGTAGCCCCATCACTGGATACTGGATTGAGAAGTTAGATCCGGAGAGTGACAAGTGGATCAGATGTAACAAACTACCCATCACGGACACAACATTCAGGTAACTAAGTACCTGAAGGTACAAGTGGCAGGAGTGATGGTGAAAGTCCTTCAGCTAACAGTGTGGACCATTTTTTTGTCAAGCATGTTTCTAACTTTGAATTTTGGGCTGCAGGGTAAAGGGTCTCACCGCCAAGAAGAAGTACCGCTTCCGTGTTCTGGCTGAAAATCTAGCTGGACCTGGAAACCCAAGTGCAGAGACTGATCCCATCCTCATCAAAGATCCTATTGGTATGTCACATGTCAGTCAATCTACTTAGGCTGAGTCAGATGTTGTGGTATCAAGATTATAATTTCCTTATTGCAAAGCACAGCACAAAGATCAGGAAATAAAAGTATTCATATAACTCTTCTTCAGATCCTCCATGGGCTCCTGGTAAACCTGTCATCAGGGACATTGCCAAGACCTCAGCCCTGTTAGGATGGACTCGTCCAGAGCACGATGGTGGGGCTAAGATTGAAGGCTACATCATTGAGTTCCAGAAGGCTGGAAGCGAGGAATGGATCAAGATTGCAGAGGATGTTCCTCAGACTGAGCATCAGCTGAAGGGTCTAATAGAAAAGCAAGAATACTCTTTCAGAGTCAGGGCCGTCAATAAGGCTGGTGAGAGCGAGCCCAGTGAGCCCAGCGACCCCGTGGTCTGCAAGGAGAGACTCTGTAAGTTGATACCAGTGTGAGCAGTGGGCAGCAAATGACGTCTGTAGAGGTTATAGACTATAAAATATAAGCTATCAAGAGTTGTTTTCATTTGGAAAACCATACGACCTTGAATTTAATTTTTTAAAGTAAAAGTCTTTGTGTTTGCTTCAATAGATCCTCCATCAGCTCCTCAGTGGCTGGAGGTGGCGAACATCACCAAAATTAACGCAGACCTAAAGTGGCAGCCTCCCAGCAGTGATGGCGGCTCACCCATCACCAACTACGTGGTTGAAAAGAGGGACGTGAGGCGGAAGGCGTGGCAGACTGTCGATACCACCGTCAAGGAACAGAAGTATACGGTTACCCCTCTCAACGAAGGATCGCTGTATGTGTTCCGGGTTGCTGCAGAGAATGCCGTTGGGATGGGTGAATTTTGCGAGCTGGAGGATGCCGTTCTTGCCAAGGACACTTTTAGTGAGTTTTTTAAGTCAGCATTGGTCTTCCCCTTTTAATTTACTTCTTTGTGAAACCCAAGGAACCACTATCTCTACGTGTTAATGCTTTTCACTTTTTCTCCAGCAACTCCTGGACCTCCTTATGCACTGACAGTGGTGGAAGTCACCAAGAGACACGTGGAGCTGAAGTGGGAACCTCCCAATAGCGATGGTGGAAGACCAATAACAAAGTAAGACAAACTGCTGTAAAGCCATTCAGACGAGAACAATTATAGGACACTTTTTGGTGGGTTTTTCCATAAAGCAGCGCATTCAGGCTTTCAGTAAGAGAACTCTAAAGTGAGACAAAAGACGTGGTTTATCTCATACTGTTCAAGAGCTGTACTTGACAAACACCATCTGCCTAACAGGTATGTGATTGAGAAGAAAGAAAAGGTGGGAACTCGCTGGCTGAAGTGCTGCAAAACTCCGGACAGAAAGACTCAGTTCAAGGTAACGGATGTTGATGAAGGTTCAGAAGTGCAGTTCCAGGTCAGAGCTGAGAACGAGGCTGGAGTTGGAGATCCAAGTGAACCCACCGTGATTCTCACCATTGAAGATCCAACCAGTAAGATACTTTTAACTGTATTTCTTTATTCTTTTGGTGCTCAGTGTATTTAAGCAGGGATATCCCCCCAAAATAACCCCAACAATAATAAAATAAGGACAAAAAGTTGTTGACTTTCTGCAGATAAATGCATGAAACCTCCTTCCTCTCCAGGTGCACCATCACCTCCACTTGAAGTGGTCATCCCTGATGCCAGCAGGGAGCACATCAATGTCACCTGGAAGCCTCCGGTCAAGGACGGGGGTTGTCCTATCACTGGGTACCATGTGGAGGTGGCAGAAGCCCGTCCAGAACTAAAGTGGCTCAGGGTCAACAGCAGACCCATCAAGGAGCTAAATTTCAGGATAGATGATGGAATCAAACCTGAGAAAAAGTATGTCATTAGGGTTCGGGCCATCAACTCTGTCGGAGTCAGTGATCCCTCTGATGTCTCTGATAAGGTCGCCACCAAAGATCCTGACTGTAAGCAAGGACGGAATTCAACTTTAGAACTTCAGAAGAAGTGAACTTAAAGCACCGATAATACAAATCTAAGTAATAATCCTGTGTTCTTCTCACAAGGTGCTCCAACCATGGATTTGGAAGCAAAGGACGTGATAGTGGTTGAAGGTGAGAAGCTGCACCTGAATATTCCCTACAGGGCAATCCCGACACCCAAGATGGTTTGGCAGAAGGACACTGTGGAGTGTAAGGCCGGTGACCGGCTCTCCCTGACAGTGGAGATGAACAGCGCCCACCTGGAGCTGCTCAAGTGCAGCCGCGGTGATGCTGGCGCCTATGCCATCACTCTGGAAAACAGTCTGGGAACTGCCACTGGAACCGTCAATGTCAAAGTCATCGGTAAGGCGATTCGATGCTTAGGACATATAACGCTGTTAATATGCCGTTCAGCGATGGTGTCCTCTGCAAACCAAATTTAAAGTTTACCACCAACAATTTCCAAGTTTGGATTTAGATCCATTCTTAGTCTAAAAGTCCTCAAGCAGACTCACTATTCACTATCAGACACAGACACTCTGCAGCAATCTTCTTAAACAGTTTTGCTTCTTTCCCAAACCGTGTAGGACTCCCTGGTCAGTGTAAAACTATCACCTCCAGTGACGTCACCAAGAACAGCTGCAAGGTCAGCTGGGAAGCTCCAGAGGATGATGGCGGCACCCCCATTGTCAGCTATACCCTGGAGCGCCGTGAAGCGTCCAAAAAGACTTACATGCCTGTTATGTCAGGAGAAAATGTCCTAACAAGTACTGTCAAAGATCTCTTTGTCAACTGTGAGTACTACTTCAGGGTGAAAGCTGTCAACAAGGTCGGAGCGGGACAATATCTGGAGTTACAAAACCCGGTCATTATAGAGGAAATAAAACGTAAGTTTCATTTTATGTTCAACAACTAAAATCTGTTTTATTGCTTTGAGCATTAACATTACCATTTCAGATAAAGTTTAGTCTGAAAAAGCACATGAATACTTTCCAAACTATGCTGCAAGTGAAATGATCTTCATAAACTGTCCCGTCAATACAAAAATGAGGACCGATTTAGTCAGGTGATTCTGATACAGGACAACTGACAGGGGGTCCAAGCAGATCAAGTGTAACTCCTAAAATATGAGGCATAAACAACTGGAACATCAAAACATCAGACATTGACTCTGTTGTTAATATTGATTGCACAGAGAAACCAGACCCACCCATCCAAGTGGAGGCTCATGACCCAACGTCCAAGTCCATCACAGTCACCTGGAAGGCTCCAGACTACGATGGCGGCTGTCCCATCCAGGGCTACATCATAGAGAAGATCGAGAAGGACGGCGACCGCTACGAGAGGGTCACACCAAGCCTGGTCCCTGGTTTCTCCTACGTGGTGATGGGCCTAAAGGAGGACATGGAGTACCAGTTCAGGGTCAGAGCTGAGAATGCTGCCGGAGTCAGCGAGCCGTCACGCAGCTCACAGCCCATCAAGGCTGCAGACCCTGTTGGTGTGTGAAAGTCAAATGCGCTAACATCAGTGACTGTCACAAGTAAATGTGTATTTATGTTGGAGCTAACATGTCAAAATCGTTCATTCCTTGCAGAAAAACCCAAGGTCACCCTGCACGCCCGTGTTCAATCTGGGCTCTGCATCAAGAAAGGTGAGGAAATCTGCATTGACGCCTACATCTCTGGCTCCCCATATCCCAAAGTCACCTGGCTGAGAAATGATGAGGATGTCACCAAAGAGCCCACCAAGAAGTTCATTCCTGTTATCAAGAAGAAGAAGACCAAAGCCAAGGTTTGTGTCTTCACTGAGACATCTGAAAGTCCTGAATGTTTCAAGTGTTTCAACCTTTCTGATTTCTTGCTGCAGGTTCCAGAACCAGAGGAGGAGTTTGTGACTCCCCTGCGTGAGCGTCTGGGTATAGACCAGACCAAGAAGGGACAATCTGCACTGATGATCCGTGATGCCGTCAGAACCGATCACGGCAGCTTCACTATCAAGGTGGAAAACACACATGGTGTTGCCACCGCTTCCTGCGTCGTCAACGTCCTAGGTAATAAAGTTTACCGATTAACTGGAGGCCACATGATTAGATTTCATAACTGGTATATTCACACAGTTAAAAGCGTCTGTGAGCTTCTCCATTATATGCAAGGAATCACAACAGATCCACATATTTAACTTTGGCACAGTGTTTCTGACATAAGCCTACCTGGGATTCTTTCTTCTCCCAAGTTTGATTCAGAAATTGACTTCAGTTCAGAGTTTTTTCTTATAGAACCAATTCTTAACAACAGTCGGCTCAAACCACTTTTCAGGTAGGGAGTGCAATATCAAAGAGAAAACCTCAACAATCTTGATTAGGCAAACATGTTTACTACAGAGCCGCTAGCAGAGTTAAACAATTATTCATTTCCAAAATGCCATTGAGATTAAACATTGGCTTGACTGTCTTGTATTGCAGACAAACCTGGTGCTCCGATTAACTTCACCTTTGATGAGATCAGGAACACGTCGGTCATCTGTAACTGGGAGCCTCCTGAGGATGATGGTGGCAGCGAGATCCTGAACTACATTCTGGAGAAGAAAGACAACAAGAAGGACGAGACTGGCTGGATCACCGTCACTTCTACCCTGAAGGGCACCAGCTGCCCCGTCACCAAGCTCATCGAAGGGAAGGAGTACATCTTCAGAGTCACTGCTGAAAACAAGTATGGCTGTGGTCCACCGTGCATCTCCGAACCACTCGTCGCCAAGAACCAGTTCAGTGAGTAAAAGCATAAAAATAATAAAGACTGTGATGACTGATAACAATCAGCTGTAAAAAAACAAACAAACTTCAAAAGTAATTATACCTCCTTTTTTTTAATGTAATTTAGTGGTAATTTAACGGTGTCACAATAACGTATTTTGGACTTTAAAAATATAAAAAATACACAAATTTCTTAAAATTGATTCTTTATATTTTGTAAGAATAATTTGCATTTATTAACAGATGCAAAAATGTCTGAATTACTGCAGTTACTGGTATTTCTTTAAAACATGTTCTATGTCACATATGAAAATAAGCATCTATGCAGTATGTAAATAAAATCAGTGTGTTATTTATAAATCTGTTTAGCTTTTATTTTTAATTATTTCATGTATTCAACATTTTGTGCTTTCAATTATAAGTAATTTTTTCCGTTCCGCAAAGGTTGATTCTGTTCATCTGGACATTTCAGCGGGAGAAACATTTTGTCACTCATCCAGGTGACGTCTTCAGTCTCAGCTGACTGCAGGTCTCAATCTTATAAACAGTACATTTGCATAATGACTGAAACCAGCCCACTGAAGGAACAATGGGCTGGGAGGTCAGTTCACTGATCATTAATATACAATTTGACATGATCATTGAACAACCATTGATCGATGGCCATGAGTCCCACTCACAGAGAGTTGAGGAATGGCTGCAATCACAGCATTGTAAGATGGAGACAGATGGACACTTAGGCCCCTCCTCGATTCAGAGATGGTCTTTCCCTTTTAAGTAAATGGCCTCCTCCTAAACGGTTGTCCTTCTCTCCTGGATCGGCTGGAGCTTTCTTTGACAAAAGTCCAGCTGGGATAACCACACTTACTCAGGGCCTTCTTGATGTTCTTCTGCCTCCCTGGCTGCTGTGTCAGTGGGGATGGTGTTCGCTCTGTGTTGTAGCGTCCTGATGACGCCCAGTTTGTGCTCCAGTGGATGATGAGAATCAAACCTTAGATACTGATCCGTATGTGCAGGTTTACGGTACACGTCAGCTTTTAGATGTCCCCCATTACTGATGGAAATCTCACAGTCTAAGAAGGCTAACCTGCCACTGTTCATATCCTCCCTGGTGAATTTGATGTGTCGGTCCACCGAGTTAATGTGATCCGTGAAATGTGGTACATCCTGATCTTTGATTTTCACCCCGGTGTCATCCACATACCTGAACCAATGGCTTGGTGGTGTTCCAGGGTAGGATAGCAAAGCCCTCTTTTCCACTTCTTCCATGTACAAATTGGCCACGATGGGTGAAACTGGGAGCCCATGGCACCCATGTTTCTGCCTGTAGCACTGACTCTTGTATGTGAAGTAGGTGGAATGAAGACACAGTTCCAAAAGCAAACTCTTAGGTTTATATTGTTGGATTGTCATTTATGCTTAGAAATATATAAGCGCTCGTCTCGGGCATCTCCCTCGTGCACGTCATCATACAAAGAGCTCTGGTGACTTGTTTTTGCTGTTGTAGTAGAATTGTCTCGTACCAGCAATAGGTCTGTGCTAGACAAACCTATCACAAACACACTTGGTCGATGCTGAGATTGATCCTGTTGCTGAGGTTGGGGTCATCCTGTAATCTCTTATGAACTACCTCCGGTGCTTCAGTGACTGGCACACAAGTGAAGAGAGATGTAACATCATACGAGACCATGGTTTGATCTGCCTCCATGATGGCATCTCTCACCTTCTCAACAAAATCCAGGGTGTAAGTGTCCATCTGTCACCATCTTACATGCTGTGATTGCAGCCATTCCCCAGCTCTCTGTGAATGGGACTCATGGCCATGGATCAGTGGCTGTTGATCAGTGGTTGTTGATCGATTGTCAATGCATATTAATGATCATAAACTGATCACAGTCCATTGGTGCTGGTTTCAGTCATTGTACAAATGTGCTGTTTATAAGGTTGGAGACCTCAGGTCACCTGATGATGATGAAACGTTTCTCGCACTGAAAAAATCCAGGTGAACAGAATCAACCTTTTGGGATTTACTAGCTGGATGACTGAGTGTGCATCCAGACAATATTTCACATTATCCATTTTTAAATACTAAAAGTTAAATACATCCTTAAAATACTCATTAATTCAATTTTTAATGATCAGTTACAGGTTATAGTGAAGTTAAAAAATATGGAAACAATTTAACATGATTGACATAAACTGACTTTTAGTTTCTGTTAAAACAAATGATATGTTAAAGCAGTTGTTTTTCTTTATACAACCAGCAACATTGTTTGACTCTGGCACAATATGGCACAACCTTATGGCCATATTGTGAAGGTAACAATGAAGACATCTCTTCCCTGTGTTCGTCAAATGTGCAAAGACCGTTAAATATAAAGTCACCTATATTCTCCTTTGTGCTCAGGTCCTCCTGATGCTCCCAACACTCCCAGAGTCCACGAGGTGACGGCAAGCACCGCGCACATCTCCTGGCATGAGCCAAAGGACAATGGAAGCCCCATCCTGGGTTACTGGATCGAGAGGAAGGAGGTGAACAGCAAACACTGGACCAGAGTCAACCGAGCCCTCCTCAACTCTCTCGAGGTGAAGGTGACTGGCCTGATGGAGGGCTTGACCTACATCTTCAGGGTCTGTGCTGAGAATCTGGCTGGCCCCGGGCCCTTCAGTGATCCGACCGATCGCATTGTCGCCATGGATGAAATCCGTGAGTGCAATACCAAAAGAGAACTTCAAAGAGAAAGCTCACATTTTCTTAAGTGTAGCATCAGATTTTTTGGTTTGATCTACTTCTTTCTAGTCATCACACCTGAGATGAGTAAAGTTAACACATTCTTATGACCGATAAAGATGTTTCAAAAGTTGTCCTGCAAACTTTATTAAATCTTCAAAATCTTCATCGACAAGAAATTATTTTAGTCTTTTTAATTATCAAAATTATGAATGACACATTTCTCATAAATAGAGAAAACTGCATATATGCTGCTGAAGGAAGAACTTGATTGTGTAACAGTAAAGACCAAGTGCAGCCTATCATTGTTCCACTCTTCCACTCAGTGCCTCCTGGTCCACCAATTCCATGGATCGTGGACACCGGGAAGGACTCTGTTGTTGTGGCGTGGAAGCCCCCGCTGTACAATGGTGGTGGAGACATCCTGGGATACCACGTTGAGAAGGTCTGAAAAACTCTGTGAAGTAACCTCCTTGAATTACACATTTAATAATCAGTAAATCTCCAACTGTGGGTCTTTCTTAAGAATCATGGATGTGGACGTGGTCAAACTCTTGTGCTCTTGTCACAGGTTCTGGCCGGAGAGAAAGACTGGAGCCGCAGCACCGAGTTCAGGTGTAAAGAGCTGACGTACACTGTGACCGGCCTCACTGAGGGAGCAGATTATTATATCCGGGTTCTTGCAGTCAATGACGCAGGCCCAGGAGCTCCTGGTGTTACTGAACCCGTTACCGTCAAAGAGCCCCAAGGTACCAGAAGTTCTATTACAGGGGCAAGATGCACTTTTACATATGCATTTTTAATGTGGGACAGTGTTTATAACTGTGCCTCACAAAACAGATGGCTTTCCAGTTCTGATTAACGGCTTGTGTCCTGCAGAATCTCCTGTTGTGGATTTCGATGACTCTGTGAAGAACGGCGTCATGATTAGGGCCGGCGAGTCTCTGAGGCTTCCTGCTGTGGTCCGTGGTCGACCCCAGCCGGAGGTAAAATGGGCCAAAGATGAGGCTGAAATCGACAAAGAGAGGATGATTGTGGAGACCGTGGGGAAGAACAGTACATTGTTCATCAAGAAGGCTGTGAGGGCAGATCACGGAAAGTACCAGATCACCGGCACCAACAGCAGTGGGAGCAAGACCGCCGAGACAAGAGTGGATGTTATGGGTTAGTGTTACATAAATTCAGTTATTTTAGGACTAATAAACTTGCTTTTTGAACTCAGAACACAAATGTGCATTTTTTTCTTTTGCAATCCAGAAGCACGTTGTGGTCTTTGAAGGGAACGATAGAACTGACTTCAGATCAGACTTTACTGTTGAAATCTAAATTATGTGATAAAAACTGTTATGTTCACATGAAATATTTTTCCTGGTTCCTGCAGATGTTCCTGGGCCGGTGGTTGACTTGAAGGCTGTTACAGTTACCAAGAAGAACATCGTCCTCACCTGGTCTGACCCCGTGGATAATGGTGGCAGCGATATCATTGGTTATGAGGTGCTAAAGAAGGATGCCAATATGAAGCTCTTCCGCCAGCCCATTGAGACTGCATCCTGCAAGTGTGATGTCCAAGGCCTGCTGGCTGGCGAGCAGTATGATTTCAGAGTCATTGCCAGGAACAAGTATGGTGATGGACTTCCAGCAGACCTGGGTCCCATCTTAGCTGAGGATCCAAAAGGTGAGCTTACCAAATATGTCTTGATGCTGCTGTTAGCTCACACTTTAGGGCATTAATTAAGCCTGATGAAAAATTCAGTGGCCTGATGATCCAATTTTTTCAGTGATGGCTAAATTCTTTCAAAATGTTGCAGGTACACCATCTGCCCCAGAGAAACTGCACTACACCAACAGAAGCAAGAACACCATCACTCTGGCCTGGCAGCCTCCTCGCACTGATGGTGGCAGCCCCATCAGAGGATACTATGTGGAGAAGATGAGGTCTGACAGCACCGAGTTTGAAGTGGCCAACCGCAAGATCTTCACTGAGTGCTGTGGAACCATTGAGAACCTGTCGGAGAACCAGGAGTATGACTTCCGTGTCAAAGCCGTGAACGAGGTTGGAGAAGGAGATCCATCCAAAAGAATCACCGTCAAGATCCAGGATGATGAGAGTATGTTCAAAGTCTTAAGGTCCTATCACATTCACATGTGCAAAACCAATAGAAATAAAGCGTATAGCTGCGCAAAGTTCAAGCACAATATGAAGGAAAAGATTCTGTGCGCTTGAGTTCGAGCCTTTAAGCCTTCAACAGCTCTGCGGACCTCAGGAGGAAGGCAGTGTTGTGGAAAGGACACACTCTTCACTAGTCGGGATAGTTACAAAGCTTTCTTCTTTATGAATAAGTGATGCATGTTTTATGAAATATTTGAGCATAATACAACACGAACTCTCGTAGAGGATTTCAAATCAACGAGATGTTTTGAAATGATAAGCAGGCACGTTTATAGTACACGTAGAGTGGCTGCAAAAAACAGACTTCCAAGCAGAGGCCCCACAAATTTTGGGCCCTTGGCTTTAGTTAGCAGTCAGTGCAACACATGCCATATCTGATGTGAAAGGGCCTAAAGGTTATGATGATACTTTACTTTTGTCAGGCTGATAAAGATTTGACACAATTTCCCAATTTTGTTGGCCAAAGTTGCTCCCAGCATTACAATCTTGAAATTCATCAAGCGCAACGCCATCAATGTGAGGAAAGGCGCCGCCATCGACATCCCAGCAGAAGTGAGGGGACTTCCTCTGCCGACACTGCAGTGGATGAAGGATGACGTCGTGATCGAGAAGACCGATGAGGAGAAGATGACGATGGAGACTGAGGAGGTCAGAACTAGTTTTAGTTTTATGGTATTATTATTCAGTGGAGCTACTGGTTTCACAGGAAGAAGTTCCCACATTTATTTACTTATGCATGTACGTTTGCCTATGTTTTTGTGTGACGAATGAATTTAAGCCACACTGTTGTTCCTTTGTATCTATTTGTCATGTTGAATGTTGGAGCAATGGAGAACATTTTTTACTGTTTCATCATTGGCACAGTTAATATAAAAGCAAAATCCTGCTTTACAGAGGATGAACGGATCTCTGACCCTTCGCACTCTGGATTTTAGAAATAGTTAGATCCTCAACAAATTAAGTTGTTTTATCTTCAGGTGGACCGGACAACCATAAGGACGAAGATCGCCATCCCAGAAACCATAAGGCAGGACAAAGGCAGCTACAAGCTGGTTGCTGAAAACTGCCACGGGAAAGCTCAGCAGATCATCAAAGTCGAGATCCTCGGTAAAACCTAAAATTCTGTTTGTATAATTTTAATGGCTTGTGTTTAACACGGCATCTTTTCCAATGTTTCACGTTAAATATGCAGTATTTAAACATTATTTTTCATCCCGAATTGCTGAGCTGTACATGAATTTAACACTGCATTTTCAGACCGTCCTCTTCCTCCACGGAACATCGTGGTCTCAGACATCAAAGCAGACTCGTGCTACCTGACCTGGGACGCTCCAGAAGACAATGGAGGAAGCGAGATTACTAACTACATTGTTGAGCGCAGAGATGCAAGCAAGAAAAAGTCTGACTTTGATGTTCTCACCATCAACCTCATTGACAGGAGATATGGGGTAAGACTTGGCTGCAGAGCATGGATGCTACACAGACTTATTCAAAATGAATAATAATGAATCATTTTGTTGTATTAACGATAAAAGCAGTTTGTCTACAGACAAATACACAGGTCAAAACATTAAAAACTATTCCAGTAATCAAATAAGAAACGTTTCTGTTTTTATTAGAAATGTTATTATTATCAAAATAGTCCTACACAAACAGCTATTCATCCTTAATGCCTGATCAAGAACAAAATGTGTCCTGCTTCTTCAGGTGTACAAACTGGACTTGAATGGTAGCTACCAGTTCAGGATCAAAGCTGAAAACAAATATGGCATCAGTGATGGCTGCGACTCAGAGAAAGTCCAGCTGCGGGATCCATTTGGTCTTCCTGGACCTCCACGTAATGCAAAAATTATTGCTGCTACAGCGACCACAATGACCGTGACTTGGGATCCCCCTCTGGACAACGGTGGTTCCACCATCCAGGGATATTGGCTGGAGAAGAGGGAACGTGGTGCTGTGTACTGGGGTCGTGTCAACCGAGCTCCAGTCACCAAACCGGCAGTGAAAGGCCTGCAGTACACCGTGCTGAAGCTCATAGAAGGAACAGAGTACCAGTTCAGGATTTCAGCCTGCAATGCTGCTGGTGTTGGACCGCCCAGCGAGGCCACAGAGTGCCGCTTTGCTGTGGATCCATGCAGTGAGTGACCCCAGAGCAGCTTTGTTAATCCATGATTCAGATTTAGACTGGAAGACAGAGATTTGGATAAAAACACTGCTTTATATTTTTGGGTTATTTTTTTGCGCTCTAATTTAGATGATTTCATATGAGTAAAACCAAAGTTCCCTTTTCATTCTGTAATAATGAAAGGACGCAGACACACCAATGGCTAAAATCTCCAAGACTAGGTAACTCACACGAAACCATTCTAGGTGATAGACAGCACTTCAGGTTCAAAATGTGCACATTGGATTATTAGGTAAAATAAAAAAGTCAAGTTAGACAGCCTGACCCCTCCGTTCTTCTTCCGTAGACCCTCCAAGCATACCTGGAAATCCTGAAATTAAAGACAAGACCAAGAACAGCGTCACTCTAACCTGGACCCCACCGGACAAAGATGGCGGGAGCCCAATCAAGGGTTACATTATAGAGGTTCATGAGGAGGGCTCTCCTGATTGGAGGAGAGTGAATCCTGCTGATAAGCTCCACCCCTCCACTGAAATCACTGTACCTGACCTGAAGGAAGGCAAGAAGTGCAAGTTCAAGATTTACGCGGTGAACTCTGCTGGAAACTCAGAGCCTGCTAGGACTGGTGACATCCTGGTTCAGGACATCCTGAGTAAGAGATACAAACACAGATAAGAACCTCTGTTTAATACAGACCTGGACATAACAGACATGTTTTCATTTTCACCAGAGGTTTAATATTCTCATTCTGATTTGTGCAGCATAATTCAATACCGATTTAAAAGCAGAGCTTACATTAAGGACAGGATCAAACAGGACAGTGTGCCATGTGTGTCATGAACTCAAGGAAGGCATGTATTCCTCCGATGTTTTTTCTCTCCAGTTGAGCCAACGGTGACTCTCGATGTGACTGCTCACGACCTGCTAAACTGTAGAGCAGGAACGACCATTAAGATTCCTGCCACCATCACCGGCCGACCCGTCCCCAAAGTCACCTGGACTTTCGATGGAACGGCTGAGACTGAGAAAAAGAACGATCTACACACTCTGCCGATTGACTCAGAGGTCAGACGTCCATATATTCTGTCCAAATGACATATTTTAATATTTTAAAATATATTCAGCTCATTCCTCTAAAGAAGGGTTTGAAAGATTATTCAGCCCTGATAATCTTAGAAGACAAAAACTTTACTGTTTTTATGGTTTGCAATCTGAATTATGGCTCAGCAAAGTTAGTGCTGAATGTGTTAAGGAGAGGGTGAAATTCTTGTCGCAGATCCATTCCACCGACACAACCTCAGTGATTGTGATCCCAGCCTGCAAACTAAACCACAGTGGCAGATACATTATCAACGCAGAGAGCCCTGCTGGACACAGAGTGGTCAAAGTCAGAGTCAGCGTCCTCGGTAAGGCTTTTCACACTGACACACCTGGCAGGGTGCTACAAAGTGTGTAATGACTACAATAGAAGTAAATATACAAATTAAAGAAGGATATGTTAATTAAGTTAATTATGTCCAATTAGCAGTTTAAAATATGCCAAAAAACATTGAGTCTCTCTGTCTTTGACTGATTGTTACCCGGCAGACCTGCCCGGACCTCCCAGAGACCTGAAGATTAGTGACGTGACCAGGGGAACATGCAGACTCACCTGGAAACCCCCAGAGTGTGATGGAGGAGAGAGGGTTAAGAGCTACTTTATTGAAAAGAAAACAGCAGAGGGAAAAGCATGGACCAAGGTACAGCCTGCAGAATAACGCACATTAAGCTATACACTGTTTTGCTCCCATGTATTTGACGCTGATCTTGTTCTTCCAGGTAAACCCGGCCTGCGCTGCTCAGTCTCTGGTGGTGCCAGATCTGAATGAAGGCCAGGAGTACTTTTTCCGTGTACGTGCTGAGAACCGCTTTGGGTTTGGCCCCTACATCGCAAGCATTCAAAGGACCAAGGCCAGAGATCCAATCCGTACGTTCGATTTTTATTATCATCTATTGTTTCCTGCTCTGGCTCATCTAAACAGATGGGTTTTATACACAGAAACCTTTAGTATAGCATAATACCTTACCGTTTGTACACAGTGTGCAAATCCAATATAAACCAAACTATCTTATCTGTTTTCTACTTTTGTATCGTGATGTTCAGAGCATGTGCAGATGATACTGTCAGACATACACAGAAAAAGCACACTATTCACAGCAATGTGACCTTAACAAACATCTAACAAAGTGTTGCTGAACAAATTAATATTGCTTCTGTACACTGTAATTTGATTTTATAGTGTAGACCATAGGTGTCAAACTCTGGCAGCCTACTTACATTTGGCCCACGAAGCTATGCCAAATTACTATCAGAGCTGGCCTGCTGGTATCATACAGCTAATATATATATTGTTTAGTATTAAGCTTTGCTTGTTCCATATTCAGTTTTTCAGCAAAGCGTGTTTGAGTCCAAAAGAAAAGATTCATTCTTATATCTGGAGGATTAAATATATTTCAATAAATATTAACGTCAGCCCGCGACTTTGTTCCAGTTTTGAATTTTGGCCCACTGTGTATTTGAGTTTGGCACCCCTGGTTTAGACTGACTCTAAACTCAATTTTAACCCACACACTAGTTATGTGATAACAAGACTAACTTTTCAGACACAACTGAAATCAATAAAATTAATCTTGAGCACTATATCATAGAAGAAAAGGGTATATCCTGAATTTGATCAAATCACGACAGAAATGACATTCATCAGCAGCAGCATTACTCCTGATGAAACAAGTGTTATGTACATCGTGGCTGCTTGTGATCTGACACCAGTCTGTAATGTCTGCAGATCCTCCCGATCCTCCAACAAGGTTGAAGATCCAGAGCGTCAGGAAGGGCACAGTAACTCTGACCTGGAAGGCTCCAAAGAACGATGGTGGTTCACCTGTAACCCACTACAGCGTGGATCTCCTCTGCTGGGACAGCAGTGGCACCCAGAAGGAGTCCTGGAGGAGGTAAAACTTCACACATCTGCTCTCTTGGTTTCTGCTGAGACTCGATTTGAGAACATGTGGTATGGACTTACTCTGACTTTCTGACTACAGACCTAAATCTGTTAAATGGTAAATGGTAAATGGCCTGCATTTGTATAGCGCTTTTCTAGTCCCTAAGGACCCCAAAGCGCTTCACACTACATTCAGTCATCCACCCATTCACACACACATTCACACACTGGCGATGGCAAGCTACATTGTAGCCACAGCTGCCCTGGGGCGCACTGACAGAGGCGCCCCAGGTCTGGAAGATTTTTTTTTTCTTTGTAAGCCAATAGAGACTCATCTTTACCTTTTCGAGCTGCTGTTGTGTTGGCTTTGGCTGTAACTCCATGTTGTGCTACATCCAGGTGCAACAGGAGAGATGTGGACACCACCAGCTTTAAAGTGGAGGACCTTACAGAGGGAGATGAGTATGAGTTCAGGGTGATGGCTTACAATGAAGTCGGACCCAGCCAACCTTCATCTACTGCTGGACCAATCATCATCCAGGACCAGAGCTGTAAGAGAAATTTAATAAAATGGGCAGTGGAGCTGCAGAGTTTGATTTTCAGTTCAGTATTGAGTCCGTTCAACAGCTCCTTATATTGTCACTTAAAACCCTACATAACGTGCACCTCTGCACATATGCAGTTACACTGTGTAGTAACAGTACACTTCAGTACTTTAGTCATATTTGTCATTTTATGGGTGCTAACCTGTGAAATGTGATGGATGCAGAGCTGGATGTTCTGTTTGTAAATTATGTCCTTTTTAACCTCAAGTTACAGTGTCCCAACAGCAGTATGTAATGACTATCAGTACCTTTCATAAAATAAACAAAGCCCAATATTTTATGGACATTACCTTGAGTATTGCCCATATTTACTTTCGTCAGTGTTAGATTTCCACCTAGAAAGACAAGCTGCCAAAATGCAATTAAAAAGCAAATAACTGTCAAATCCTTTATTTCGTCCTCCAGGTGCTCCATCCATCGAGCTGAATGAGTTCATGGAGGTGGAGCAGGGCTCCGACATTAGCATTGTGGCCCAAATTCGTGGCTGTCCATTCCCTACACTCACCTGGTACAAGGCTCCGCCCCACAAGTCCGACGCAAAGGTGGAGGTTCAGTACGACGAGCATATAAATAAGATTGTTTCGGACGACAGCTGCACACTGCTCATCCAGCAGGGCAAACGTCCCGACACAGGCCTGTACACGCTGGTGGCTTCCAACAGCCTTGGCAAGGCCTCCAAGGAGATGAGGCTCAACGTGCTCGGTACAATCACAAAACACACCGCAAATATATCTAAAATATCTCATGTTTTATTTTAACTTTCATATTAATTATTTATTTTCATGATAGTCGGTGTGGTGGAGTAAATTGCTGGAATTACAGTTATCGTTCACCAGAATAATTTCCACAGCATTATTTGAGTCTTGATTTTGTGTGCCTGCAGGCCGTCCCGGTCCTCCCTCTGCTCCCATTAAGTTTGAGGAGATTGGAGCTGAGAAGATCACGCTTTCCTGGCTGCCGCCGAAGGACGATGGTGGCTCCAAAGTCACGAACTACGTCATCTGGAGGCGGGTGGCCAACAGAAAGACTTGGGTGCCTGTCACCAGTGAGCCGAAAGAGCGGATCTGGACAGTGGAGAACTTGATGAAAGGACATGAGTACGTGTTCCGCATTATGGCACAGAACAAGTATGGAGTCGGAGAGCCATTGGACAGTGAGCCCGAGGTGGCCCGAAATCTCTACAGTGAGTTTAACCATCTGACTCTCAGCAGCAAACAAAGCTATGAAACCATTAATGGGTCGATTTAAAGTCAGTCACGTTTAAGGAAGCTTCATATACAGCATGCAATAATATAATTCTTTTCACATCTTCTGTTGCATTGTTATGCTAAACGACAGCAGGAGGGCTTTGTAATAGAGGATGACACTCAGAAAACATACCAAGCAGTAATCCATCTTTTAGTCATTCTTAACCATCAGCACAATAATAGCTGTGAGATTTTAACAAGTCATGCGAAACTATCAAATCAAATGTTCTTATTTAAAAGTGAAAGTGAGGATCAAAATGTAAAAGATGTACGGGTACGACCTGCATCAGGCCTTCTAATCCTCTAACCTTTGATGCTATGTGTCTGCGCACCTGCAGCTGCACCTGGTCAGGTTGAAAAGCCGACAGTTACCAGCGTAACCATGGACTCCATGACCGTTAACTGGGAAGAACCTGAGGACGATGGGGGGTCCCCGATCACTGGCTACTGGCTGGAACGCAAGGAGACAACTGGCAAACGCTGGACCCGTGTCACCCGCGACCCGATCCGTCCCATGGGCCTGGGCGAGTCGTTTGTGGTGAGCGGACTCGTTGAGGGATCCCAGTATCTATTCCGAGTCTCTGCCATCAATGCCGCAGGGCCCGGACTTGCCAGCCCTCCCACTGACCCCATCTTTGCCAGAGACCCTATCAGTAAGAATTACACTCTGAAATCACTAGAATTCATACAGGTTTTAAGGACACAATATTAACCACCTCTGTCTCCTCCTGTAGCGCCGCCATCTCCTCCAACCCCAAAGGTTTCTGACTGGACAAAGTCTACAGTGGACCTGGAGTGGATTCCTCCTCTGAAGGATGGAGGCTCCAAGATCATTGGTTATTGGGTGGAGCACAAAGAGGAGGGCACTGAAGCCTGGGTCAAGGTAATACAGTTCTACAAACCAAACATCTGATAACTTCATTGACTGGCACATCTATCATGAGGCCAAACTTAGCAAACAAAAGAAGCCAAATCATTTCATGAGGTCCCAACCCAACATGAATAAACCGCAACTTCTCATGAAGCACAAAGCCTTAGTGTCTTATTAGAATAAACCATTTAAACATTCGTCTGTCTGTTAGATCCACTCCATTTTCATGTCTTTTAGGCCAAGGACACGGAAATCCGTGGCACCCGGTTTGTGATCACTGGTCTGAAGACTGGTGGTAAATACAGGTTCAGAGTGATTGCCTTCAATGCTGCTGGCAATGGTGAGCCAGGAGAAGTCCCAGAGGTTCTCGAAGTGAATGACAGAATTGGTAAGTCGGTCCGCTAATTTAGTCAAAGTTCTCCCAGCAATGACTTAAAAGACCTATATGGAGTCCTTTTGGAATAGACTACTGAGTTTCTTCCTTCCAGTTGCGCCTGAGGTCGACTTGGATGCCTCGGTGAAAGAAAGAATAGTGGTCCACGCTGGCGGCGTGATCCGAATCATTGCCTACGTGTCAGGCCAGCCATCCCCCGATGTCACCTGGAGTAGAGATGGAGCTGCACTGCCTCCTGAGGCTAAAGTGGAGACCACAGCCATCAGCTCATCTCTTGTCATCAAACCTTGCACTAGGAAACACCTTGGTGTGTACACACTGACCGCCAAAAATGCTGGAGGAGAGAAGACAAAGAAGATCACAGTGGAAGTTCTGGGTAACACACTGTTTTCATTAAAATGGAATTGTTGGACATTTAAAACCCACAGAAATTGTAAATATGTATTTATTACGTTTGATTGTGTCCTTCTTAGATGTTCCCGGGCCAGTAGGCATCCCCTTAGTTGCAGAGAACCTGAGCAGTGACTCCTGCAAAATCAACTGGTTCTTCCCTGAGAATGATGGCGGCTCACCTATAAGCAACTTCATTATTGAGAAACGTGAGGCTGAGCGCAAAGCCTGGACGTCGCTGTCCTACACCGCCAGCAGACAGAACGCTGTGGCTCATGACCTCACACCTGGAAAGGCCTACTTCTTCAGAGTAGCTGCAGAGAATGCCATCGGTATTGGACCCTTTCTGGAGACTGCAGCTGAGATTGTCGTCAAGGAACCCATCAGTGAGTTTAATTAAACAAACATAGTGGCCATTGGACACTAGAGGTCTTTTACTGCACTAAAGAAATGAAGAAGGTTATCTGATCCAACCAAGAGTACAAATCTAAATCACTAAGCGAGTTCCTGTCTTCAGATGTGAAGAATGTTTGTATGTTTGTTTTGTAGGTGTTCCTGACCGACCAGAGGAGGTGGAAGTCACCAAGGTCACCAAAGATTTGATCAGCATTGCTTGGAAGGCGCCCAAGTATGACGGTGGCTCAGAGATCACTATGTATATCCTGGAAGCACGCATGATTGGCAAAGACAAATTCACTAGACTGACAAAGGAGCACCTGATGGACAGGAAATACACCTACGATGGCCTCAGGGAGGGTGACACCTATGAGTTTAGGGTCATTGCTGTCAATGAGGTTGGCCCCAGCAAACCGTCTTTCTGCACCAAACCAGTCACCTGCAAGGACGAGCTGGGTAAG
Organism: Aulonocara sp. 'chitande type north' Nkhata Bay; assembly: GCF_057382095.1. Classification (NCBI taxonomy): domain Eukaryota; kingdom Metazoa; phylum Chordata; class Actinopteri; order Cichliformes; family Cichlidae; genus Aulonocara; species Aulonocara sp. 'chitande type north' Nkhata Bay. Next base: position 40,920,722 of record NC_141359.1, on the reverse strand, counting down.
CGGTTGTCCATATTAGAACTGCATTATTATTGGCAGCGAACAGGGTTCAGTAAAACATGCCAGTGTCATCAACAAAAAATAAAAATGAAAAACAGTGAAATGATTGATTTCCATGAGGAACATCATGTCAGAAGATCTCTGTGAGAGGCCACTTCTTTGTCATATACAATATAAAGCAACCTGAGCAAACTGTTATAAATAAATATATAAATATAAAAATAATATTGAATTGAAATTTCATTTCTGGATTCACAGATCGTCTTCATCAGGTTACACAGTTTGCTCCAAAAATACAGTCAGAATAAAAGTTTTTTCACGTTACATAATAAAATGTTCTTAGTGGGTCTTTAAATTAGGTAAACACAACCTGAGATGAACAGCAACACAACATGTTGCACCATGTTAACACTAAGCCAACATGGAGAAGCAGTGAAAAAAAACAGTATAGTCTAAGTATAACCATTATTACTGAAAGCAGTGACAATTCAATGGTCAGCATCACTCGTATTAGAAAATATCCATTAGAAAAAATAACAACAAGAAGGAACAACAAATGAAAAAAAAGTACTTTGAATAAAATTACTTTTTTTTATCAGACTCCACATGCCAGTGTGGTTTCTTACTCCCAGTAAGGCAAAATCGAAAACAGAAATGTCGAGATCATCCTAAATGTATTAAATATTAAAAATGATGCTTTCCGTTTTCACAGAGCCGCCCACCATTGAGCTGGATTTCCGCGATAAGATCATCATCCGCGTGGGGGAGAGCTGCCTGCTGCAGGGCCGCTATACTGGTAAACCACCTCCATCCATCACGTGGTATTGTGACGACAAGGAGCTGAAAGTTGACAAACACATCATGTTCAAGAACACGCTAACCACCATGTCGCTGGGCCTGATGAAGGCAGAGCGTGAACACAGCGGCAGATACGTGGTCGTTGTAGAGAACAGTACCGGATCCAGGAAGGGAGTCTGCAACATCACGGTTGTTGGTACGTCAACACAGATCTCAAAGAGACGTAGCAGCTAAATGACTGATTTATTTTACATTTACTGCTTTCAAGCAGACTGAAATACAAGCTTTCTAAATAATGCAGGGAGTGCGTGATCACACAACAGAGAACTCATTTCTCTTTGTCTTTTCTTTCTGCCCTCCAGACCGCCCGACTCCTCCTGTTGGCCCAGTGGTGTTTGAGGAGGTTCACAGGGAATACATGGTGATCTCCTGGAAGCCTCCTTTGGACAGTGGTGGTGTTGATGTCTCTAATTACATAATTGAGAAAAGAGACATCAACAGAGAAACCTGGACCACAGTAACATCTGCCACCACCAAGACCACATGCAAAGTAGGCTGATGTGGCTCTACAAGATGTTCAGAGGTCCTGTTAAAGGTTTGCTGCAGTTGAGAGATGCTTACATGTTGTTGTTTCTTCTCAGATCCCCAAGCTGACAGAGGGCAGGGAGTATATAATGAGAATCTGTGCTGAGAACATGTACGGTATCAGCGACCCTCTGGAATCTGAGGAGATGAAAGCCAAAGATCTCTTCAGTACGTTCATGGAGTGCTATTTTTTTTGCTGTTCCAGTTTGAGGTGTCAAATTACCAGTGAGAAAAAATGTTCTTTTTAACTGGAAGACGTATGAAGAATTTACCAAAAAAAACAGCAAAAGAAAAATGATAAATGATCTGCAAATAACTGGTATGCTCAAAGTTACCAAATGTCGTTCCCTATGTGTCTGTTTGCTCTTGCTGCCTTTCTGCAGGAGTCCCCGAAGCCCCTGAAATGCCAACAGTCAGGGAGGTGTATGGCACCAATGCTCTAGTGCTGTGGAACCGGCCTCGTGATGGTGGAAAGCCCATCACCAACTACATCCTGGAGAAAAAAGAGACCACAGCCAAGAGGTGGTCCAGGGTCACCAGAGACCCACTGTACCCAGCCACTCAGTATCGAGTCCAGGATCTAGTGGAGGGCTGCGAGTATGAATTCAGGGTGATGGCTGAGAATGAGCTCGGACCTGGAGATCCCAGTGTCCCCTCCAAGCCCATACTTGCCAAAGACCCTATTGGTTAGTTTGTCAAAGACATTAAATATTTGTAAAAACAGTACTATACTCAGGTGTTCCTTGTGCATAAAAGGTCCCTGCCATAAAGTTACAAATATTTTAGGTGCCCATCTTTGCTACTAGGATTAAGAAAGCGTTTCAGATTTTTTTTTTTTTTTTATCACAGTGCGCCCCAGTCCTCCTGTGACCCCCGAGGCCTATGATAAGACCAAGGACTCCGTCAGCCTGAAGTGGAAGATGCCACGCCACGACGGGAGGGGACGAATCTTTGGATACCTTGTGGAGTACCAGACACCTGGTGCCGTAGAGTGGATGCAAGCCAACGAAACCCCAGAGCAGTGCCCTGACCTCCACTATGTGGTGACAGGGCTGGCTGAAGGACACGAGTACAAATTCAGGATCTTCACTGTCAATGCTGCCGGCAAATCAGATCCTGCTTATGTCAAGGACACCATTAAAGTCCATGACAGGCTTGGTAATAGAATCAGTTGCACTTGTTTTTTTTCTGTATTTTAAGTTTTTTGAACAACATATTCTTTAAATACAGAAACATATAGAAATGTGCAAAATAAACAAATTATGTTACAATATTTTCAATTGTATTAAAGATTTATCATTTGAATGCATTTTTGCTTAGCTGCCAGGGCTTTCTGCCTTTTTCCCCCTACATTTACTAAATTCTGTAAACTTTTTTCCATTTGCCTCCACAGAGGAACCAGAGTTGCTGCTGGATGCCAACATGGCACGTGACCACCTGGCCATGCTGGGCACTGACATCACCCTGAGTGCAACCATCAAAGGTGTGCCGACGCCCACAGTCAGCTGGAAGAAGAACGATGCAGACGTTCCTGCTCACATCACCGTCGCTGTTACTGCCACTGGCAGCAAAGTCTTCATCCCGAAGTGCGTCCGTGCAGACTCTGGCAACTACACCATCACTGTTGAGAATGCTGCTGGAAAGAAGACAGCAACCGTTGCTGTGCTTGTGCTGAGTAAATTCACTCTCTGTTAATACGATGAATTATTGAGTTCAGATCATATTTGAGTTTTACTTGACCACAAACTTTTGTTTCCGCTAGACAAGCCTTCTCCTCCCAGGGACTTGGCAATCTCTGATGTGACCAGTGAGTCTGCCTACCTCACGTGGAAGGCTCCAGAGGACAATGGCGGTGCCGTCATCTCTCATTACATCGTGCAGAAGAAGAACGTGGCTGCTGAGCAGTGGGTACCTGTTGCTGCGGCCAATAAGAAACTGAGTCTGATGGCCATGTACCTGATGGAAGGAATCCAGTATTTGTTCAGGGTAGCTGCAGAGAACCAGTTTGGCAGGAGTGATTATGTAGTGACCAAAATACCCATCAAGGCTGTCGATCCTCTCTGTAAGTGAAAGTCATTACTGCGTGACGTGGTCTAATTTGACACACTTTTAAATAGTGATTCTTCAGCTACTTTGGTAAATTGATAGTTGTATGCCATGTCATTATTGTAGGGTCTTTATCTTACAATAAAAAGTGTCTTGAGGCAAATGTTGTTTTTGGCGCTAAATAAATAAAACTAGAATAAAGTGAAACTTTAAAAGTGTAACTGTAAATTTATACATTTGAATCCCATCAATAAAAAGCATTAAAAAGCAATTCATTTCTTATTTCCTGGATACTTTAGATCCTCCTGGCCCACCCAAGAACCTGCACCATACTGATGCAGATAAGACAGAGGTTTGGTTGGCATGGGAGTGGCCTGACCGCACCGGCGGAAGTGAAATTACTGGCTTCATTGTGGAGCACCAAGAAGAGGGTCAGACTGACTGGGTCACCTTCAAGACCGTAAGCAACAATCACACCCATGTCACAGGTCTGGAGGAGGGCAAGACTTACCGCTTCAGGGTCAAAGCTCAGAACGCCATTGGCGTGAGCCGTCCCGACACCAGTGTCCCTGTCACATGTCAGGAGAAAACATGTAAGAAGCATAACTTTGCTGTATTGTAAATGCTCAACATTCTCCTGAAATAATTATAATATTTCTGCTCTGTTACTCTCTTTCAGTGCCACCTACTATTGAAGTTGATGTAAAGCTTATTGAGGGTCTCATTGTCAAAGCTGGCACCACTATTGCTCTTCCAGCCAAGATGGTGGGAATCCCTCTTCCCACTGCCAAATGGATGACTGATGGCAAAGAGATCACATCTGAGGGCCGCTATCACATTCAGTCAGCTGAATCCACAACCACCCTAAGTATCCCTGAGTGCCAGAGAGCAGACACTGGAGAGTATATACTCACTGTGTCAAATCCTGCAGGCAGCAAAACTGTTGCCCTTCATGTGACCGTCCTGGATCTTCCAGGTCCACCCATTGGACCCATTAATATTTTGGAAGTCACCCCTGATTACATGATGATCCAATGGAGAGCCCCAAAGGATGATGGTGGAACACCTATCACTAACTATGTGGTGGAAAAGAAGGATGTGAAAAAACCATGGGAGCCTTGGTCTGTGGTTAGCTCCAGTGGCACAGTGACCAGAGCCAAGGTGTCCAGACTAGAGAAAGGCCGTGAGTACATTGTCCGTGTGCGTGCGGAGAACAAGATTGGTATCGGTGCTCCACTTGAGAGTCCTCCAACTATTGCCAAACACATGTTTAACCCTCCCGGCCCACCAGGCCTACCAGAATGTTCTGATATAACAGAGAATGCTGTAACAGTGTCATGGAGCCTGCCTGACTATGATGGAGGAAGTCCTATCAGTGGTTATGTGGTTGAACGCAGAGAAATGACAGGAAAGTGGATCCGTGTCAATAAAACACCTGTTCTCGACCTCAGATATAGAGTCTCTGGCTTATTTGAAGGGAACACTTATGAGTTCAGAGTATTTGCAGAAAACATTGCTGGTATCAGTGAGCCCTCGCTTACCTCTGATCCCATCAAGGCCACCCGAGCCATCACCAAACCTGGCCCCCCTGGTAATCTTAAACTGAAAGACTGGAGTAAGTCCCATGCTGACATCTGTTGGACCAAGCCTACAAGAGATGGAGGTAGTCCCATTCTGGGGTATGTAATTGAGGCTCAGAAGTCAGGAACTGCCCAGTGGGACAGAATCAACAAAGACCTTGTCAAGATGTGTGCCTATAGAGTTCCAGGCCTCATCGAAGGACTAGAGTACAGACTCCGCATCAGAGCCACCAATAAGGTTGGAGACAGTGAACCCAAGGAGCTACCTCAGACTATCTTGGCAAAGGACATCCTGGTACCACCTGAAGTTGTTGTTGATGTGTCATGCCGTGACTCTGTGACAGTCAGAGCAGGTCAGATTATCAGTTTGATCACTAGAGTCAAAGGCAGACCCGATCCAGAGATCACTTGGACCAAGGATGCCAGAGCTTTGGCCAGGGATAAGCGCACACAGATGAACAACAACTACCCACTGTGTGAACTCATCATAAACGATGCAGTCAGATCAGACTATGGTAAATATGCTATTGTGGCTAAGAACAGCAGCGGGCAGGCACAGGCTGCCATTGTTGTCAATGTCCTAGACACACCGGGAGCTTGCCAGAATATAAAAGTGGCTTATGTGACCAAGAAATCCTGCATGGTTTCCTGGGAGAACCCTGAAGACAATGGAGGAACTGAGATCACGCAGTACATTATTGAATGTCGTCAGCCCAGCCAGCGAGGATGGACAGTGGTTTCCAATGACTGCACTAAGCGTCTGATAAAGGCTCCTCTTACAGAAAGTTGTGAATATTTCTTCCGGGTCAGCGCAGAGAACAAGATTGGCACTGGTCCACCCACTGAGACCAAGACACCTGTATTGGCAGTTGATCCCATTGAGAAACCTGGTGAACCCATTGACTTCCATATATCTGAGATAGGCAAGACCTTCTGCTTCCTGAAGTGGAAGAAGCCAGATTATGATGGTGGTAGCCGTAATCTGGGTTATCATATTGAAAAGAAACCAAAGGAGGCTGATGAGTGGGAGAGGCTTCACAAGGGTGCCATCAAGGAGACTTACTTCATGGCCGACAGATGTATCGAAAACCAGATCTACCAGTTCAGAGTTCAGACTAAGAATGAGGGCGGTGAAAGCAACTGGGTTACCACAGCTGAAGTCATGGTTAAGGAACAGTTAGTGATCCCTGAGATCAAGATTAAATTGGATGGAACCCTTATAGTGAAAGCAGGAGGCTCCATTCCTATAGAGGCAACAGTGACGGGCAAACCCCAGCCTGATATCAAATGGACCAGGGATGAAAGCACAGAGGAGATTAAGAAGGGCCCCAGGCTTCAAATCGAAAGTGGTGCAGACTTCTCTAAACTTCTGATTACTGGAGCAAGGCGCACTGACAGTGGCAAATATGCTGTTACTGCCTCCAACAATGCAGGAACATGCTCTGCTCATGCCAAGGTCATTGTACTGGATAGACCTGGCCCCATCAGGGATCTCAAGATATCCGGTATCACTAATGACAGGTGTCATCTGGCCTGGGAAATCCCAGAGGATGATGGTGGCTGTGATATCTACAACTACATAATTGAGAAATGTGAGACCAAGAGGGGAGTCTGGTCTGTTCACTCCAATGCTGTCATCACCAACAAAGCGAAGGTAACTCGTCTTATTGAGGGTAATGAGTATATGTTCAGAGTTAGAGCCGAGAATAAGATGGGCTCTGGACCAGCAGTACAGAGTGAAGCTATTGTTGCTGGAACGCAGTTCAGTGTACCTGGTGCTCCAGAAGCACCAGAGGTCATCAAGATTGCCAAGGAGGAGATGACTGTTCAGTGGTCAGAGCCAGAGAAAGATGGTGGAAAGCCAATCACAGGATATCTGTTGGAGAAGAAAGAGGAGCATGCTGTTAAGTGGTCTCCTGTCAACAAGGATCCAATTCCTGGAACTCGTTTCACAGTTACTGGACTCCTTCCACTTCATGAATACCAATACAGAGTGAAGGCGGTGAATGAAATTGGCATCAGCAACCCAAGCAAGGCTTCACGTGCAATCACTGCTAAGGATGCAGTTGGTATGTTGCTAGTAATAATGTTTACATTCTGCTTAATGTTGATAGTCTAGAAAGTCTCAATGGCTACACAAACCGTTCTTCTCTTATTACAGAGCCACCTGCACCTCCTACTAACTTGAAGGTTGTGGACAGCACCAAATCCACAGTCACCTTGGGATGGACCAAGCCGGTGTCAGATGGCGGAGCTCCCATCATTGGTTATGTTGTGGAGATGAGGGCAAAGGGATCTGTTAAGAAAGGTGAAGATGGCTGGAAGAGGTGCAACGTGGCAGCTCAGCTGATCATATGCGAGTTCACAGTCACAAGTCTGGATGAGAACCTTGTGTATGAATTCAGAGTGTCAGCTCAGAACCAGGTGGGCATGAGCCTGCCATGCAATCTGGAAGGCGCCGTGATTCCCAGGGAGATTCTAGGTGAGGACGTAATTGAATTTAATTATAATTCACGTAAAGTGTAACAGAAAATGTATTTAGACTCGAGGACAGTGAATTTACAATAAAATGTGATCTATGCTTGCTATTAAAAGATAACTCCACTGTTACTCTTCCAACAGAGACACCCGAGATAGACTTGGATGCCAACCTAAAACAGGGATTAACCGTAAGAGCCGGTTGTCCCATCAGATTATGTGCCACCATCAGAGGCAGACCACCTCCAAAGGTGATTTGGAGGAGGATGGGTATTGACAACGTGGTCAGGAAGGGTAAAGTTGACATCATTGACACCATGACCTTCCTGGTCATTCCCAACAGCACACGTGATGAATCTGGAAAATACTGCCTGACTCTGCAGAATCCTGCTGGAGAGAAAGCTGTGTTTGTCAATGTGAAGGTTCTGGGTAAGTCCTGGTCATTAAGAAATTCATGCAGCTACCATACAGTTTATTAAAAATGCTTTTATTTTGGTGAAGTTATAAAATAATCCAAATATCATAACAGACACTCCTGGACCCGTGATGAATCTGGAAGCTACAGACATCAAACAGACATCAGCAATGCTGTCTTGGAGCCCTCCAGAGAACAATGGTGGCAGTGACGTCACACATTATATTGTTGAGAAGCGTGAGATTGACCGCAAAACCTGGGCAACTGTCAAGGCCGAAGTAGCACTCGATAAGATTCCATTCAAAGTCACCAATCTGATGCCAGGAACAGAATACTACTTCAGGGTCACAGCTGTCAATGAGTATGGTTCTGGGGTTCCCAAAGTGACACCCACTTCTTACCTGGCTTCTGATCCTGTCAGTACGTATCATGTCTTAATTACATCAACACAAACAGCCCAGCCACAACTGATAGCTACCCGTTAAACACAGATATGATGTTTCATCAGTCACAGCAAACAATTGAACACAAGTGTTTTACTTTGTTTTTATAGGCAAGCCAGATCCTTGTCAGAAAATTGAAGTCCTAGAAATCACAAAGAACAGTGCTTTGGTCGGGTGGGTGAAGCCTGCAGGGGACGGTGGTGCCAAGATTGATGGTTATGTAATTGAATACATTGAGGTCAAACCTCCTCCAGAGCCACCAGCAGCTGTGGAGGTTTGTTATGTCACAAAACTAATTCTGTTCAAAAAAGCTTCAATAAACTTTGATTTCTTCTAAATGTGAAATTGTTTCATATATAGTATTTACTTTTGCTGGGGTTTTTTACACGAGCATATTCTCTCATATAGTTTTGCTACTCATTAATTATATAATTTACTGCAGGTTCCTGAAGGAGAGGAAGCTCCTCCACCACCTCCACCACCACCAGTTATAGAGGAGGAAGAGAAGCCAGAGCCTGAAAAGGAAGTGTGGAACGCTTATACTACAGTTAAAGGTTTGACAGTCAGCATCAGTGGACTGAAGGAGGGCAAGAGGTACAAGTTCAGAGTGGCTGCCAAAAACATCATGGGTCTCAGCTTGTTCACTGAAACCAGAGACCCTGTTGAGATCAAGGAACAGATGTGTAAGTTGTGTCTAATTAAACACTAGTTTTATTGATAATTTGTCACACTGTGGCCATTTGTGTTGCAATTTGCAATATTTAGAAACACTCAACCATCCTTTCACTTTTTTAACTGCTTGTTAAATTCAGGCTGAGGGGTGAGGCTCACCCTAGGACTGGTTTCTTTCATACATTTATTACTTCATGTTTCTCTAAAAGGTTCCTGAAAGGCTTCAGATGATCCACAGTGCCGCAGGGAGAGTAGTAACTAGGACTAGAGAGACCACATTTTTTTCATTCTGGCTTCTTCTCATTCTCATCCTGTTAAGTTCAGAATCAAACTTAAAATTCTGCTCCTCACCATATCACCCTATTAGAGCACTTCGCTCTCGCTCTGCAGGCCTACTTGTTGTTCCTAGAGTATTTAAAAGTAGAATGGGAGGCAGAGCCTTCAGTTTTCAGGCCCCTCTTCTGTGGAACCAGCTTCCAGTTTGGATTCAGGAGACAGACACTATCTCTACTTTCAAGATTAGGCTTCAAACTTTCCTTTTTGCTAAAGCATATAGTTAGGGCTGGACCAGGTGACCCTGAATCCTCCCTTAGTTATGCTGCAATAGACGTAGGCTGCTGGGGATTCCCATGATGCACTGGGTGTTCTTCACTCACTGTGTGTTTCTTATATTTTTACCCTCTTATATTTAATCATTTCATTTAATTTAATCATTAGTCATTTTTAAACTCTGGCTCTGTCTGCTGTCTTGCTTCACTCTGCTGTCTTCTTCCTTCCGTCATCCCAAACAGTCCTGGCTGATGGCTGCCCCTCTGTGAGCCTGGTTCTGTCAATAAGTGCTCAGTCAATCTGATTTTGGGGATTCTTTCTAATATTGTATTTTTACATTATAAAGCACCTTGAGGTGACTGTTGTTGTGATTTGAATCCACATATATGTGTGTGTGTATGTATGTATGTATGTATGTATGTATGTATGTATGTATGTATATATATATATATATATATATATATATATATATATATATATATATATATATTAGTGCTGAATTAGAAGCTGCTTTCTGCATCCCAGAGTAATGTCTTTTCACATCCTGTCCTCCAGTGGAACCAAAGATTGTCATGCCAGAGGCAGCAAGTGCTAGAGCTGGAGCCAAGCTTAGAGTGGAGGCAGTGGTTTCAGGAAAACCGACCCCAACCTGCAAGTGGCTGCGTGGCGAAAAAGCCGTGGTTCCATCTAGCTGCCTGGCTGTGCATCAGTCAGGCAACTTGTGTGTCTTGATCATCAAAGACGTATCAAGGACTGACACTGGAGAGTACAGCCTTGTGGCTGAGAACAGCACTGCAAAGGTGACCCAGACCATGAAGATTGTCATCAGAGGTCAGTGCCCCTAAATAATAATAAATTTTAAAAAAGAATTTACATATTTGACCTCAGCAACAGAAAGCATGAATGTGATGAAGAACATGATTGGTGTAACTGTAACTGTGTGTATTTCAGATATACCCGGGCCTCCTGAGGGCCCTGTAGAGATCAGCGATATTGACTCTGATGCTTGTTCCTTATCCTGGAATAAACCTCTGGAGGATGGAGGGAGCAACATCACTAACTACGTGGTGGAGAAATGTGATGTGAGTAGAGGCGACTGGGTGACTGCTCTCTCTACATGCCCAAAGACTAATTGCAGGCTGGGAAAGCTTATCCCTGGGAAGGAGTATGTGTTCCGCATCCGTGCTGAGAACCGCTTTGGCGTATCAGACCCCGTTCAATCCGACAGGATGGTTGCAAAGTTCCCCTTTGGTAGGTCTACCTAAATATGCCGCTTGGTAGAGATTAAGGTTTATGCTTAGAGTTGGTCAATTATATAATTGAAAACTGGTTTGCAGTACAGAATATAGATTAACTTTGTTTACTGTCACTAGATGTTCCAAGTGAACCCTTTAACTGCCGCATCAACAAGACCAACAAAGACTGTATGTTTGTGGCCTGGGATAAGCCAGAGAGTGACGGAGGCAGTCCCATCACGGGTTACTACATTGAGCGCAAAGAGAGGAACAGTCTGCTGTGGGTGAAGGCCAATGACACTGTTGTTCGAAGCACTGAGTACCCATGTGCTGGCCTCATCGAGGGCCTGGAATACACCTTCAGAGTATCAGCTATTAATCGCGCTGGCCAGGGCAAACCAAGCAAGAAGACTGACTTTTTCACTGCAAGAACACCCGTTGGTAAGTATAACTGGCTTCATATTAGATTAGAATAGGTCATTCATTCTATTTAAACTAATTTATCTGTTATGCACTACAGACACTCCAGGTAAACCTGAAGTCCTGGATGTAACCAAGAACTCAGTCACTCTGGTTTGGACCCGTCCTAAGAATGATGGAGGTAGCAAGATCATTGGTTACTATGTTGAGGCCCTGCGGGTACCAGGAGACACTTGGATACGCTGCAACACAAGTAGCCAGAATGTGCCTAAGGAGGAGTACACAGTTACTGGCCTGGAGAGAGACTTGCAGTACCAGTTCAGAGTTATTGCTAAAACTGCTGTCAACATGAGCAGTCCCTCAGAACCCACAGACCCTGTCCTCGTGTGTGCTGAAAATGGTTAGAAGTTTTGACAATACCATATAGCCTGATAAACTAGTCAGCCTACTATAATAGTCAGGACAACACCATCTTTCTACGACAGTTTTGAGCTAAGTGTTCATTTACCTCCTTTTCATTAAATATAGTTCCTCCAAGGGTGGAGCTCAATGCCAGGATGCAGAAGGGTTTGAAGGTGAAGGCTGGAACTACAATCCTCCTGGAGGCTGATGTGTTCGGTAAGCCCATGCCCAGAGTGACCTGGAAGAGAGGTGACGACAATCTGAAGTCAGGTGAAGGCCAGGTTATTACCCACCAAAGAAATCACTTTCAGCTGGAAATGACAGGTGTCACCAAGGAGCATACAGGAACATACACCATCTTGGCTGAGAATGCCAGTGGCTCCAAGAGTGCTGAGATCCAGGTCATTGTGCTAGGTAAGATCTTTAACTTTCTATGAGGAAAAAAAATATATGTTGAAACTAAAGATCCAAGTTGGAGTTAGAATGTTTAATATTACATTTTACATTAACTTCAACATGATTTTCACAAATAGCTGATTGGTTTTTTCAGATGTACCTGGTCCTCCTGCAAATTACAAATGTGTTGAGGTGTTTGCCACTAGCATCAAGTTGTCTTGGGAACCTCCTCTTAAGGATGGTGGTGCCCCAGTCACCAACTATATATTGGACAAGCGTGAAACCAGTAGACCTGAATGGGCTCAGGTTGCAGGTAAAATCAAGGGTGACATCCTTGAGTTCACTGTGGCAAAGTTAATTGAAGGTCATGAATACCAGTTCAGAATCCGCGCTGAGAACACGTGGGGAGTTGGAGACCCTCTTATCACCGGCCCTGTCATCGCCAAGAACCCATTCAGTGAGTCATTACTAGAATTTTGTCTGAGTTCATATATCACAGAAAGGATTTATGGTATTGGAGAATTGTAACAATCAATAATTTAAACTAGGTCTAAACCTGTGAGATAAGGAGACAAGTAGTTACATCAAACCAGCTTAACATCATTACAATATTCTGTTATCATATAGAGCTTCTTTTCATAACATTTCCATGTTGAATGGCATATATAAAATTTCCTTTAAAAAAAATACCATCTAAAGTCGTACCTTTGGTGTCACTTCCAGCTGTCCCTGGCCCCTGTGAAGCCCCAGTGATCACCAATGTCACCAAGGACCGTATGACCGTTAGCTGGAAGGAGCCTGCAGATGATGGAAAGTCCACTATCCTGGGTTACATGTTGGAAAAGAAAGAGACCAAGGAAATGAATTGGACCAAGTTAAATAGCAAGCCACTGACAGAAAGAAGTCTGGAGGTTACAGGCCTCACAGAGGGAGTCGAGTATGAGTTTAGAGTTATTGCTGTCAACGTGGCTGGGCCCAGCAAACCCAGCGAGCCTTCTTCTGGCAATGTTGCACAGAATCCTATTAGTGAGTCGTAACTTCATTAGCTCTGATAACTCTGCATAGATCTTTCTGTGTTACTTGAACTTATATGTACTTAAATGTATATATAACCTAAACTGGGTCAATCTTCTCTTTTTTAGCTCCTCCTGGACCTGTTGTGAATCCCAGTGTGACTGACACCACCCACAGCACCATCAGTCTTGCCTGGACTGCCCCCACCAACAATGGTGGAAGCCCCATTATTGGATACTTGGTGGAGTGCAAGAGGACAGACACCAAAGACTGGATCCGCTGTAATGTCCCAAGGAACCTGCAGGAGACCCACTACGTCATTCAAAACCTCATTCATAAGTCAGAATACCAGTGCCGCATCACTGCTGTCAACAAGATTGGCTTTAGTGAACCAGTTGAAGTCCCTGGGAAACATGTTGCCAAGGACATCGTTGGTATGTATTTTCAGGCTGCATATATTTTAATTCTGACAAACAGTGATTAAATGGTAAATGGCCTGTATTTGTATAGCGCTTTTCTAGTCCCTAAGGACCCCAAAGCGCTTTACACAACCAGTCATCCACCCATTCACACACTGGTGATGGCAGCTACATTGTAGCCACAGCCACCCTGGGGCGCACTGACTGACTGTCGCACTGACAGAGGCGAGGCTGCCGGACACTGGCACCACCGGGCCGTCTGACCACCACCAGTAGGCAACGGGTGAAGTGTCTTGCCCAAGGACACAACGACCGAGACTGTCCAAGCCGGGGCTCGAACCGGCAACCTTCCGATTACAAGGCGAACTCCCAACTCTTTGAGCCCCGATCGCCACGATTAAGTAGTACATCTACAAAATAATTTAAGTACAACATAAAAATAACTGCTCCTGGACAAAGGCAGATTACGCATAGTTGTGAGGATCATGACCAAGACAGATGAAAATAGAACAACCAGGATTTCAGACTTTGTGACTTCACGTTATACAGGGAGTGCAGAATTATTAGGCAAGTTGTATTTTTGAGGAATAATTTTATTATTGAACAACAACCATGTTCTCAATGAACCCAAAAAACTCATTAATATCAAAGCTGAATGTTTTTGGAAGTAGTTTTTAGTTTGTTTTTAGTTTTAGCTATTTTAGGGGGATATCTGTGTGTGCAGGTGACTATTACTGTGCATAATTATTAGGCAACTTAACAAAAAACAAATATATACCCATTTCAATTATTTATTTTTACCAGTGACACCAATATAACATCTCCACATTCACAAATATACATTTCTGACATTCAAAAACAAAACAAAAACAAATCAGCGACCAATATAGCCACCTTTCTTTGCAAGGACACTCAAAAGCCTGCCATCCATGGATTCTGTCAGTGTTTTGATCTGTTCACCATCAACATTGCGTGCAGTAGCAACCACAGCCTCCCAGACACTGTTCAGAGAGGTGTACTGTTTTCCCTCCTTGTAAATCTCACATTTGATGATGGACCACAGGTTCTCAATGGGGTTCAGATCAGGTGAACAAGGAGGCCATGTCATTAGTTTTTCTTCTTTTATACCCTTTCTTGCCAGCCACGCTGTGGAGTACTTGGACGCGTGTGATGGAGCATTGTCCTGCATGAAAATCATGTTTTTCTTGAAGGATGCAGACTTCTTCCTGTACCACTGCTTGAAGAAGGTGTCTTCCAGAAACTGGCAGTAGGACTGGGAGTTGAGCTTGACTCCATCCTCAACCCGAAAAGGCCCCACAAGCTCATCTTTGATGATACCAGCCCAAACCAGTACTCCACCTCCACCTTGCTGGCGTCTGAGTGGGACTGGAGCTCTCTGCCCTTTACCAATCCAGCCACGGGCCCATCCATCTGGCCCATCAAGACTCACTCTCATTTCATCAGTCCATAAAACCTTAGAAAAACCAGTCTTGAGATGTTTCTTGGCCCAGTCTTGACGTTTCAGCTTGTGTGTCTTGTTCAGTGGTGGTCGTCTTTCAGCCTTTCTTACCTTGGCCATGTCTCTGAGTATTGCACACCTTGTGCTTTTGGGCACTCCAGTGATGTTGCAGCTCTGAAATATGGCCAAACTGGTGGCAAGTGGCATCTTGGCAGCTGCACGCTTGACTTTTCTCAGTTCATGGGCAGTTATTTTGCGCCTTGGTTTTTCCACACGCTTCTTGCGACCCTGTTGACTATTTTGAATGAAACGCTTGATTGTTCGATGATCACGCTTCAGAAGCTTTGCAATTTTGAGACTGCTGCATCCCTGTGCAAGATATCTCACTATTTTTGACTTTTCTGAGCCTGTCAAGTCCTTCTTTTGACCCATTTTGCCAAAGGAAAGGACGTTGCCTAATAATTATGCACACCTGATATAGGGTGTTGATGTCATTAGACCACACCCCTTCTCATTACAGAGATGCACATCACCTAATATGCTTAATTGGTAGTAGGCTTTCGAGCCTATACAGCTTGGAGTAAGACAACATGCATGAAGAGGATGATGTGGACAAAATACTCATTTGCCTAATAATTCTGCACTCCCTGTATAAAGCAGACACTTTCCTTAAACATACTCATGAAATCATTCTCTCTCTGTGTTTGTACAGTTGCTCCTGAGGCAGAACTGAGTGCAAAGCTGAAGGATGGCCTGGAGCTACGTGCTGGTGCCACCATGAGACTGCATGCCACCATCAAGGGTCGTCCCACTCCCAAGATAACTTGGGCAAAGATGAACACTAACATTAAAGACCGTCAGGGCATCATCATCAAATCCACCCATGTTGACACCATGGTGATGGTGGAGAAAGTGAACAGATATGATGCTGGCAAATACATTCTGAGCTTGGACAGCTTAGCTGGCATGAAGATGTATACCATCGTTGTCAAAGTTTTTGGTCAGTACAGGAAGTTATTTCACTAAACAAATGCATTAATATTTTGCAGTGACTATAGTCAAGTCAGATTGATATTAGTCACTAATGGTTAGTCTTATTTTCTTGATTAGTTCAATTTTACAAAAAAACAAAAAACAAAAACATTAGTATGAAGTGTTGTTTTATCTTTCCAGACACTCCTGGACCACCAGTTAATCTAATGGTGAAGGACACATGTAAGGATAGTGCCTCCATCTACTGGGATGCTCCTCTGATTGACGGTGGCTTTGAAATTACCCACTACATAGTACAGAAGCGTGACACTGAGAGGAAGGCTTGGTCTACCGTTTCCACCAACTGCAATAAGACATCATTCAAGGTTCCAGACCTAGATGCTGGGCGGTCCTACTGCTTCAGAGTGGCAGCAGTTAACCAGCTGGGTACTGGAGAGTTCTGTGAGACTGATGATTCAGTCAGAGCAACAGGTGGGTTGGATCATAACAGGTTATGTACTTGGATTTTGTTTCTCCAACTGTCATACTAATTACATTTAATTTTACAGAGGAGCCTGGGCCTGTCATGGACTTCAAGACCCTGCTGGTTACCAAGGATTCTTGCACTTTAAGCTGGAAGAAACCCCTCACTGATGGTGGTAGTCGCATCATCTGTTATGTACTTGAGGTTCTCAATGGTGAGGATAAATACAAGGAGCTAATGAGGTCTAAGAATATGCAGTACAGTGCCAAGGACCTGGTGGAGGATAGAGAGTATACCTACAGAGTCAAAGCTGTGAATGACACAGGAGAGAGTGCTCCCAAGGAGCTGAAAGTGGTTGCCAAGGACCAGATCAGTAAGTATCCCCTTTTATGAAACATTCAGACAAATAACTTAATAAGTAAGCACATAAAGTCTTTAAATATGGATATATTAAGTAGTTGCTCCTTTCCTATAAAGTTCTTCCCAGTTGTGACTTGAGGGAGTTGCCCAACATGTGCTACATTGCCAAGGAAGGCAGTACCGTCCGCCTGAAGATCCCAATTATTGGCAAGCCTACACCCAAGGTAACCTGGAAGAAGGGAGATGATGAAGACCTGACAGACACTGGCCGAGTGTGTGCAGAGTCCTCAGCAGTTAACACCACCCTCCTCATCAGGGACTGCCAAAGGACTGATGCTTCCAAATACACCATCACGCTGAGAAACAGTGCTGGAAGCAAAGAGTCCACCATCTTTGTCAGGTAAGGATCATGTAATGGCATTTAAAAGGTATTTTCCTCAAAATGAATTTCACCATATCCATACAACAGTGTCTACACATAAAAAATGTCAAAATTATCCTTTTTCCTTATTAGGGTGGTGGGTAAACCTGGCATTCCTGGAGGACCAGTAAAGTTCAAAGATGTTGCTGCTGATGGTGCCACACTAAAGTGGGGTCCTCCCAAGGATGATGGTGGCTCTGAAATTACCAACTATATCCTGGAAAAGAGGGACTCCATCACAAACATGTGGGTGACTGTGTCCTCTGTTGTGGAGACCAACACCATGAGAGTAACTGGTCTTCATGAGGGCACAGAATACATCTTCAGAGTATGTGCCGAGAACAAGTATGGGGTCGGCGAAGGACTCAAATCTGAGCCGATTGTAGCCAAACATCCATTCAGTAAGTACTGTA
Source organism: Aulonocara sp. 'chitande type north' Nkhata Bay (assembly GCF_057382095.1). Taxonomy (NCBI): domain Eukaryota; kingdom Metazoa; phylum Chordata; class Actinopteri; order Cichliformes; family Cichlidae; genus Aulonocara; species Aulonocara sp. 'chitande type north' Nkhata Bay. The sequence goes on along the minus strand of NC_141359.1, from coordinate 40,903,164 downwards.
TACTATTTCAAAGGCTGAATTGTGTTGTTATTCAATATTTATTTGTCTTTTTGGACTGCTAATCACTCTTCATCACTATTTTTGTACAGATGTTCCTGATGCTCCTGCTCCTCCTCAGATTATGAGCATGCGCCATGATTCAGCTTATCTTGCCTGGACTGATCCAAGGAAGACTGGAGGATCTCCTATTACAGGTATGGTCTGCTTTAACATTTCACCAACCTCCTCTCTGGCTCAATTCCACAGCATGTCTTTTGCCCTGTCTTCTTTTCCTAACACAAAACCGGTTGCAGATGGCCGCTCCTCCCTGAGCATGATTCCCCTGAAAGGGGATCGTCTGATTGTCGAGGTTTCTCTGTATAACTGTAGGGTCTTTACGTGCCTTCAGATGACTGTTGTTGTTATTTTGGGTTACATAAATAAAACTGAATTTAATTGAACTATCAACAACTATGTTATTCTGTCCCGATATTCTTGATACAATTTATATGTCAACTTTGGTTTATTTTGCTTTGGTAATATGTGCAGGCTATCATGTTGAGTTCAAGGAGAGAAACAGTATGTTGTGGAAGAGGGCAAGCCCAGCTGCCTTGAAGATGAGAGAACATAAAGTCACTGGGCTGACTGAAGGTCTGGAGTATGAGTTCAGAGTGATGGCAATTAATTTGGCTGGAATTGGTAGACCAAGTGCCCCCACTGATCCACAGGTGGCCCTGAACCCCGTTGGTAAGTAAAAGAAAAAATTACAAACATCTTTACAAAAATGATTTTCAAATATAAAACAATACATTCATTATTGTCATATCTATACCGCTAGATGCACCTGGTAAACCAGATGTGATCAGCATTACAAGGAGCACTGTGACCCTCCAGTGGACTGAACCTCAGTTTGACGGTGGCCACCGACTGACGGGCTACATTATTGAGAAAAGAGACCTGCCTTCTAAAATCTGGGTAAAGGCAAACAATGTGAATGTTGTGGAACCTGCATTCACTGTCACTAAATTGCAAGAGGGCTGCAAATACGAGTTCAGAATTCGGGCAAAGAATGCTGCGGGCGCTCTCAGTCCACCCTCTGAGCAGACAGATACCATTATCTGCACAGATGAATATGGTAAGATGAGATATAAATCTATATTAAAACCATTCTGAATGTTTTCAGGCAGCATGATAAAAATAAAAATTTCCATTTGTCCTCCATCAGCTGCGCCAACCATTATAATTGATGCTCAGGTGATGGAAGGCTTGACTGTCCGAGCTGGCGATACTATCGTCATCACTGCCACAAGCATTTTAGGGAAACCTGCACCAACCTCCTGCTGGTCAAAGGGAGGAAAGTACTTTAAACCCTCAGATCTTGTTCAAATTGAGACCACTGCCACATCCTCCACTTTGTCGGTCAAATATGCTAGCAGGAAGGACTCTGGAGACTACATAATCACTGCCAGTAATCCCTTTGGTGTAAAGGAGGAAACTGTGAAGGTCAAAGTTCTGGATGTTCCTGGTGCTCCTGGACCCATTGAGTGCAGTGGTGTATCCTCAGAAAAAGTGACTCTTACATGGACAGCTCCTACTGAAGACGGAGGCTCTCCTATCAAGTATTACACCCTGGAGAAGAGGGAGACCAGCCGTTTGCTCTGGACTATCCTAGAAGATAACATTATTGATTGTCACTATGTGGCCAACAAACTCATCCAGGGCAATGAATACTTCTTCAGAGTCTCTGCTGTTAACCAGTATGGTGCCAGTGAGCCATCACACTCTGAGGCAGTTAAAATGGTAGATAGATTTGGTATGTATCATTTATTTTTGTTCTACAGTATATCTGGAAGAAGAATGCTAAATATTTGGATTCATCAATATATTTCTTTTATGGATCCACATAGGTCCACCTGGTCCACCTTCCAAACCAGAGGTTGAAAAAGTCGATGGACATTCAGCCACTGTGACCTGGAGAAGACCAACTGAAGATGGAGGAAGCGACATCATAGGTTATTGTGTTGAAAAGAAAGAGAAAAAAGGCATGAGATGGGTCAGAGCATCCAAGAAATCCATCACTGAACTCAGCTTTGAAGTCACAGGTCTCACTGAGGATGTGGAGTACGAGTTTCGTGTTCTTGCTGAGAACAGAGCTGGGTTTGGTGAGCCAAGTGAACCATCGATGGTTGTCAGGACAATAGTTGTTGCCTGTAAGTAAATAGATGTGAAAAGCAAAAGGCTACCAGACTCTGACATAATATTTCAACAATATAACAACAGCTTTGGGATTTTTTTGTGTAAAATTCTAGATTTATTTTATTAATTATAATAATAATAATTTCCTCTTTTATATCTTATAGATCCACCTGGACCTCCAGTCAATCCAAGAGTTACAGACACAACCAAAACCACTGCCACTCTGAACTGGGGAAAACCTCTTCATAATGGTGGACTGGAAGTTACTGGATATGTCATTGAGCACAAAAAAGAAGGAACAGAAGAATGGGTTAAGGATACCCCATCATCTCCACTTAGGATCACAGAATTTGTTGTTCCTGAACTAGACACTGGTGCAAAATACTGCTTCAGAATTAGTGCTGTGAATGCTAAAGGAGTGGGAGAACCTGCCGAAACTAAGGAATTCACTGAGATTGTGGAGCATGCAGCTGAACCTGGAATGGAGCTTGATGTTGAGCTCAGAAGAACTCTTGTTGTCAGAGCTGGCTGCTCCATTCGCCTTTTTGTGCCAATCAAGGGACGTCCTACACCTACTGTCACCTGGACCAAGGAAGGCGGACCTGTTCCACGTGCAGTCATTGACAGCACTGAATCATTTACGATGCTGATCATTCCTGAGAGTTCAAGAATTGATGCAGGCAAATATGAGCTTACCCTCGAAAACTCAGCTGGAAAGAAGAGTGCTGACATACACGTGAGAGTTCTGGATTCACCTGGGCCTCCGCTTAACCTAAAACCAATCAAGATTGACAAAGAAAGCATTACGCTTCAGTGGGAAATGCCTCTCATTGATGGTGGTGCAAAGATCACAAACTATATCATTGAGAAAAGAGAATCAACACGCAAGGCTTTTGCTACTGTTGTTACAAAGTGCCCAACTACTTCAGTCAGAATTTGTGACCTGGGTGAAGGTTGTGAGTACTATTTCAGAGTGTCTGCTGAGAATGAGTATGGTATCGGTGAGGCGGTTGAAACTTCTGATCCAATTCGTGCATCCCAGACACCAAGCTCTCCAGAGAGCATTATTCCTACTGATATCACCAAGAACTCTATCAGCCTGGCTTGGACCAAACCTAAGCATGACGGTGGAAGCAGAATTACAGGATATGTCCTGGAAGCCCAGAAGAAGGGAACTGATCAGTGGTCTCATATTACGACGGTCAAGAACATGGATTTCACTGTGAAGAATCTCAATGAGAATGAGGAGTACATTTTCCATGTAATGGCTGTCAATCACTCAGGTAGGAGTATTCCAAAGGAGAGCAAACCCATTGTTGTCAAGGACTCTACTTCTTTGCCAGAGTTTGACCTGCGTGGAGTTTGTCACAAGACTGTTATTGCCAAGGCAGGAGATGATATCAAGGTTGAAATTCCAGTTATGGGACGTCCTAGACCAACTGTCTCTTGGCAGAAGGATGGCGCAGCCCTGAAACTCACACAGAGGACCAATGTAGAAACGACTGCTGCTACAGTCATTATCAGCATCAGTGAGTGCACCAGAGCTGACAGTGGTGTATACACCATGACAGGAAAGAACATTGTTGGATCTGTGACAGACAGCATCACTCTGAAAGTTCATGATGTACCTGGTCCACCCAAAGGACCCGTTAAGATTGTGGAAATATCTCGTACTTATTGTATCTTTTCATGGGACGCTCCTGAGAATGATGGAGGGGTTCCCATCAACAACTATGTCATTGAAATACGAGACACCACTTCTCAAACATGGACTGAGTTGTCGTCTACCGTCATCCGCACAATGTTTAAAGCCATCCGGTTAACTACTGGATCAGAGTATCAGTTCAGAATAAAGGCTAAGAACAGATATGGTGTTGGACCTCCTATTACTTCAGAGACAGTGGTGGCTGCCTATCCATTCAAAGTCCCTGGTCCTCCAGGTACTCCTAACGTTGTTGCATTTACCAAAAACTCAATAACAATTGGCTGGAATGAGCCTGTGAATGATGGTGGAAATGAAGTCATTGGCTACCATGTTGAGAGGAAAGAAAGAACCAGCATAATGTGGTATAGGATTAGCAAGGGTCTTGTAAAAGGAAATATCTTTAAATCCTCTGGACTTGAAGATGGAGTTGCTTATGAGTTTCGTGTCATGGCTGAAAACATGGCTGGAATTGGTAAACCCAGCAAGGCCTCAGAACCGATATTGGCCTTGGACCCTGTTGACCCACCAGGTCAGCCTGTGCCAATATCTGTCAACAAGAATGCCATTACTATTCAGTGGACAAAGCCTGAGTATGATGGTGGGTTCAAAATCACCGGCTACATTGTGGAGAAGAGAGAACTGCCTGCTGGTCGCTGGATGAGAGCCAACTTTACCAACATAATTGAAACAACGTTCACTGTTAGTGGACTAACTCAAGATGCCTCATATGAGTTCCGTATCATAGCCAGAAACTCAGCAGGTGCAGTGAGCATACCTTCTGAGCCTTCAGATCCTATTATCTGCAAAGATGACATTATCGAACCACGCATTATGGTAGATGCCATCTTTAGGGATGTTGTTCTACTAAAGGCAGGAGAGTCATTCAAGCTTGAAGCTGATATTGCTGGTCAACCAACACCATCTATGGTTTGGACCAAAAATGGAAAGGAGGTTGAGAATACAATGAAACTGGAAGTTAGGTTCACTGAACTGACAACTACTCTAACCAACAAGGACTCTATAAGGCCAGATGGAGGTGAATTCATTTTGACTGCCACTAATGTTGGTGGATTTGCAAAGCACATTTTTAATGTTAAAGTGCTTGACAGACCAGGACCACCAGTTGGACCTCTTAAGGTAACTGATGTCACAGCTGAGAACTGTGCACTCTCCTGGGCTCCACCTGCAGATGATGGTGGTTCCAAGATTGAAGGATATGTGATTGAGAAGCGTGAATCAAGCAGACTGGTTTGGACCAGTGTTGTTTCAGACCTCCAAGATACACAATACAAGGTTACTAAGCTGCTCAAAGGAAACGAATACATTTTTAGAGTAATGGCAGTGAACAAATATGGAATTGGCGAATCGCTTGAATCACAACCCACTATTGCAGACAACCCATATGTGATTCCAGATCCTCCTGAGAATGCTGAGGTGACAGCTATCACTAAAGACTCAATGGTTGTCATGTGGCAAGCACCTAAGAGTGATGGTGGAACTCCCATCACCACCTACCATATTGAAAGAAAAGATAGAATGGGCCTCCGTTGGGTCAAGTGTAACAAGAGGAAAGTCAAAGATCTGCAGTTCAAGGCAACAGGTCTTGTTGTTGGACATGAATATGAATTCAGAATTATTGCTGAGAATGCTGCCGGATTGAGTGTACCAAGTGTGTCTAGTCCATTCTACAAGGCTACTGATGGACTATACAAGCCTGAAGCTCCATGCAACCCCAGAATCTTGGATACAACCAAGTCTTCAATTACTGTGGCTTGGAACAAACCTGCATTTGATGGTGGCTGTGAAATAATGGGCTACATTGTAGAAACATGCATCCCATCTGAAAAGAAGGAAGAAGAGGAATGGACCATTGTGACACCCAAGGAAGGTCTTCCTGCTACCTCATTCACCATTGTTAACCTGAAGGAGAATCAAGAGTACAAGATTCACATCTCTGCTGTCAATAGTGAAGGAATTGGAGAGGCAGCATCTGTACCTGGTAATCCAAAGGCAGAGGACAGGCTTCTCCCTCCTGAGATTGATTTGGATGCGGAACTTCGGTCAGTTGTCAGGCTTAGAGCTTGCTGTTCACTTAGACTGTTTGTGCCTATCAGAGGCAGACCACCCCCTCAGGTAAAATGGACCAAAGGAGATGGGGAACCAGTTGAGAGGGCAATCATTGACAGCACAACATCATACACATCACTGATAATTGAAAATGTCAACCGATTTGACAGTGGAAAGTATAATCTTACTGTTGAGAACAGCTCTGGCTCCAAGACAGTTACAGTACAAGTCAGAGTGCTTGATACACCAAGTGCCCCACAGAATCTGAAAATTACTGCTGTGACAAAGGATGCTGTGACTCTGACTTGGGATCCACCAGTGAATGATGGTGGAGTTAAAATTAAGAATTATGTTGTTGAAAAACGTGAGTCTACAAGAAAAGCATATGCCACAGTCAATGCTCTCTGCTATCAAACCACCTTCACTGTTGACCAGCTCCTGGAAGGATGCAACTATTACTTTAGAGTTTTAGCGGAGAATGAGTATGGCATCGGCTTGCCCATTGAGACTGGTGAATCAGTTAAGGTGTCAGAGAAACCACAGCCTCCTGGCAAAATCACTCTTAAGGATGTTACCAAAAACAGTGTCACTCTCTCCTGGGAGAAGCCAGAGCATGATGGTGGCAGTAGAGTGGGCTGTTATGTTGTTGAGATCCTGCCTAAGGGTGCTGACAAGTGGACCCAAGCACTGATCGTAAAAGAAACAGAAGCTACTATTAGTGGACTAAATGCAGGTGAAGAATATATGTTCCGTGTTGCTGCAAGAAATGAAAAAGGAACAAGTGATCCACGTCAGATTGGAGTCCCTGTGATTGTAAAAGACCTTGTTATTGCACCTGCTGTCAAAATGTTGTTCAACACATTTACTGTGTTGGCAGGAGAAGACTTGAAAGTGGAGGTTCCTTATATTGCACGCCCCAAAGCAACAGTTTCATGGGTAAAGGATGGTCTCCCTCTTAAGAGAACTAGCAGAGTAAACTTTGGTGCTACAGACACAATGCTGAACCTCACTATAAAAGAAGCTACTAAAGATGACGTTGGACACTACATTATTACTCTTACCAACACAGCAGGAGAGACTAAAGCAGATATTGGCATTGTTGTTCTTGACAAACCTGGCCAACCAGGTGGTCCAGTTAAGGTAGAGGAAGTCACTTCTGACAGTGTAACCATCTCCTGGAATCCACCAGAGTATGATGGTGGTTGCACCATCAAAAGCTATATTGTAGAAAAGAGAGACACATCTACAACTGCCTGGATGGTTGTATCTTCCAACCTAGCAAGGACCAAAATTAAGGCAGGCAGGCTGAAAACAGGTTCTGAGTATCAGTTTAGAATTACTGCAGAAAACAGATATGGAAAAGGTCCAGCTCTTCTATCACCATGCATTTTGGCTCAATACCCATATAAACTCCCAGGCCCTCCAGGTACACCATCCATTGCAGTCTGCACCAAAGATAGCATGGTGGTCACCTGGAATGAACCTGTCATTGATGGTGGAAGTTCTATCTTGGGCTACCACCTTGAACGTAAAGAGAGGAACAGCATCCTTTGGGTCAAACTAAACAAATCTCTTATTACAGACCAAACCTTTAAGACCACTGGTCTAGAACCAGGAATGGAGTATGAATACAGAGTGTATGCTGAAAACATAGTTGGAATAGGCAAAGCAAGTAAAGTGTCGGAGGGCTATATTGCTAGAGATCCTTGTGATCCACCTGGCACCCCAGAGGCAATAAAGATTACTAAGGACTCAGTGACTATTGTTTGGACCAAACCTGAGTATGATGGTGGTGCAAAGGTTACAGGCTACATTGTGGAAAAGAAGGAGCTTCCAGAGGGTCGTTGGTTGAAGGCTAATTTTACTAATGTAATTGAGACGGAATATTTAGCAAGTGGACTTGTGGAGGGCAATCAGTATGAGTTTCGTGTCATTGCCAGAAATGCTGCTGGTGTTTTCAGTATTCCTTCTTACAGCACTGGTCCAATTACTGCCAGAGATGAGATTGAGCCACCGCGCATAAGCATTGACCCAGAGTATACACAGAATATTGTGGTCAGTGCTGGCGACAACTTCAAAATTGATGCAGATGTTCATGGAAAACCACTGCCCTCTATCCACTGGATGAAGGGAGAGCAGGAACTAGGCAACACAATTCACAGGGAAATCAAGAACACACCCACCAAAGCTTTTATATCTGTCAAAGAAGCTAAACTGTCTGATGGAGGGCAATACATTTTGCTACTGAAAAATCCTGGAGGAGAAAAGACTGTACAGGTCAATGTTGTTGTTCTAGATAAACCTGGAGAACCACAAGGGCCTCTTGTTGTCACAGGAATAACCAAAGACAGATGCTGCCTTGCATGGAAACCACCATTGCAGGATGGTGGCAGCAAGATCTGTCACTACATTGTGGAGAGAAGAGAGACAAGCAGACTAATCTGGACTGTAGTTGAACAAAAAGTGGAGAACATTTGTCTAAAAGTTACTAAGCTCCTGGAGGGAAATGAGTACATCTTCAGAGTCCGTGCTGTCAACCAATTTGGAGTAGGCGCACCACTTGAATCTCCTGCTGTCATAATCAAGGATCCATACATGCTACCTGGATCGCCCAAGAACTTAGAAGTTTCAAATATTAAAAAGGATTCAATGGTGCTTACCTGGGAGGCTCCTTCTGAAGATGGTGGCAGTCCTGTAACTGGATACATAATTGAGAAGCATGACAAAGAAGGCGTAAGATGGACTAGGTGCAATAGGCAAACAGTCACTGATTTGAGTTTTAAGGTCAAAGGACTTTTGGAAAGCCACAATTATGAATTCAGAGTTGCAGCTGAGAATTCTGTTGGTGTTGGTGAGCCAAGCTCCCCAACTGTTTTCTACAAAGCTCTTGATCCTATCTTTAGGCCTGGCCCACCACATAACCCAAGAGTTACAGACACTACAAGAACATCAGTATTCCTGTCATGGGGAAAACCCATTTCTGATGGAGGCTGTGAGATTCAGGGATACATTGTTGAGTGCTGCACTACTACTGCTGAAGCACCTGCTGCTGAAGGAGCTGCCACAGACACAGTTGTTGAAGAATGGATAATGTGCACACCAGCTACAGGTGTTAAGAAGACTAAGTTTGAAGTTGCAAATCTGAAAGAAAACCAGGCATACAAGTTTAGAGTATATGCAATCAACAAAGTAGGAGTTGGTGAGCATGCTGATGTTGCTGGAATTGTTGTTGCTACGGACAGAGCAGATGAGCCAGACCTTGACATTGACCCAGAACTAAGAAAAATTGTTACCATTAAAGCTGGTGCGTCCCTAAGACTCTTCATTCCTATCAAAGGCAGGCCCACACCTACTATAAAGTGGGACAAAGATGAAGCTCCCCTTAAAGAGAGTGCTCAGGTTGAGATAACCAGCAGTTATACATTGCTTGTGATTGATAAAATGAGCAGAAATGACAGTGGAAAATACACAGTCTCTGCAGAGAATTCCAGTGGAACCAAATCTGCATTGGTTGTTGTCCGCGTCCTTGACACACCTAGTGCTCCTGTTAATCTTAAAGTGAAAGAAATTACAAACCAGTCAGTAACATTGGAATGGGAACCACCTCTGTTGGATGGTGGATCCAAGATCAAAAACTACATTGTTGAAAAAAGAGAAAGCACACGCAAAACATTTGCAGCTGTTGTCACAAATTGTCATGCTCTTTCATGGCAGATCGAACCACTCCAGGAGGGCTGCAGTTACTACTTCCGTGTACTTGCAGAGAATGCTTATGGTGTTGGTCTGCCTGCAGTAACTGTTGATCCTCTTAAGGTCTCAGAAGTGCCCCAGGCTCCAAAGAGTTTAATTGTTACAGATCAGACAAAAACAAGCATCTCTCTGGCCTGGGAGAGGCCAGAGTATGATGGTGGTAGCAGGATCATGCAGTACTTGCTTGAGGTGCAGCTGAAGGGTCAAGAGAAATGGTCTGCTGTAAACACTTTTAAGACAATGGAAGCAACAGTCTCCAATTTGAACCCAGGAGAGGAGTATCTTTTCAGAATTACAGCTGTCAATGATAAAGGGAAGAGTGATCCCAAAGTCCTTTCCGGGCCAGTGATGACCAAAAACTTGGTCTTTGAGCCAGATGTCCGTCCAGAATTCAGCAGCTACAGTGTTCATGTGGGCAAAGACATTAACATTGACATTCCTATCTTTGGACGTCCTAAACCTACCATCACATGGACTAAAGATGGCGCTCCGTTGAAGTTTACTACAAGAGTCCATATTGTCAATACACCAACACATACAACACTAAGCATAAAAGAGGCAGCAGGCGATGATGGTGGTATGTACAGCATAAATGTTGCCAACTCAGCTGGAAAGAAGGACACAACAATTGAAGTCATTGTACTTGACAAACCTGGCCCTCCATGTGGCCCTGTGAGATTTGATGAAATCACAACACAGAGTGTCACTATATCATGGGACCCACCAAAACACAATGGTGGATGCCAAATTTCAAACTACGTTGTACAGAAAAGAGATACGACTACTACAACATGGGAGAATGTTAGTATCAACTGGGCCAGAACCACCATAAAAGTACCTAGACTAAAGACTGGAGCTGAGTACCAGTTCAGGATCATTGCCCAGAACCGTTATGGTAAAAGCCATGGTCTGGATTCATCTGCTGTAGTTGCTCAGTACCCATACAGAGAGCCAGGCCCTCCAGGCACTCCTTTCATCTCTTCTCTCTCTAGGGACCACCAAATTGTTGAGTGGCATGAACCTGTCACAGATGGAGGCAGTCCTGTTCTTGGCTACCATCTTGAAAGGAAAGAGAGGAATAGTATTCTCTGGGTCAAGATCAACAAGACTCTCATCCACGAGACAAGTTTCAAGAGTTACCCCTTGGAGGAGGGTGTTGAATATGAATACAGGGTTTATGCTGAAAATATTGTTGGAATTGGAAGGAGCAGCAAAGTCTCAGAGGGATGTGTTGCCCGTGATCCATGTGATCCTCCTGGAATACCAGAGGCCATCCATGTGACCAAAGACACCATTGTCATTCAGTGGACTAAACCAGAATATGATGGTGGAAGCAATATCACTGGCTATATTGTGGAAAAGCGTGATCTGCCCGAGGGCAGGTGGGTAAAGGCAAATTTTACTAATGTGATTGAGACCCAGTTTACAGTGACTGGTCTGACTGAAAATGCACAGTATGACTTTAGAGTCATTGCTAAAAATGCTGTTGGCACTGTCAGCAAACCATCATATAACAGTGGACCTATAACTGCAAGTGATGCTGTGGAGGCACCCAAATTCTCCATTGATCCTGCATTCACCAAGACCATTATTGTCAATGCTGGAGAGACATTCAAGCTAGATGCTGATGTACGTGGCAAGCCGCTGCCAACAATCCAGTGGTTCAAAGATGACAAACCAGTTGAAAACACACTTCGACTAGAGATCAGAAACACAGAAAACCATGCAATGATTGTCATTAAAGACTCCATTAGAGTTGATGGTGGAACTTATACACTCCAGCTGAAAAATGAAGCCGGTAGTGAGACTGTTCAATTTAAGGTTTTAGTACTGGATAAACCTAGCCCATGTGAAGGACCACTCCATGTCACTGGAGTCGCTGAAGATAGATGCACACTGGTATGGCACCCCCCTCTACATGATGGAGGTAGTCCTATTACACATTACATCATTGAAAGAAGGGAGACAAGTCGTCTAGCTTGGACTGTTGTTTCTAGCAACTGTGGCACCACATGCTACAAAGTTACCAAATTACTGGAAGGTGACGAGTATATGTTCCGTGTAATGGCAGTTAATAGTCATGGTGTAAGTGAGCCACTGGAGTCTGGTGCAGTAATAATGAAAACTCCATTTGTTCTCCCTGGTCCACCTCACATTGAGGATGTATCTAACATTGCCCATGATGGTATGACCATCTCTTGGTCTGCCCCTGAGACTGATGGTGGCAGTGAAATTACAAATTACATAATTGAGAAAAAGGATAGAACCGGGATCAAATGGACCAGATGCAACAGACAGAAGGTCACTGATCTCTCATTTAGAGTTACAGGCCTGACCACAGGCCATGAGTATGAATTCCGAGTGGCTGCTGAGAACATAGTTGGAGTGGGAGAGCCAAGCCTTGCAAGTTCATACTACAAGGCCTGTGATCCCAAGTACAAACCTGGAGCCCCAGGATATGTGCATGTGATTGACTCAACAAAGACTTCTATTACTGTGTCATGGGGTAAACCTCTGTCTGATGGTGGCAGTGTCATTCAAGGATATATTGTTGAAGTCTGCAAGGCTGAAGAGGAAGAATGGACCATGGTCACTCCTCCAACTGGCCTGCGTGTCAACAAATATGAAATTACAAAGCTTACTGAGGGTCAGGAGTACAAGATTCAAGTGTGTGCTCTGAACAAATTGGGAGTTGGCGAGCCGGCAGTTCTGTCTGGAACAGCTAAGCCTGAAGAAAGGGTCGAACCACCTGAGATCCACCTTGACTCTGAGCTGAGGAAGGGCATTGTACTGAAAGCAGGCGGCTCTGTTAGAATCAATATTCCATTTAAGGGCAGACCAACACCTGAGATAAAGTGGACTAAGGATGATGGAAACCTGACTGAAAAACCAGTGGTCGAGAAAGCTCATAATTTCACACAGTTGTCTATTGACTCATGTGACAGAAGTGACTCAGGAAAATACACCCTCACACTGACTAACAGCAGTGGCACTGTGTCTGAGGTTATTTCAGTTAAAATTCTGGATGCCCCTGGGGCCCCACAGAACCTTGTTGTTAAAGAAATCAGAAAGGACTCTGTCACTCTTGCTTGGGATGCTCCATTGATTGATGGAGGTGCCAAAATCAAGAACTATGTCATTGACAAACGTGAATCAACAAGAAAGGCATATGCAAATGTGTCCACAAAATGCACCAAAACAACATTCAAAGTTGAGAACTTGATTGAAGGTGCTATGTACTACTTTAGAGTCATGGCTGAGAATGAATATGGAATTGGGCCGGCTGTGGAAACAAAGACTGCCTCCAAGGCCTCTGAAGTACCACTGCCTGTTGGAAAGATCTTCCTCAATGATGTCACTAAATCCAGTGTCTCACTGGCCTGGGAGAAACCTGAGCAGGATGGAGGGAGCAGAATTGCTGGCTATCTAATTGAGATGCAACCTAAGGGTACAGATAAGTGGGGAGTTGCAACAAATACAAAAACATGTGAAGGTACTGTCACAGGCCTTACAGCTGGAACAGAATACCTATTCCGCATCATTGCTTACAATGAAAAGGGAAAGAGTGAGCCAAAAGCACTTGCTGCACCTGTGATTGCCACTGACATGACCATGGAGCCCAGCATCAAAATTCCATTCAACACTTACAGTGTATTAGCTGGAAAGGATCTAAAGTTAGATTTTCCTGTTCTTGGCAAGCCAAAACCTAAAGTCACCTGGGCCAAGGATGGTCAGCCTTTGAAGGTGACATCAAGAATGAATATAATATCCACTAAAACAACAACGGGAATAGAAATTACTGAGGCATGCAAGGAGGACTTTGGCAAATACACAATTACAGCAGCCAACACCACTGGAACAACCGCAGAGGATGTATCTGTCATTATCCTCGACAAGCCTGGTCCACCAAAAGGGCCAGTCAAGATTGTTGAAGTGAGCAACACCTTTGTCCACCTCTCCTGGGACCCCCCAGAGTACACCGGTGGATGCCAAGTAAAGAATTACATAGTAGAAAAGAGAGACACAACCAGTACAACATGGCAAACAGTCACCACTCAGCTAGCTAGAACAGCTTTTAAGGTCAGCAAGCTGAAGACAGGTTCAGAATATCAGTTCAGAATCATAGCTGAAAATAGATATGGAAAGGGTGCGCCTCTGGATTCCAAGGCCATTGTGGTGCAATATCCATTCAAACCACCGGGTCCTCCAGGAACACCACATGTGAAATATGCAACTAAAGAAATGATGATCATTGAATGGAATGAGCCAGTCAATGATGGTGGAAGTGCAGTTATTGGCTACCATTTGGAAAGCAAGGAAAGAAGCAGCATTCTATGGAGCAAACTGAACAAGACTCTCATTACAGACACACAATTCAAGATCGTTAACCTTGAGGAGGGTATTGGATATGAATTTAGAGTTTATGCTGAAAATATTGTTGGCATTGGCCGATGCAGTAAAGTATCCGAGTCCTTTGTTGCTCGCGACCCATGTGATCCTCCTGGTACCCCAGAAGCTGTATCTATTTCTAAGAACCAGATCAGGATTCAGTGGACTAAGCCTCAGTATGATGGTGGTAGCAAAGTGAATGGATATATTGTGGAAAGGAAAGACCTCGCCTCTCCTGATGGACGCTGGGTAAGAGCTAACTTTACCAATATAGTTGAGACTGAGTACACTGTCACTGGTCTAACAGAAAATGAGCAATATGAATTTAGAGTTATTGCAAGAAATGCAGCTGGCATCTTTAGCGAGCCATCTGACAGCTCTGGACCTATTACTGCTACTGATGAAATTGAACCACCAAGGGCCTCAATGGATCCTAAATACAAAGATGTTATTGTTGTAAATGCTGGAGAAAATCTGCTTCTGGATGCAGACATCTATGGAAAACCAATTCCTGAGGTGCTCTGGCTGAAAGAGGGCAAGGAAATGGACAAAGCTTTGCGCATCGAAGTGAAAACTACACAGAAACGTGCAGCAATGACGATTAAGGATGTAACCAAGCTTGATAGTGGCCACTATGACCTCATCCTCAAAAATCTGGGTGGTACAAAAGTGTTCCCTATCACAGTTAAAGTCCTTGATAAACCAGGTCCACCCACTGGACCCATGAAGATTACTGGAGTCATGGCCGACAGGTGCATTCTTGCCTGGTCTGAGCCAGCTCTAGATGGCGGAGCCAGTATCACTCACTATGTGCTGGAGAAGAGAGAGACTAGCAGGTTGTCCTGGACCGTGGCTGCATCAGACATCAAGGGTCTGTACCATAAAGTAACAAATTTGCTTCCTGGAGATGAATACATTTTCAGAGTCAGAGCAGTGAATAAATATGGCATTGGTGACTATCTGGAAAGTGAACCCATTATTGCACGCAATCCTTACAAGCCTCCTAGCGCTCCTGGAACTCCAGAAGCCAGTCTGATCACAAAGGACTCTATAGTTTTGTCGTGGACAGCTCCTGAACAGACTGGTGGAGCTGAAATTGAAGGCTACCATCTTGAAAAACGTGACAAAGACAGTGTACGGTGGACAAAATGCAACAGACAAAAGCTTACAGACGCTCAGTTTAAAGTCACAGGTCTGAGCACAGATCACTTCTATGAGTTCCGTGTTGCTGCTGAGAATGAGGTTGGAATGGGAGATTTCAGTGAGCTGTCCCTGTTCTACAGGGCATGTGATGCCATAAGACCACCTGGGCCTCCGCACCATCCTAAAGTAACAGACTACACAAAGTCCTCTGTCTCTCTGTCTTGGGGCAAACCTGACTTTGATGGCGGTGCTTATATCAAGGGATACATTGTTGAAATGAGGGAGTATACACCGGTACCTGAGTCAACAGAGGAGGCGGAGATAGCACCAGCAGTAGAAGCACCAGTTGAAAAAGAATGGACAATGTTCACTCCACCCAGTGGCATTCAAGCCACCAAATTAACTATAACAGACTTGAAGGAGGGTGGAGAGTACCAGTTCCGTGTCTATGCAATAAATTCAGAAGGAGTGGGGGAGGCTGCTAATGTCCATGGCACAGTGGTTACTTCTGACAGGGCAGAAGCACCAGAGATAGAACTTGATGCTGAACTCAGAAAGGTTCTATCTGTCCGTGCTGGTGGGACTCTACGCCTCTTTGTCACCATCAGAGGAAGACCTGAGCCTGCTGTAAAATGGGAGAAAGTTGACAGTACCCTTACAGAGCGTGCTGTAATTGATACTACTCGTTCATTCACCATGCTTGTCATTGACAATGTTAATCGCTTTGACAGTGGCAAATACTCACTAACACTAGAAAACAGTAGTGGGAAAAAATCTGCAATTGTTGCAGTGAGAATTTTGGATACACCAAGTGCACCACAAAACTTTACCGTGAAGGAGCTAAAGAAGGATTCAGTGACTCTTGCCTGGGATACTCCACTTACTGATGGTGGCTCTAAAATCACAAACTACATCATAGAGAAGAGAGAGTCTGTTAGGAAGGCCTATGCTGCTGTCACCAGCAACTGTACAGCAAACTCATTTAAGGTAGAAGACCTGCCAGAAGGTGGAATTTTCTACTTCAGAATCTGTGCTGTTAATGAATATGGCCAAGGCCAGATGGTCGAAACCAAAGAAGTAAAGGTAGCTGAGGTACCTTTGCCACCAAGCAAGGTTACCCTTGTAGATTTGACCAAGACTAGTGTGTCACTGGCTTGGGAGAAACCTGCTCATGATGGTGGATGCAAAGTAATGTGCTACAATGTAGAATTTAAGCCTAAGAGTGGGGATAAATGGGGCACAGCATGTACAGTTAAGGTACCGGAAGCAACTATTCCTAATTTAACTCCAAATGAAGCTTATTTATTCAGAGTTGTTGCAATCAATGAGAAGGGGAAGAGTGAGCCAAAGGATCTTGGCTTACCTGTGGTTGCAAAGGATGTTGCTATTGAACCATCTATCAACTTGCTGTTTACCACATACACTGTGAAGGCTGGAGGTGACCTCACTTTTGAGGTTCCAATAAGAGGCAGACCAAAGCCCGCTGTGTCCTGGAAGAAGGATGGCCTTCCTTTGAAGCAAACCACATCAGTTTCTATCTTAAACACTGCAGCCTCATCCAAAATCATTATCAAAGAGGCTAAGAAGGAACATGTTGGGAAGTATGAAATGACTTTGGCAAACACAGCAGGAACTGTTACAGCAGATATTGGAGTCATTGTCCTTGATAAGCCAGGTCCACCTAAAGGAATTAAGGTGGATGCAGTGACTTCAGACAGCATCTCCCTTTCCTGGTCCCCACCAGAATATGATGGTGGCTGCTCCATCAGCAACTACATTGTGGAGAAGAGAGACACAAACACACAGGAATGGCAGATGATAGCAAGTAATGTTGCTAGAACAGCTTTCAAAGCTGGCCGCCTTACACATGGAGCAGAGTATCAGTTTCGTATTTATGCTGTTAACCGCTATGGAAAGAGTAGTTATCTGGATTCACCTGGAATCACTGCTCAGTACAATTTTAAACAGCCCGGACCTCCTTCTACACCCATAGTGAAACTGGCCACCAAGTCTTATATGCTGGTGACTTGGAATGAGCCAGTTAGTGATGGTGGTAGTCCTGTTCTGGGCTACCACCTGGAGAGGAAGGAGCGTTCTAGCATTCTTTGGACAAAGATGAACAGAGGAATGATCAAAGATACAGAGTACAAAGTCACTGGAATTGAAGAGGGCATGATGTATGAATACCGTGTATATGCTGAAAATATTGCCGGTATTGGTAAATGTAGCAAGGCTTGTGAAGCCGTAGCAGCAAGAGATCCATGTGACCCTCCAGGTAAACCCATTATCATTGCAATCACCAGAACATCAGTCTCCTTATCTTGGGAAAAACCAGAATATGATGGTGGAGCAAAGGTTTCTGGTTACACAATTGAACGCAGAGACCTTCCAGAAGGACGATGGACAAGGTGCAACTTCACTAATGTACCTGAGACCCATTATGATGTGACAGGCCTTACAGAGAACAGCCAGTATGATTTCCGTGTCATTGCAAAGAATGCAGCTGGACTGTTTAGTATACCATCAGACAATACTGGTCCCATCACTATTAAAGATGATGTGGAGCCACCACGCATCATGATTGATGTGAAGTTCAGAGAGACCGTGTTTGTGAAAGCCGGAGAAACTCTAAAGATTAATGCGGATCTTGCGGGACGTCCTGCTCCTGTCATTTCATGGACCAAGAATGGCAAAGAAATCGAGCTAAGAGCTAGAATTCAAATTGTTTCAACAGACACCAGCACGTGTCTCACTATGAAGGATTGTATCAGAAGAGATTCTGGACAGTATGCCCTGACTTTACAAAATATTGGTGGAACAGTTACCATGCCAATAAACTGTGTGATTCTAGATAGGCCAGGACCCTCAGCAGGACCACTTCAGATTACAGGTATCACAGCAGCAGAGTGCACTCTGTCTTGGGGTCCACCTCAGGAATCTGGTGGTGCAGACATCACTCATTATGTTGTTGAAAAACGTGAGACCAGTCGGCTGTCATGGACACTGGTGAAGGCAGATGTCACAAAAACATTCTTTAAAGTCACAGGTCTGCTCAAGGACAATGACTATATCTTTAGGGTTCTTGCTATTAACAAGCATGGTGTTGGTGAAGCTCTGGAGAGTGATGTTATAAAGGTTACAAATCCATACACCTTTGCCACTGCTCCAGCTAGTGTTGATGTCACTACTATAACTGGAGACTCAATGACCCTCACCTGGTGCAAGCCAGCCAATGATGGAGGCAGTCCCATTACTGGATATGTGATTGAGCGGCGTGAGAAAACAAGCATGCGTTGGGTCCGTGTGAACAGAGATCCAGTTCCTGAATTTACCACAGTAGTAACTAAACTCCGCAAGGGTTGTGAATATGACTTCCGAGTTTATGCTGAAAATGCAGCTGGTTTGAGTCCACCGAGTGAACCATCTGCAACATTCAGAGCAGTAGATCCTCTGGTCATTCCTTCTCGTCCAACCAAGCCAAAGATTGTGAATTCAACCAAAGACACCGTGTCTATTGTCTGGAAACCACCAACAGATGATGGTGGTGCTCCTATCCTTGGATACAGTGTAGAATACAGAGACTACATCCAGAAACCAGAGGAAGAAGAAGAATATGAGGAGGAAGAGGAGGTACTTGAGTCACCTGAAGAACTAGCAAGATGGGTTGAGGCCATCCCTCTTACAAAGAGCTTAGAATTCACCATCACTGGATTGAAGACAGATGCAGAATATGAATTCTGTGTTAAAGCAATCAATAAAGTTGGCAGCAGTGTGCGTAGTCCATATTCAAATCCATCTGCCGCAAAGGACAGAACTGCAGAACCATCATTTGATGTTGACATTGAGATGCGTAAAGTGCTCTCTGTTAAGCATGGTACAGCATTTACTCTTAATGTGCCATTCAAGGGAAACCCTTTGCCATCAGTGACATGGGCTAAGGAGGGTGTTGATCTGAAAGTCAGAGGAACCATTGAATCAACAGAATCCAGCACTTCATTGACTATTGAGAAGTCAACTAGAAATGACTCTGGAGAATACACTGTCACAATTGAATCACCACTAGGAAAAGCAACGTTGCCTGTGGTTGTCAAAGTACTTGACTCTCCAGGACCCCCAGTGAACGTTAAAGTAACTTCAGTGACCAGGGATTCTGCAACCCTCACTTGGGATCCTCCAGAGAATGATGGTGGTGATGCAGTAAAGGCCTACCATGTTGAAAAACGTGAGGCCAGTAAGAAAGCCTGGGTGTCTGTGACTGGCAACTGCCACACTCTGACTTACAAGGTGGAAGACCTACAGGAGGGAGCTATCTATTATTTCAGAGTTATTGGAGAAAATGAGTATGGAGTGGGTGTCCCTCAGGACGCTAAGGCTGGGACAAAGATCACAGGTAACATATGCACTGAGTGCTTATATTTGTAAAGGTTTTTTCTTTAAAAACATCATAAATCAATATTATGGACTTAATAAAATTGTCCTGCTGTCTGTTATAGAGGTACCAAGTCCACCTATGAAACTTGGAGTTGCAAATGTTACCAAGGACAGTGTTACTATTGCCTGGACCAGACCAGAATATGATGGCGGAAGCAGAGTCACTGGTTATCTTATTGATGCCCTGGAGAAAGGACAGACCAAATGGGTGAAATGTGCCACTGTGAGGATCTTGACTCACACAATCAAGAGCCTTAGGGAAGGTGCTGAGTACTTTTTCAGAGTCCGTGCTGAGAACCATGCTGGACTTAGTGAACCCAAGGAGATGATCGTTCCAGTTATTGTCAAGGAAATACACGGTATTGTTGCTGTCTTTACTTTAAACTTTTCAGATTACACATATTACATAATGTACATTTCTGACATGCTATGTCTATGTATAATTAATCCTAATTATAATAATTATAATAATCCTAATTTATATAAATGGGCAAGTTTTTAAAAGCTATGGTATTTCCGAAATAATAAACATTATTATTGTTTTACTAAGCTGCCATGTCTTACCACAGTCCTGTGTTATTATTTTTCTTTTCCAACAGAGGCTCCAGAGTTTGACCTAAAGAACTACCCCAAGAATACAGTTTATGTAAGAGCAGGATCCAATCTGACCTTTGAGATTCCATTAACTGGCAGGCCCATGCCAAAGGTCACTGTTTCCAAGAACAATATTGTCATTAAGGGATCCAAGAGGCTGCTGACAGAAGTAACTCCAGATAGTTTAATCATCACCCTAAATGAAAGTGTTTCAGTGGATGCTGGCAAATATGAAATCACAGCCTCAAATGCAGGAGGTACTACCAAGATTTTCATTATCTTCGTTGTGCTGGACAGACCTGGACCTCCTGTTGGTCCAGTTCAGATTGGAGAAGTTGGAGAGACCACAGTGTGTCTGAAATGGACTCCTCCAGAGTACGATGGTGGCAGTCCTGTTACGAATTATGTTGTTCTTAAACGTGAAACCAGCACTCCTGCCTGGGTAGAGGTGTCGACTACCATTGCCAGAAGTGAGATCAAGGTGACTAAGCTGACTAAAGGAGAGGAGTACCAGTTCAGAATTAAGGCTGAGAATCGTTATGGCATCAGTGATCATATTGACAGCAAGCCGGTCATGATAAAGCTTCCATACAGTAAGCCACTTTATCCTGTATCTTCAATTCCAATTCTTCTGTTTTATGAACAAGGCATCTTTGTTAATGTATTCTAACAAGAGTGTGTTCTGTAACAGCTGTGCCTGGACCTCCATCCACACCTTGGGTTAGCTATGTATCTAGAGAGAGTCTCACAGTCTGCTGGAATGAGCCAGTCAATGATGGTGGAAACCCTGTAGTTGGATACCATCTCCAGATGAAAGAGAGGACCAGCATCCTTTGGCAGAAAATCAATAAGACCCCAATCCCAGGAGACCAGTGGCGTGTCACAAACATCTGCCCTGGTCTTATCTATGAATTCAAGGTGGCAGCTGAAAATTCTGCTGGTATTGGAAAAATGAGCAAAACATCAGAAGAAGTGCTTGCTATTGATGCCTGTGGTCAGTATTTTAAGTATTTAATTTTTGCAGTTTTATGCCTTAATTATATGAGCTTACAACTGAAAATCTTTGCAGTTACTTTATTAAACTTTGATCTTTCTCACTTTAATAACACAGAACCCCCGGCAAATGTTCATGTCACCGAAGTCACGAAGAACTCGGTCAGTCTGGCCTGGCAGAGGCCTCCATATGATGGTGGCAGTAAGATTACTGGTTACAGTGTAGAAAGGAGGGAGGCACCCAGCGGCAGATGGGTGAAGGCCAACTTTACAAACATCATTGAGATGGGTTTCACTGTATCTGGACTGACCCAGGATGAGTCTTATGAGTTCAGAGTTTATGCTAAGAATGCAGTTGGGTCTGTCAGCAATCCATCTCTCATTGCTGGACCAGTGACTTGTGTTGATGCATGTGGTGAGCATATAATCCAAAATTATATGGACATTTATTAATTACTTGTAATAATTTTATTTATACACTTGTATAAATGTTTCTCGTCACAGGTGCCCCAGCTATAGACCTTCCTCCAGAGTACCTGGATGTAGTTCAGTACAAAGCTGGAGCTACAGTTAAGCTCAGAGTAGGAATTATTGCCAAGCCTCTACCAACGATTGAGTGGCTCAAGAATGGAAAGGAGCTAATAACAACCTCCACTGTGTCTGCTGAAAGCACAACGGACTCTTCTGCTGTTCTGATCAAGGATGCAACTCGCAATGACACAGGTTCATATGAGATCAAGATTAAGAATGTTCTGGGGTCAGCATCTGCAACCATCAGAACTGAAATCCTAGGTATTTATAAGTTATTGATTCTCACATTTCCTTACATCTGAATTCCTAACCAGTTTAAATCCAGACTATAAAGCCTCCATCATCTCATCCATCCATGTTATTTTAATTTTTTATCTTTCCTTAGACAAACCTGGACCCCCAGCTGGCATTATTAACTTCAACTCCATCACAGCAGAAAGAATTATGTTCAGCTGGGAACCTGTGCCTGAGTGTGACCAGGGAGGCTCCAAAGTCACCCACTACATTGTTGAAAGACGTGAAACCAGTAGAGTGGTGTGGTCAACAGTTTCTGAAAGGTGTGAACAGACGTACATTACTGTTGGCAAGCTGGTCCGTGGAAATGAGTATGTATTCCGTGTAATGGGTGTTAACAAGTATGGAGTTGGAGAACCACTGGAGTCAGAGTCTGTCATCGCTAAGAATGCCTTTGGTAGGTTTCACTAGAGTGGCATGGAATCCACAGCAGCTATCCTCTGTGTTTCTTCTTCTTTTTAACACATTTTATTTTTATCAGGCTTTTTTGTCATTAACTTCACTGTTATGTGATCTTAACATACCTATTGTCTGTTCTTAAAGTCACTCCTGGGCAGCCTCATACCCCTGAGGTGACCACCATTACAAAGTCCACTATGGTGGTGGAATGGGGCAAACCAGGTGTGGATGGAGGCAGTGCAGTGACAGGCTACTACCTGGAGAGACGAGACAAGAAGAGCTTGCGCTGGATCAGAGTTTATAAAGAGCCTGTCACTGACGCCAAACAGACAGTTTATCACTTGACAGAAGGAAATGAATACCAGTATCGTGTGTGTGCCATTAACAAGGCCGGAGAGGGACCGTTTTCTGATGCATCAGACTATTATAAGGCTGCTGACCCAGTTGGTAAGTACACTTAGATTCACAGATTTACCACAAAAGTAATGATTACTAATCTACACTCCACTTAACAAATACATGGTACTTACAGATCCACCAGATGAGCCTTGCAAGTTAAAGGTGGTGGACTCTACCAAGACTTCCATCACTTTGGGCTGGTCCAAGCCAGAATGGGATGGAGGAAGTGAGGTCACAAGTTACATGGTGGAAAAGCTTGTGGAGGGAGAAAAAGAATGGGCTATGATTACCTCCAAAGGAGAGGTTAAAACAACAGAATATGTTGTCCACAATTTAAAACCAAATGTTAACTACTTCTTCAGAGTCTCTGCTGTCAATTGTGCTGGTCGCGGAGAGCCTCTGGAGATGACTGAACCAGTGCAGGCTAAGGACATCCTGGGTAAATTCATTACTTATTGAAAATAAAATAAATCGTGTCTTCAGTGTACAGCATGTGTTTCTTGTTTTGTATTCATGTTGCCCACATATAGTTTCCCCTGTATGACCTTCTATATACTCCCTTCCCAGAGGAGGCCCAGATTGACTCTGATGTTGCCATGAGAACTCACTACATTGTGAAGGCCGGCAAGGATGTTGAGCTGTCTGTTCCATTGAAGGGCAGACCTGCGCCCACTGCCTCTTGGAGCAAGGGAGAAGAATGCATTGACCACGATCCCAAATATGAATTCCACCATTCAGACACAAGCACAGTCCTTGTTATGCGTGAGGTGACCAAGCTTGATACTGGAAAATATACAGTAAAGATAGAGAATGGTGTGGGTGAGCCCAAGACAGTGACTCTGTCTGTCAAAGTCCAAGACACCCCAGCTCAGTGCAGGAACCTGGTCCTGAAGGAGGTGACCCGTGGAAAGGTGACTCTCTGCTGGGAGGCCCCACTTCTTGATGGCGGTGCAGAGATTACTAACTATGTTGTGGAGAAGAGAGACTCATCCAAGAGATCATACTCTATGGTGACAAACAAATGCACAGACACAACATACACCATTGAAGATCTTTCTGAAAAGACATCCTTCTTCTTCCGTGTCTTAGCAGAGAATGAGAATGGTATCGGTGATCCATGTGAAACACATGAACCTGTTAAGGCTACAGAAACTCCAGGCCCAGTCAAGGAGGTTTCAATGAAAGATTCATCAAAGACCTCCATCACTCTCCAGTGGCTTAAACCAGATTACGATGGTGGTAGTATAATCTCTGACTACATTATTGAGAAGAAGGTCAAGAATGAAGATTGGTCATTAGGAGGAACAAGCAGACAGTGTGAGTTTGAGGTAAAGAAACTGAAGGAGCACTCGAACATGTTCTTTAGAGTTGCTGCCAGGAATGAGAAAGGACATGGAGATTTTGTTGAAATTGGACCTATCAAGGTCATTGACTACATTATTACACCAGAGGCAGACCTTACAGAATATCCACATGGTAGCATCAGCATTCGCCTGGGTCACAATGTGCACATTGAACTGCCATACAAAGGCAAACCCAGACCTTCTGTTCTTTGGATGAAGGACAGCCTGCCGCTTAAAGAGAGTGATCAAGTACGCTTCAAGACAACAGAAAACAAAGCCACCCTAATGATTAAGAATGTGAAGAAGGAGAATGAGGGCAAATACACCTTAACCCTTGACAACAAAGTGAACAGGAAATCCTTCCACATCCATGTCATCACACTGGGACCACCATCAAAGCCTGTTGGACCTATCCGACTGGACGAAGTGAGAGCAGAAAGCATTATGATCTCATGGGATGAACCAAATGACTATGGTGGTGGAGACATAACTTGCTACACCGTGGAGAAACGTGATACCTCCCAAAATGACTGGAAGATGGCCTCCTCCAGTGTACAGGATACTCAATTCAAAGTCTCCAACCTTATCAAAGGTGTCCAATACCAGTTTAGAGTGTGTGCTGAAAACAGGTATGGTGTCAGCGAGCCTCTGCTTTCGCAAATGGTTATTGCCAAGCACCAATTCAGACCACCAGGCCCACCAGGCAAGCCGATTGTATACAATGTTACCAACGATGGTATGACCATTCAGTGGGAGAAACCTATCTATGATGGTGGCACCCCTATTCAGGGCTATCATGTGGAGAAGAAGGAGAAGAATAGCATTATGTGGCAAAAGGTGAACACTATGTTGATCAAAGAAACAGATCACAGGATTTTGGAGCTCATTGAAGGCCTTGAATACTCCTTTAGAGTCTATGCACAGAATGATGCTGGGTTCAGCCGAATGAGTGATGAGAGCAAACCAATCATGGCCGTCAGTCCAGTTGGTGAGTATTAATTCAGACCATGACATAAATCCCTTTGTTACACTAGAAAAATACAACATGCTGGAAATTTTGCATGTTATGTATAAAATCTGAGAAAAATGTTGTCGGAATAAAAACACTGTGGCAAAGAGTTAAAAGGTGCATTATGCATTTCAGATCCTCCTGGCCAGCCTGATTACACTGATGTGACTAGTGACTCAGTGTCACTGAAATGGGATGCACCCAAACGTGATGGCGGTAGCAAGATTGTTGGATACAATATCGAGAAACGCCAAGGACATGGACGCTGGTTCAAGGCCAACTTGACTGATGTGCACGACTGTCAGTATACCGTCACTGGTTTGGCAATAAATGAACGCTATGAGTTTAGGGTCATTGCCAGAAATGCCATGGGTGTTGTCAGTCCTCCATCCAACTCTTCTGGCATGATTGCTGTCAGAAGTGAAAATGGTGAGTAATAGCAGGAAAGAGCTTGGACAGTGTAGATATTGGGGAAGCATTAAATCAGAGTTTAAAGGGTAAATAGTATAGTTGAAGTCCAATGCTTTTGTTTCCCTTGGTTGCTACCCATGTTTTCCTCAGCTCATTTTTCCAAGAATTACCTCTACATAGCTTACTAAAGCTGCCCGCTGTAAACTAATGCCTTTTTTCCCAAACCAGCTCTTCCAAACATTGAGTTTGGCCCAGAGTACTTTGAAGGTTTGACAGTCAAGGCAGGAGACAGCATCAGGCTAAAGGTGACCATCACTGGACGCCCAGTTCCCAAAGTTGTCTGGTTCCGAGAAGGTGTGGAGATTACAAAAAAGATGATGGACATTATTACAGTTCCTGGATCCAGCACCCTCTTTGTCAGGGATGCTGATCGTTCACACTGTGGGCGCTACACTGTGGAAGCTACCAATGGGTCTGGAACCAAAAAGGAAAACATCCTTGTTCAAGTCCAAGGTTTGCATTTTTGAAAGTTTTCTCCCTATACTTCAGTATCAATATTTACCATTCTATTCATTTGTATTCTAACTTAACTTTCTCACAACTATTTGACACAGATACACCTGGCGAGCCTGTTGGACCGATCACTTTCAGTAACATCTCAGAGGGCAAGTGCAGTCTGTCTTGGAACCCACCAGAGAAAGATGGTTGTTCTGAGATTTCACATTACATCATTGAGAAGCGTGAGACAGCCAAGATTTCGTGGGCATTGGTGTCTGATGAATGTAAGGAGTGCACCTTCCACGCAACCAAGCTCATTAAGACTAATGAGTATCAATTCAGGGTCTCTGCTGTTAACAAGTTTGGAGTTGGCAGACCTCTGGAATCCAGTCCCATCATTGCACAGATGCAATACAGTAAGTTGTCATTTTGGAAGGTTTTAAAAATCAACATATGGAAGTTTTCAAATCTATATTACATTTATTTAGTCATTTCCACTCACTATTAAAATTGTTTCCCCAGCCACTCCTGATGCTCCAGGCACTCCTGATGCAACTGAAGTTACAGGAGAGAGCATCACCTTGTCCTGGACTCCTCCAAAATCTGATGGAGGAAGCCCGATTCATTATTACATCCTGGAAAAACGTGAAAAGAAGACTGTCCGGTTCTACAAGGTGATCACCAAGAAGCCTATTACTGACTGTGCACATAGGGTTATCAACCTGACAGAGGATATGGAATACGAGTTCCGTGTTATGGCTGTAAATGATGCTGGTGTTGGAACTCCTAGCAACATCTCTTTACCCATCAAAGCCGCTGAGCCAAAAGATATACCTTGCGCTCCATCAGTGGTCTGTGTTTCGGACTCCACCAGTACCTCCATCAGTTTGGAATGGACCAAGCCTGCTGACGATGGAGGCATGGAGATTCTTGGCTACATAATTGAAATGGTGAAGGGAGAAGAGGTGGAATGGAAGAGAGTAAATGAGGAGCTTGTAACTGAAACAAATTATGTGGTGACAGGTCTGCAGACAGGGGCTGAGTACAAATTCCGTGTTGCAGCTGTCAATCATGTGGGTAGAGGTGAAGACAAGGAAATTCCAGAGCCTGCTCAGGCAGTAGATAGGCTAACAGTGCCACAGGTAGATATTGATGCTGCCTTTAAGCAGACACACATTGTCAAAGCGGGAGGTTCAGTGTGCTTGGGCATCCACTTCAGAGGAAAGCCTATTCCTACTGCCACTTGGGTGAAGGAGGAAGGAGAGCTCAGTGTCATGTCAGAGGTAACAACTACTGATGGTTACAGTTCTCTGAGCATTGAAAACTGCTCTAGAAATGATACTGGCAAATATACTGTAAACCTAGAAAATTCCAGTGGTAGCAAGGCTACTACATTTGTTGTAAAAGTCATGGACACTCCTGGACCTCCAGAGACTGTTGCCTTCATGGAGGTGACCAGAGGCTCAGTCACACTTATGTGGAAATCTCCTCTTAATGATGGCGGAGCCAGAATCCATCACTATATTGTTGAGAGGCGTGAGGCTAGCCGCCGCACTTGGCAGCAGTCCGGTAGCAAATGCACACAGCACTACCTAAAGATACAGGACCTGCTGGAAGGAGTGCCATACTTCTTCAGAGTCTCAGCCGAGAACCAGCACGGTGTGGGTGAGGCATTTGAGCTGACTGAGCCTGTCATTGCCACTGCAGCACCATCAGCTCCAAAGAGACTGGATATCCTCGACACCACAGACAACTCTGTGTCACTAGGCTGGCTGAAACCAGAGCATGATGGCGGTAGTCGCATTCAGTGTTATGTCATTGAAGCTAGGCCAAAAGGTACAGACAAATGGGTAGTTGTTGGCAACACCAAAAATCTGACCTATGTTGTCGAAAAGCTCAACAAGGGTGATGAATATGACTTCTGTGTGAAGGCTAAGAATGAAGCTGGTTATAGCAAGCCCAAGGAAACTCTGGCTCCTGTGCTGGTCAAAGAGCCTCACATTGAACCTGCTGCTGACCTCAGTGAAATCACCAACCAGCTCATCACATGCAGGTCTGGAAGCACTTTCACCATCGATGTTCCAATCAGTGGCAGACCTGCTCCTAAGACCACCTGGAAGTTGGAGGAAATGAGACTGAAAAACACAGACAGAGTCTCAATCAAAGTTACTAAGGACAGAACCAGTATCTCAGTTAAGGAGGCCATGAGAGGAGATGGTGGGAAATACCATCTGACTCTGGAGAATGTGGCAGGAACCAGAACGTTTACTATTGAAGTTAATGTCACAGGCAGACCCAGTCCTCCAAGTGGACCAATAGAAATCTCATCAATTACTTCTGAGTCCTGTGTTGTTAACTGGCATCCACCAGAAGATGATGGTGGCACTGACATCACCAACTACATCGTAGAGAAGCGTGAATCTGGCTCAACGGCCTGGCAGCTCATCAACTCCAGCGTGAAGCGCACCTCTCTCCACGTCAGTAACCTGACCAAATACATGCAGTACACATTCAGGGTCTCTGCAGAAAACAGATTTGGTGTCAGCAAGTCCACTGAGTCTGAGACTATTGTCGCTGAGCATCCTTACAGTAAGTGTTACTCTATAATGTTACTTTTGAGCTTATGAATTTATAATATTCATTTCCATCCTATTCCATAAGATTCTTATGTTGAACTTGAATAAAACAGCAATACCTAATTTCTGATCACAGCACCTGCAGGTCCACCGACAAAGCCTATAATCTTTAATGTCACTGCTAATACAATGACACTGCAATGGGAGGAGCCCTACCATGATGGTGGAAGCAAGGTGACTGGTTACTGGATTGAGAAGAAGGAAAGGAACAATATCCTGTGGGTGAGGGAGAACAAGATCCCTTGCTTTGAGTGCTCTTACAAGGTGGAAGGTCTGGTGGAAGGCCTGGAATATCAGTTCAGGGTTTATGCCATGAACAGTGCTGGACTGAGCAAAGCTAGTGAGGCCTCAAAGGGAGCAGTTGCTCAAAACCCTGTTGGTGAGTTTAGTATCACACCATGAAGAGTTACTAAATTAATATGTTTTTAGACAAAAATGTCTGACAAACATTGTTGATTTGTTGTTTAGATCCACCGGGTAAGCCTGAAGTCACCAACGTAACAAGGACCACAGTATCCCTGAAGTGGTCGTCTCCACTGTATGACGGTGGCAGTCCAATTGTGGGCTACATCATTGAACGCAAGCCATACACGTTGACTGGCGAGGGCCGCTGGCTGAAGTGTAACTACACCAACGTGACTGACAACTTCTATACTGTTACTGCGCTGGGAGAGGGAGAGCCCTACGAGTTCAGGGTTATTGCCAAGAATGCCAACCAGGTCTTCAGCAGACCCTCTGAGTCCACCGGCTCTGTGCAGTGCAAAACTGACTTTGGTAAGATTTGAGACCATGACACAGTTTCATCAACATGCCACAAAATAAATTCACAGTAAAATGAAACTTGTGTTTTCTGCTAAATCAGTGTAAGCAATCAAACCGAGTCCCCAAAAGTTGATTCTGTTCATCTGGACGTTTTCAGTGGGAGAAACATTTTGTCACTCATCCAGGTGACTCCTTCAGTCTCAGCTGACTGCAGGTTTCCCCAATCTTATAACCAGTACATTTGACTCAGTGGTGCTAGTTTCAGCCATTATGCAAATGTACTGTTTATAAGACAAAACGTTTCTCCTACTGAAAACGTCCAGATGAACAGAATCAACTTTTGGGGATTTACTTACCTGGATGATTGAGCATGCATCAAGACAACCAAACCAAGACCAAAATATTTTCAAGACATGTCAATTCAGTTTAAACAAAGTTTCAAAACCCTGTACTTCATAACCACTTGACAGAGCCTCCAAAGGCCCAGCTTGACAGCAAGCTGCTCTCTGAAACTGTGATGGTCCGGGCTGGTTCAGACCTGGTTCTGGATGCTGCAGTGGGTGGAAGACCTGATCCTAAGGCTTCTTGGTCCAAGGGTAACAGAGAGCTGGACTTGTGTGAAAAGTACCACTTGCAGTATACCCCGACTAGAGCCATGGCCATCATCAAATTCTGTGACAGAGATGACACTGGAAAATACATCCTCACAGTCAGGAACGTAAGTGGAACCAAAACTGCAGAAGTCAATGTCAAAGTGCTTGGTGAGTGGCTTTTTATTTTTAACCATTTATTTTAATGCATTCACAAATTACACTGGACGTGTTAATTTTGAACATCCTAGCATCTAAGCATTCGTACATCTGGCTTTCTTTCAGACACACCTGGAGTTTGTGAGGGCAGCATTGAGATCAGTAAGATAACAGAGGAATCCTGCACTCTGAGCTGGAAGCCTCCTCTTGAAGATGGTGGTGATGACGTCTCTCACTACATTGTGGAGAGGCGTGACACAAACAGACTTAACTGGGTAATAATGCATGCCGAATGCAAGGAACTGACCTGCAACATCACCGGGCTGATGAAAAACACAGAGTACCTGTTCAGGGTGCGGGGAGTCAACAAGTACGGGCCTGGAGTCTATCTCCAGTCAGAGCCCATGGTCGCCAGAAACACCTTTAGTAAGTATAACAGCCACATCCTTATGAAACAATACCTAGTTAGTTACTGACATCATCGTACAATCCGAGCGCTGCTTTTTTAAATGTTACACAAAAAACTACAAGAGAAACCCACAAGTACTGGTAGTACCAATACACATTCATTTCAAGTTTTCAATCAGACTGGTGATCGGTAACCAGATTTTCTTTGTTTGACAAAGACTATCTGTAATACATTTCCTAATTCCTTCACCCACATTAGGTCTGTTTCAGATTTCCAGGATTGAACAGTGTGGGTCAGAAAATGCCCTGGCATCATAAAGTGTGAGATACAGATGCTGTTAAACATTTGGCAAACGAGGCGAGAAGTAATTTAATCTCATATAGTGGGAAAAATACAGTCTGTGAACACTGAATTACATTAGAGTATGCTGACCATTCAAGGTGATAGTTTTGGTATTTTTCAAACTTTTATTCACACTTCACCTCCCAGTCTACCCAGAATACATCTGAAAATGCACCATTCAAGTTTTGCTGGATGGTGTGAAGTTAAAAACCCAGCTTCTTAAAGAAGGACAGTAAATGTCCCGACAGTTTAAGGAGCTGTGTGATGTTTTTGCTGTGCAGTGGAGTCCTAAACAACTATGCCTATGTTGTAACAGGGTGCAGGCTTAAATGTCCACTGTAGTTGTTGGAAAGCACTGAGGAATGCTGAACTGATAACTGAAAAATGTTGAGATACTAGATAGTGCAATCATTTTTATGGTATTAATGCATCCCACCACTGAAAGAGGGAAGTCTGTTTCATTTTCCTGTCCCAGAAGTATTTCTTTTTTCTTACGCTAAACAAAAGTAAATGGAGATACAGAAGCTGTCAGGTTTGTGCCTCCATATAATCAAAAGGTTTTTGATGTATTTTGATTTGCAACAATAGTTACTCTAGATTCTTTGTAAATTAACTCTGCATCACCTGTCATCTCTCCTGCAGCTGTGCCATCTCCTCCTGGTGCTCCAGAGATCCTGGCATCAGGAAAGGACTTTGCCACCATTGAGTGGCTGAAACCAGAGAGCGATGGAGGTAGCCCATTGATCCATTACTTAGTCGAGAGACGTGAGAGAAAGAGTGCTCGCTGGGTGAAGGTGAACAGAGATGGTGCTCACTTAGACACCACGCTGAAAGTGTCCGGTTTGACTGAAGGCAACATCTACCAGTTCAGAGTGACGGCCATCAACAAGGCTGGAGAAAGTGAGCCCAGCGAGGTTTCTCTATATGTTGTCTGCAGAGTGCCAACATGTAAGTCGAGTTTGTTCAGTAACAAAAACTTCCACATTTTTATCCATTTATATTGAATTATCAGTGAATGCATCATGATATCTCTACTATATCTTTTTATGCTGTTCCTTCAGGTACCCCTGCTCCTCCTTCTATTCCTCGTATCACTGACACACACGCTGACAGCATCAGCCTGGCCTGGTCCCGACCCGTAGAGGATGGAGGAGCTGATGTGATTGGCTATATTCTAGAGATGAAGGAAGTGGGAGCAGAAGAATGGAAGAAGGCCCATGAAAAGACCCTGCGTACCACAGAGTATGTAGTAACCGGACTTTCAGCAGGCAAGAAGTACTGCTTCAGAGTGGCCGGCATTAACATTAATGGTACAGGAGACTTCAGTGACCCATGTGCTGAGACCGAGCCAGTGGAGAGAATTGGTAAGTAAAACTTTAGAAAAGCATAAACTTAAATGCATTTGCATTTGATTTTGTTGTGCCATTTCTTCTTCCACTACAGTTTATTTGCAAGTCTTTCCAGATATGGTAACTTTGACATTACTTTATCACCAAGATTACAAACCTATCATTGTCACCTCACACAGAAACTCCTGACTTCGAGCTCCACGATGACCTTAAGAAAACTATCTGCTTGCGGGCCAGTGGCTCCCTTCGCTTATTTGTTCGTGTCACTGGTCGTCCTGCTCCTACAATAACGTGGAGCAAGCCTGGTGTTGACCTCCACAACAGAGGCTTCATTGAGGTCACCAACACTTCCACCACTCTCATTATTGACAAAGTCAACCGCTACGATGCTGGCAGGTACACTCTGGTGGCGGAGAACTCTGCCGGGAAACAGGAAGTCAGCATTTTGGTCAAGGTTTATGGTAGGTTGAATGGATTTTTTTTAATGTGTTACAGAAACTTTTATGAACTGGCCTTTTGAGTAAAGTATGTGCTTTTCTTTAGATACTCCTGGACCAACTGGGCCAATCAAAATGAAGGAACTGACCAAGGAGTCTGCAACCATCTCTTGGGATGCTCCAACTGTGGATGGCGGTGCTCCTGTCAACAATTACATCATTGAGAGGCGTGAAGCGTCCATGAGAGCCTACAAAACAGTCACAGCCAAGTGCAGTAAAACATCTTACAAGATCGATGGCCTGATGGAGGGCATGCTGTATTATTTCCGTGTTCTCCCTGAGAACATCTATGGTATTGGAGAGCCCTGTGAGACACCAGATGTCATCCTGGTTTGCGAGGTGCCTCTGCCACCACAAAAATTGGAAGTGATCGATGTCACCAAGAGCACTGTCACCCTGGGCTGGGAGAAACCGGAACATGATGGTGGCAGCAGACTGATAGGTTATGTCATTGAAGCCTGCAAGTTTGGTACCGACAAATGGATGAAGGTGGCTACATTGAAGCTCACAGACTTTGAGCACACCATTGAGAAGCTGAATGAGAAGGAGCAGTACTTGTTCAGAATCAGAGCCATCAACAGCCGAGGAGCCAGTGAACCCAAAGAACTTGTTGCAGCTGTCACTGTACAGGAACAGAGAGGTAACAAACAAAGCCAACTTGTACTACTTGCAGTTAAAATGTTTTTACAGCTTAAGGCAAAGAAAAATTGACAAAAACTCACAAAGTTGTTGTTCACTTTACACTTTTTCCTAACTATATTTTAATCTCTCCCTTCCAGTAATGCCAGTAGTGGACTTCTCTGGCATTCCTCAGAAGGTTGTCAATGTGCTGGCTGGCAAGACCCTGGATCTGGACCTGCCTATCATCGGCAGACCTCCTCCTGTTTGCTCCTGGTACTTTGGTGACAACAAGATAAAAATCACAGACCGTGTCAAGATCAAGAGTACTGGCAAGTTCACCAAACTGACGATGTCTGACACCACCATCGATGACACTGGTGACTACACCCTGGAGGTGAAGAATGCTGTTGGTGTCATCACTGAGTTCATCAAAGTCGTCATTCTCTGTAAGAAACCAACCCTGATTTAGTATTGCTTATATTTTTGCTACCAAGTCAAGTCTAGCTATTTCTGTATTGGCAGTGGTATAGGTAATATTAACATTTAGCTTTACGTACATTCAGGTGAGTGTAACGTTTAATTTTATGAAACTTTATTTACTAGCTAAACCTGATGAGCCAAAGGGACCCATCAGGTTTGACGAGATTGATGCCACCACCGTCACTTGCAGTTGGGATCCTCCAATCAGAGATGGTGGAGCTCCCATCAGTGGCTATGTGGTGGAGCAGCGTGATGCCCACAGACCTGGTTGGGTGCCTGTCTCTGACTCTGTCAGCCGACCAATGTTTAAATTTGATAACCTGATCGAGGGAGATGAGTATGTCTTCCGTGCAGCTGCTGTGAATCATTACGGCACTGGAGAATTCCTGCAGTCTGAGATTGTCACCTGCAGAAGCATGAAGAGTAAGACCGCTATCATTCCCTTAAATATTATATTTGGTTGATACATATGATGGTAACAGTGGTAACATGTTTTCCCTTCCCTCGTCAGATGTTCCTGGACCACCTGGACGTCCAGTTGTTTTCGATGTTTCTCGTGATGGTATGACTGTGGCTTGGGAGCCGCCAGATGAGGATGGTGGCCTTGAAGTTTCTGGTTACATCATTGAACGGAAAGAAGTCAGGGCTGATAGATGGGTGCGTGCCAACAAGAACCCCGTAACCATGACTAGATACCGGTCTACTGAGCTGATCGAGGGTCTTGAGTACGAACACAGAATCACTGCCATCAATGCCAGAGGACTTAGCAAGCCAAGTCTGCCATCTAAACCAGCAGTGGCAACAGATCCCATTGGTAAGACAACATTTTGATATAAATCTAGAATTTTAGACATATGTGTGTGACATGACTCTTGACATTGAAAGTCACAAAAGAGCAACAGACTACATACTGATATTGTTCTGTTCCCCAACCAGATCCACCTGGCTGTCCTCAGAATCCAAGGATCACTGATACCACAAAGTCCTCTGTGTCACTGGCTTGGAGTCCTCCTGATGATGAGGGAGACGCTAGGGTAGATGGTTACCTGATTGAGATGCAGAAGGTGGGCACTATGGCCTGGATCAAATGCAACACCACACCATCTCTAATTTGTGAGTACACTCTGACCAACATGCCACAAGGAGAGCAGTTCAAATTCCGTGTGATGGCCTGCAATGCTGGTGGCTCTGGAGAGCCCGCTGAAGTGCCTGGAACAGTTACTGTGACTGAGATGCTTGGTAAGAACAAACAGACTTTCTCCAAGATGATGTGTGTACAACTAAAACTAGTACAGAATGGACCTAACTTTTGGTATCAATATTTTCCAGAATCTCCTGAATATGACCTGGAGCTGAAATACAAAGATCTGTACGTGGTCCGCTACGGAGGAGTGCTTAGATTATCTGTACCCATTAAAGGTAAACCTCAGCCAACCTGCAAGTGGTCAAAGGATGGCGGTTTAGTGTCTGCCAGGGCTATGATTGCCTCCACTGAAGATGCCAGTGAGCTTGTAATCAAGGGAGCTGAGAGGAGTGACTCTGGTGTCTATGATCTCCTGCTGGAGAATAAGGTTGGCAAGAAGAAAGTCCAAATCAAGGTGAAGGTCATTGGCAGACCAAGTGCTCCAGAGGGACCAATAGTCTTTGAGGAGATTCAGGCCAACTCTGTCAGGCTGTCCTGGAAGGCACCTATTGATGACGGTGGCTCAGAAATCCTTGGTTATATTGTGGAAAGACGTGAGGCAACCAGAAATGCCTGGTATACTGTAGACTGTAGAGTGACTGAAACTCAGTTGCTTGTTAAGGGCCTGAAGGAGGGAACAGAGTATCACTTCAAGGTCACAGCTGAAAACTCATTTGGTATCAGTGCATCCCTGAAGTCTGAACAGCCACTGGTACCCATGACTCCTCTCTGTAAGTATTCCTTGTTTTGTTTTTTGTTTTTTTCAAACCCTTCAGGCTTGTATTCAGAAACAATAAAAAAATTCCCCATCTTTCAAATCAGGTTCCCCTGAGCCTTCAACTACCCCACCAGAGATTATGGATGTCACCAAGAGCTCAGTGGCACTTGCATGGTCCAGACCAAAGGATGATGGAGGATCTGCTATCACTGGTTACTTTGTTGAGTACAAGGTGGTGTCTGCTGAAACATGGTCCCGTCACGAGGCCAAGATAACCTCCACCATGTTTACTCTACCTGGACTCACCCCAGATACGGACTACCAGTTCCGCATTGTTGCTGTCAATGACATAGGCGAGAGTGAGGCAGGTCCTGTGTCGGACCCAGTCACATGCAAAGATCCATTCGGTGAGTCTCATGTCCTTAAAAGTTTTTGTTAGGTTTGGGGTTTGTTTCTGCCACATGCAAATTTTCAGAAACTAGAAGTGGGTAACTTTCGTCTGGAATTTCACACATTTTGGCATTACATTTTTTTGTGAAAGCTTTTGCATTTAGGTATTCCCAATAAGCACACATTTTAGAAACATGAGGGGGCCTTGAGCTAGCATAAACCCTACCACTAACCCGTGATTGGTCTTTGGCAACCAATGTTAGAAGTGAAATGCACTAGGTCGCTGAGGGATTTTAAACAGATGTGTTTAAATTACATTACATTACAATCTTATGTAAACTTATGTAATCAGTGTAATGAGTTGCAGTTGTACAATCGATTACTTGATCTTGTCAGTATATTGAAGTAGGTAGGTGGGCTCTCTCGCTGTGTTTTAAAAAGAGAAAAAAACATTAAATAGGCTCACCCTTTTCTCTCCTTTCAGACAAGCCCAGTCAACCAGGTGAAATTGACACAGTGAACGTGAGTAACAACAACATAACAATCCGCTGGCAAGCTCCAGAGTGTGATGGTGGAAAGGAGGTCCTGGGCTATTGGGTGGAATACAGGAAGTCCACAGAGAGCACCTGGAAAAAGTGTAACAAGGAGAGACTTAAGGAAAAGGAGTTCACGGCACGTGGACTAGCTGAGGCCACAGAATATGAATTCAGGGTGTTTGCTGAGAATGAGACGGGAATGAGCAGGCCTCGTAGGACTGCCACATGTATCAAAACCAAGCTGACTTGTGAGTACCTAAGAATATATTTATTATTAAATTTATATTTATTTACAGGGATAATACCTAGAAACATTCCTATTTGGCAACTGGTGATATACCACTATATACAATGTATGCACACTGGTACAGACCATATCCATGGGTATGGTTATAAGTTATAATGTTATAATTCAATACAATACTATTACAAAAAAAATAACCAGTATGAAAAAGACATATTTAGACAGACTTACCATATATAGAGTATGCTGTTTATTTTTTTTATAAATATGCTTCTTTGGTTTGTTTTTCCAGCTGAAACTAAACCAAGCCTGAGAAAAGAAATGGATGAAGTAACTGCCAAACTTGGCCAGCCTGCAGTTATGAAGTGCCAGATTATTGGAAGACCCGTTCCTGAAATAAAGTGGTATCATGCAGGCAAGGAAATTATCGAGTCTCGCAAGTACGAGATGAGCTCTGACGGCCGCAACCACTCCCTGTCAATTATGACTGACCAGCAGGAAGATGAAGGCGAATACACCTGCAAGGCCATCAATGACGCTGGAGAAGCAGAGACCACAGGCATGTTGGTTTTGGAGGCAGCGCCATCATTCCACCCTGACTACCCACTGAAGGAAATCCATTTTGCTGGCCTTGGAACTACTCTGCGTATCCATGCTGTTTACATTGGCCGTCCTGAGCCAAAGATCATGTGGCTGCATGGGGCAAAGACTCTGGAAAACACAGAAGATATAAGCATTGAGACCACTGAGCACTACACACATCTGGTCATCAAGAACGTGCAGCGCAGAGTCCATGGAGGCAAATACAGAATAAGACTGCACAACCACTTTGGCCGAGCTGACACCGCATTCAGTGTTGAAATCTACGGTATGTTCTATGTTAATTACCTCCAGAAATTCAATTCAGTTTTATTCCCACAGCACCAAATCACAACAACAGTCGCCTCAAGGTGCTTTATATTGTAGGGTAGACCCTACAATAATACATACATAGAAAAACCCAACAATTGTATGACCCCCTACAAGCAAGCACTTTGGCGACAGTGGGAACGAAAGTGCAGCAATGCATACATTTGTAAGCGTGAAATTATCCAATTTGTAAATATATCATACCTCTATTCCTAGACAAACCTGATATACCTCAGGGTCCCATTGTTCTGGATGCCCTGCTGAAGAACTCAGTGATCATCAGCTGGAAGCCTCCCAAAGATGACGGTGGCTGCATGATTACGAACTATATTG
Source organism: Aulonocara sp. 'chitande type north' Nkhata Bay (assembly GCF_057382095.1). Taxonomy (NCBI): domain Eukaryota; kingdom Metazoa; phylum Chordata; class Actinopteri; order Cichliformes; family Cichlidae; genus Aulonocara; species Aulonocara sp. 'chitande type north' Nkhata Bay. Next base: position 40,864,875 of record NC_141359.1, on the reverse strand, counting down.
TGGAGAAGCGTGAGGACAGGGAGGGCTCAGAGTGGGAACTGGTGTCGTCATCCATCAATGGCACATCCTGCCGTGTGCCCAACCTCATCGAGAGTGCTGGATACTTCTTCCGGGTCTATGCCCAGAATCGCTATGGCAACAGCGAGCCACTGGAGCTCACTTGCCCGATCCTCATCAAGAGTCAGCTGGGTATGTTTAATAAAAGGCAATATTTCACAATGGGTCACATATACAGAGATGCGAAATACTGACAGTGGTTTCATAAATATATACTCCTTTCACAGAGAGACCATCGCCACCTCTATCACCAGTTGTTTCTGGAATTACTAAGGATTCCTGCGTGGTTTCCTGGAAACCCCCTCTCAGTGATGGTGGATCCAAGATCAAGAGCTACTACCTGGAGAAGAAGAACAAAAAGGACAGGCGGGAATGGACTGAATGGACTCCAGTGACCACAGATGAAATCAAACAAACAGTCTTTTCTGTGAAGCGCCTGACCGAGGGTGTTGAGCACATCTTCCGTGTCAAATGCGAGAATCTTGGAGGGCAAAGTGACTATAGCGAGGAGACCACTCCCATCATTCCAGCCGCAGCTGTCGAGATCCGTGCTCCTGCCTTTAAGGAGGAGCTGAGGAACATGAGTGTCAAGTACAAGAGCAATGCTACCCTTGTGTGTAAGATTACAGGACAGCCCAAGCCTGTAATTAAATGGTTCAGACGAGGAAAAGAGGTCCATTCTGATGGAAAGAAGATCAAGATCCAGGAGTTTAAGGGAGGTTACCACCAGCTGGTCATCACAGAGGCTGACGAGGAAGACTCCACTGTTTACCAGATTAGGGCCACCAACCAGGGAGGCTCCATCTGTGCCACTGTCTCTCTGGATGTTGAAAGTAAGCTCCGAAATGCTGTCTTACACAAAAAAATAACTATGAAATGTAAAAAACAAAAAACAATGTAATTATAAGAGCTATTTAGATTCATATATATCATGAAATCTCAAACAACTTTTTCCTGATTTCTAGTTCCTGCCAAGATCAACCTGCCAAAGAATCTGAAGGACAAGGAAGCCATCCCTGCCCTGCGTGGAGAGGTGGTTAATATCAAGATTCCTTTCAGTGGAAAACCAGATCCTGTCATCACATGGCAAAAAGGACAAGATCTAATTGACAGCAATGGACACTACCAGGTCATTGTCACCAGATCATTCACTTCTTTGGTGTTTCCCAATGGAGTGGAGAAGAAGGACGCTGGTTTTTACATCGTCTGTGCCAAGAACAGATTTGGCATTGACCAGCAAACAGTTGAGCTGGATGTAGCTGATGTGCCTGATCCTCCACGTGGTGTCAAAGCCAGTGATGTCGCGAGAGACTCTGTGACACTGAACTGGGTGGCACCAGCAAATGATGGTGGCAGTAAGGTCATCAGCTATATCATTGAGAAGTGCCCCACCACAGCTGAGAGGTGGCAGCGTGTTGCCCAGTCCCGTGACACCCATTACACAGTTACCAATCTGTTTGGCGGAACGAGCTATCAGTTCAGAATTATTGCTGAAAACAAGTTTGGACAGAGTGCCCCATCTGAGTCAAGTGGACCTGTCATGACAAAAGAGGACAAATCCCGAGTTCTGCTCTATGACAGGGAGGTTGATGATACAGGATATGTCCCCAGGAGCAAGGCTCCACACTCTGATGCCAAGAATCTGCACAACAAATTTGCCATTGCAGAGGAATTGGGCAGAGGGCAGTTCGGCATTGTCCACCGCTGTGTTGAAATTAGCTCTGAAAAGACTTACATGGCTAAATTTGTCAAAGTGAGAGGTGCTGATCAGACATTAGTAAAGAAAGAAATTGCAACACTGAATTTGGCCAGACATGCCAATTACCTTCTCCTCCACGAGTCCTTCGACAGCCCGGAGGAGCTGGTGATGATCTATGATTTCATCTCAGGTGTTGACATATTTGAGCGCCTCAGTATAGCAGAGTTTGAACTTAATGAGCGTGAAATTGTTAACTACATCAGGCAAGTCTGCTCAGCTCTTGAGTTCCTTCACACTCAGAGTTATGGACACTTTGATATCAGACCTGAGAATATTATATACACTACTAGAACCAGCTCGAATGTGAAGATTATTGAGCTGGGACAGTCCAGACACCTGACTCCTGGAGACCAAATCAAGATTCAATATACCACAGCAGAGTATGCTGCCCCTGAGATCCACCAGTGTGACATGGTTAGCACAGTCACTGACATGTGGTCGGTTGGTGTTCTCGCCTATGTGCTTCTCAGTGGCCTTAATCCGTTCACAGCTGAAACCAACCAACAGACGATCGACAACATTTCCAGTGCAGCCTACAGCTATGATGATGAATCCTTCAAGCAAGTCAGTGTCGAAGCACTAGACTTCACAGACCGCTTAATGACAAAGGAGCGTAAGCATCGGATGACTGCAGCTGAGGCACTGGCACATCCTTGGCTCACCAAACCTGCAGAGGAGATCAGTGCCAGAGCAATCCCAACTGGCAGGCACAAGAGATACTGCCAGACAATGGTGAGGAAAGAGTGGAACACTGTTGTCTCTGGTGCCCGTGTGGCTAGCGGGGGTTCCATTAGGTCTCAGCGTGGCGTCTTTGTTGCTAAGGTGAAAATTGCACCATTTGAACATGGTCCTCTTGCAGGGCAGATTGGCCACGCAGTGGTGAATGAGGGTGACAACGTGAAGTTCATTTGCAACATTGACAACTATGATAGCACTACTGAAGTAACATGGTACTGTGGTGTCAAGCAACTTGAAGCTAGTGACAAGTATGAAATTGAATATGAAGATGGTCTGGCAGTAATCACCATCAATAAGGTCACAAGAGCAGATGATGGCACGTACAGATGCAAGGTTGTAAATGAGTATGGTGAGGACAGTGCCTACGCTGAGCTGTTTATCAGCAGTGTTAGGTCTTACCGCGATTTCTTCACTGCCCGTGTGGTTAAGAGAACAAAGCGCAGAGTAGATACTGCCAGAATGCTTCAGAAGCCACCAGAGTTTACACTTCCTCTGGTCAACCATACAGCTTATATGGGTGAGGATGTGCGCTTTGGTGTTACCATTACTGTGCACCCTGAGCCTCGTGTCATCTGGCACAAATCTGGACAAAAGCTTATCCCTGGACATGATGAAAGGAAATACACTTTCATCAGTGACAAGGGCTTGTACCAGCTGATTATCCACAATGTGGAGACCGAAGATGATGCAGAGTACAGCGTTGTGGCCCGTAACAGGTATGGGGATGACAGTTGCAAGGCTCGTCTCACTGTTGTTCCTCGACCTAAACCAGCAGATCTCACCCTGAGGCCCATGTTTAAACGTGTGCTTGCAAATATCGATTGTAAGGAGGGCCAGGACATACGTTTTGAGATCAGAGTATCTGGTCGTCCATCACTGAAATGGGAGAAGGATGGCACGCCTTTAGCCTTTGGACCATCCATCGAGGTTGTCCATGAGGGCCTGGATTACTACATTCTTCATGTGAAGGACACTCTTCCTGAGGATTCTGGTGTGTACAGAGTTACTGCTACCAACTCTGCTGGATCCGCCAGTTGCCAGGCCACACTGAAAGTGGAGCGCACCGCTCATGTAAAGAAGGAATATGAGCCCAGTGAAAAGGAGAAGCAAAAGATTGCCAGAAAGGAAGAATTAGACAAAAAAGTTAGGCTCTCTCAGATTTTGGCTGGCACTGTTGTCACCCCCCTACCACCTGCAGCAGTAGAAGCTGTCAGGGAAGCCGCCACCATGTTTAAACCTGCTGTTACAACTAAGAAGGGTGAGAAGACTGAAGCTGAGATACAGAAAGAGCAAGAGGAGAGGAAGAAGAGAGCAGATGAGAAGAGACTGCGTATGCCCTATGTTGTCCCCACACCTCGTATCGTTAACCCAGCTGTTCTTGAAGAAGATGTAGAAATAAAACACTTCAAACCTCTTTCTGACATGAAATGGTATAAGAAATTGCGGGATCAGTATGAATTCCCTGAGCCAATGGAGAAAATCCCACAGAAAAGGATGAAGCGTATCCGTCTGTCTCGGTGGGAGCAGTTCTATGAGGTACCAATCAGGATTAAGGACCAATATAAGCCAAAGTGGCGCATTTCATCTATGACTCAGGATGACTTGGAGACTGTGAGGCCAGCAAGGCATCGCACTCCTTCTCCTGAGATGGAGACCTACCACAGAATCAGGAGGAGGTCTCTAGGTGACCTGTCAGATGAGGAGCTGCTGCTTCCTGTGAATGAGTATCTGTCCATGAAGAGAACTGAGGAGGAGAGGCTTCGTCTGGAGGAAGAACTGGAGCTTGGCTACTCCGCTTCTCCACCTAGCCTTAGTCCAGTTCGCTTTGAGTTGTCTGCCCTGCGTCCCTCATCTCCTAGAAGGACCTACGGTGACGATGAAGAGGAAGAAGAAGTTCACAGATATGATTCCTACAGAATTCCATCCAAATATGAGGCTGGCCCAAGTTTTGTTGATCTCCGCCAGCGTCATGACAAAACAACTTATAAACCTCCAAGACAAAAGCAGAGGGTGTATGAAGAACGAGAGGACCAGGAGCTGCTGCGGCCACACACGACTGCTCAGAGAATCACCTCTTACAAGAGTGAACTCAAACGAATGGAGTTTGAGGAGAAGACACGAATCTCACAAAAGGAAAGCACTGTTGCTGTTTCAAGAATCTCTGAAGTCACAGAATCTGAGCACCTGACAGCTTTTACCTCAGAATATATCCCTAAACCAATCAAAAAGCTCCCAGAGCCCATGAGGAAAAGATCCCCTACCCCAGAAAAGGCTGTCAAGACAGATGTGACACTCCCTAAGGTTGACTTCATGTCCAGGTATGAGGAGAGAAAGCAGGCTCTGAGATCAGAGAGAAGATCTGTAGAGAGAAAGGTTGAGGTGGTGACACAAGCACCCTTCAGCCTTGACCATCCCCCACGGATTACTGTCAGGATGCGATCTCATCGTGTACCTTATTGGTCCAACACAAGATTTACCCTGAATATCCAGGCCAAACCTGAACCTGAGGTCAAGTGGTTCCACAATGGAAAACAAATCCATGGGAGCAGCAAATATACCATGACCAACATCAGTGGAGTCCTGACTCTCCAGATCATCAACTGTATGACTGAAGATTCTGGCACCTACCGTGTGGTTTGCAAGAATGCCAAAGGAGAGACTTCTGACTATGCCACACTAGATGTAGCAGATGAATACGCTGCCTTCTCTTCACTTCGCAAAGATGAGGAGCCTCCATCTGCCCATCTGCCAGAGATGACCAAAACAGAGGTATATCACGTCTCATCCTCTAAAACATCAGTAACGGAAGCTGTAACTGAGACTGTGAAGGAGACCACTACTGTTGTTGAGAAGCCAAAGGAGAAGCCCAGTGTCCCTGCCAAAATTCTGACTAAGCCACAGTCCCTCACTTTAGAGGAGGGACACACTGCCAGATTTGAATGTGATGTGGATGGCGAACCAGCACCTTCTATAAGCTGGCTGCGTGAAGGAGCAGTTGTTGCTCCCTCTGCCCGACACCACATTGTGTCTACTCAGTACAACTCCTCCTTTGAGATCTCCTCTGTTGAGATGTCAGATGAAGGCAGCTACACTCTCTTAGTCGAAAACGCTGGAGGCAAACAAGAAGCCCATTTCACCCTGACCATCCGGAAGTCTGAGTCAAAGGAGAAAGTGGTTGCCCCTCCCAGAATAACTTCTCCAGAAGCTAAATCCCCTCTTGCAAAGTCCCCTGAACCGGTCAAATCTCCCCAGAGGGTGAAATCCCCTGAGCCAGTCAAGTCACCACAGAGAGTGAAGTCTCCAGTCTCACCAAAATCCCCAACACCAAAATCTCCAACACCCAAATCTCCAACCCCAAAATCTCCTACTCCCAAATCCCCAGTCACATCTCAGAAGGAACGAGCGATTTCTCCAATCAAGCCAAAGAGAGTGATGTCACCGCCTCTTGGAAAGAAGCCGTCCTTCTCTGTTGGGCTGAGTGACATCACAGCGTACTCTGATTCTGCTGTGAAGCTGTCAGTAAAGTTGACAGGAGAGCCCACACCTACAATCTCGTGGATGAAGGATGGAAAGGTAACCTAATCAAACACTTGAACTATTCCAGAATTTGTTTTTAATAATATTTGAGGGAAATGCATCATATTTACCTTATTTAGAAATCCAGTCATATTTTCTGTATGGGCAGGTTTTGTCTCAAGGTGGAAAGTATGAATTATTTGAGGATTCTGGCTCAGCTCATCTCGAGATCTATGAATTGGAGGCCTCTGATAGTGGGGTGTACAAGTGCACTGCTACAAACAGCGCTGGAGCAGTTTCAACTATGTGTACTGTCAGTGTACAAGGTAAGTCTACACCTGATTTGTACACCTACAAATGTTTAAACCAGAGGTGTCAAAATTACGTCTGCATTTCAGTGAAATTGGCGACTGCAGAATTTTTAAAAATTAGGAGCTGGGTAAAGTGATACCCATTTTTATTCTCAGCCATTTTCCATTGTGTTGGACAAAAGGTCCAGGCCTTAAACCTCATGCGTGTTCTCCCATTTAACTCCAAAGAGTCGTGCTGACAGATTTCTTTCTTTATCACAGCAGCTTTTTCGTTATCATGTGGAGATGGCTGTAAAATGAGTTTGACACGCCTAGTTTAAACTCTTTCCTGACATAATGTCTTTCTTATGTCTTTTCTAGGCTCAAAGAGCTCCAAAACAAAAGCTGAAATCTCTGAGGAAGTTGTAAAAAGAGAAATGATCCATGAAGAAATCTCGTCTTCTGTAAAGGAGGTGAAGACCTCCCACAGCCAGATGTCGATCACAGAGGGCCAGTCTCTAACACTGAGGGCGAGCGTCCCTGGTGCCTCTGACGTCAGATGGATCCTAAACGGGGTTGAACTGACCAACTCGGAGCAGTACAGATATGGAGTATCTGGAAGTGACCACACCCTAACCATCAGGACGGTGACTGAGCATGAGCAGGGGATCCTCACGTGTGAGGCGCAAACACAGCGAGGACTGGTCCGGTGTCAGTTTAACACCACGGTCACCACCAAGCGATCAGACGCGCCTCATTTTCTGGTGCAGCCCAGGTCCCAGAATGTTAATGAAGGACAAAATGTGAAATTCATGTGTGAAATTGCAGGAGAGCCTTCTCCTGAAGTGGAGTGGTTGAAAGACAACATGATTGTGAGTGTTTTCTTCAGAAGATTTATGGAAATCAGCCAGTTGAATTAGTCTTTAAGCCAATTCTAAATTACTTAACTGTTTGCAGATATCTGTCACATCAAACTTGAAACTGAGCCGCTCTAAGAATGTGTATACTCTGGAGATACGTGAAGCCACAGTTGCAGACAGTGGGAAATACACAGTAAAGGCCAAAAATCAGTTTGGACAGTGCTCTGCAACTGCGTCCCTCAACGTCCTCAGTAAGTTACCGCCGCTGCGTTTCAGACACCGTGTCACAGTGTGTTTAATTAGCTTGTATGCTAATGAGTCTTGGACTGCACCAAAGTCACTATTTAGTGGAAATCCAAGGCACTTGAGCATCCTCAGCTTACACTCAGTGTACGCAAATGGTTTGCAGTAACTGTGCACATTGTGATATGAGCCATGTGCTTGTCATCTGCATCCTTACAGCTCTTGTTGAAGAACCGACAAAAATTATAATCGCAGAACAAAGAGCTTCTACTGACACTGCAGTGAGCATGCAGAAAAGATTCATGGCCTCCTCAGTTCACATGGAAGCAGCTTCCATGCAGGCCAGCAGTGTCAGCAGCAGCTCCCGCTCTGCTGCTGCCGGGTTTTCATTTGAGAGCATGTCTGCGACTAGCATGTCAGCCACGATGGCCGAGTCGGTGGTTTCCATGAGCTCCAGGAGCACGATGATGGAAATGTCTGCTCATACGCATGCCGAGTCCTCGTCCTCACTGAAGGCCCTCACCACGGGGATTAAAAGAGGTGAGACGACTTTCAAAATGTGCATGTAAACTCAGACAGCAGGACCCGAATGAGTTTCTGTGTGACAGCAACTGTAATGGTGAAAGCATTGTGGCATTTCTCCTTTCCTCCTCTCACTGTTATCATCAGCTTATGATTCAAATATCTGCACTGATATGTTTGCAACAACATACGAGGGAAGACAAACACATGGTCGTCACCAGCAGCCTGCTGTTCTCACACAGCCTTTGACCGTAACAGAGTCTTCATCCAACGTTCTCTTCTCTAACAGGCACTCCACCAAAGGTCGAAGCTCTTCCAGAGGATGTGTGCGCAGAGCCGGGGAAGTCTCTAACCGTAGTGGGGATGTTCTCTGGAGACCCCACACCCTCTGTCCAGTGGGTCCGCTCAGGTCGGACGCTCCCCAATGGGGATGAGCGATACCACGTGGAGAATACCACTGACCTCTCCACCCTCGTGATCTCTGCAGTGAAGGAGGCTGATGCCGGAGCGTACACCCTCAGACTGTCCAACGAGCTCGGCTCCGACTCTGCAACCGTCAACATTCGCATTCGGTCCATGTAAAAAGGAAGACAAAGTCAATTCACGTCCCCCGTTTCCCTCATCCAGAACCTCTTTATTTAGTGACGCAGCACCAATAATCCTACTTGATAAAGATCTGGATTTCTGTTCTTGTAAATATGAACTATTTTTGACATTAATTTATGCCAAACTAGACTAAAGTCTAAAGTTGTTATAAAATGTGCCATATTGGACAGTTATGACTTAGGATTTTTGACAGACGTTTCTGTGACATGTACATAATGTATATAGCCGAATTTAACGGTTATGGGAAATGTATGCATTGTTATTTATGACAATATAATATTAACTGAAACAAAAGAACAAATGTTTGAACAGGAGAAAGTTTCCGCTGGAACGAATACCCTGTGAAACCAAGAAACTAAAATCTGTGCCTCAACGGTAAGTTGAAGTCTTTAAGATTGCCTCGGCAGGTAGAGAGGTTCCCTGCTGACGTTATAAATCAGAAACAGAAGGACAACGTTTTTTATTTTATTTTATTGTTTTTTGGACGCGCTCCTGAGCGTGGGATATTACAGTTTCATATGAATTGTACCATGAGCGTAAGACCCCGAGTGCTGTTTTCATTACCCTCGTGTAAGCAGCGCAAAACGGCCTTGCGCTCAGACCGACTGTGTCGTACCACCACAATTTGATGACCGGCTCCGAGTGTGAGCGGCCTGCACTCGGAGCGTTAAGATCATTTTAATGAAGAGCGCTGCTTCTGGCGCAGGACGGCCGGCCTGGCTTTGGAAAACAGAACATCTCCTGGCCAAATAAGTGAAGAGAAAGTCAGAGCCGGCTCTTCTGTGCAGAAGCAGCGCCGTCTCTCGGAGGACAGTTAGCAACATGCTTTGTGTGTTTGAGTGTTTGTAGCTTTTAGTCGTTTCACCGTGTCAGTAGTCAGGGTCTCCTTCGTTCGCCACAGGGACTTCATGTCCCGTGAAGAGAAAGCAGTTAAGTCTCGCCCTGCACTTTGAGTTCATTGATCTGTTGATGTAGAATTGTTTCCTCCTCCTTGAGATTTGTGCATTACTGATTTAATAAAGCATGATTTCAGCACTACACACACGCTCGTCTGGATTTATTGTGTGGAGATGATGGAGCATTTTCACAGTGATCTGAGGATTTCCTCCCGATTTTCCCATTCAGATAATTATTACATTCAGGTGGATTGAAACATGATAATTCAGTGAAGTTAATGGGACTGTGCTCTATTTAATGACTTTTATATAGTTTGTTATTCAGTGGCCCGTTGCTTGTTGTTTGTCACATACAGAAAACAAACCTTCACGTCAGTGTTGTTTTATAATATTTAACTGTCAGAATAAAGTAACCCCTGGATATCAGGGCGAGTTACGAGCGGTTTACACGACCAGGACCAGACTGATGAGTCTCCGTGGGAAATGTGAATGTGGGATTAGACTAAGTCCAATTAAACAAATAACCTAATGATCTCGCCCAGGACCCCATGCCCCGGAGCCAGGCTCTGGAGGGACTGCTCAGATACACCTGCAGGAGGAGCCATACAGGTCTGATGTTCCAGTGTAGAGACGTGGACCATCACCTCTCATTTAATGGGCTAACAGTCCACCGTTAGCTTCAGCTGCACACAGCCTCTTCAGGTCTTCCTCAGTGGGCCCATCTTCATCATCTGCCACAGTTCCATCCATTTCATTTGTCACTCTTTTTCTGAAGGGCCAATCCCACCTGTAAGGGGAGTTTTCTCAAAGATGTGATTGGGCCAGCTTGGTGTGAGTCTAGAGGGTCTCAAACTCGCGGCCCGTATCACCCCTACTTGTGGCCCGTACATTGACATGAAAAAATATAACGCAGTTTGATGTTTGACTTTTTTTTGTTAGGGGGGATTTGTTTGTTGTTGAGTGCAATGTTAAAATAAGTTATTTAAAAAAACCCAAAAATGATTGAATATGAAGGCAACATGAGCAGAGAGCACAAACATGCTGAGGGATTGGGTGTGTTAGCTCAGTGAGAGTCACAACTAATGTGTACACTTATGTCTGCGCTTTTATTTTGTTAAATACGAACACAATGATAACAGAAGTGCTGCCAGGTGTTCATTTGGTGACTCAATGAAAGGCTTCAGTTTGTTAAGAGGGGGGTAAAAAAGTGTGTGTTTTTATACAATATTTGAAATTTAAAAAACCAAACATTTTAGGAAATCTTTGTGGGTGTTTACTTGTTTTGTTTTGTTTGTACTACTTGAACACTAAAGTGGCCGTCCAATGAGACGACAGTGCCATACGGCGCCAACTTAAGAAAACACCAGCAGTAGGAAAAACGCTGCAAAAGCACACAAAACACAACGGAAATAGGAAAAAACACAAGTGTTTCTGGGGAGACAATAACCCGACGGACCAGTTACAGGAACCAAAATATAGTAAGAATTGAAAGAAGTGGGGGATCTATCTGTTTTGTGAGGAAAGAAAAGATGAGAGGTAATAGTGTTAGCCTGACTATTAGCCTAAAGATCCGTCATCAGTATGATATGAATCATGATAAAACACGCCTACCGTGTTTTGGGCTCCTGCAACGGGTCCGTCGGGTTATTGTCTCCCCAGAAACACTTGTGTTTTTTCCTATTTCCATTGTGTTTTGTGTACTTTTGCAGTGTTTTTCTTATTGCTGATGTTTTTTTTAAGTTGCAGTCTGTTTGGCCTCTCAGGGCCACCGTAGTGCCAGCAGTGGCCCACAGCTTGAGAGCCCTGCTTTAGAGGAACACCTGAGCACAGGTTCAGGTGTGGACCTTTGATTAAAAGGTAAAAAGAAGCATTTAATAAGCTATCTGTTTGATTTAAATATATATATCTGCTGTTTAGATCTAATCATGATTTCTTGTATTAAATATCGTCATGTTTGTGATTTAATGTTTGTCTCACTCCTGTTGGACAGCTAACATGCTAACAGTGCTATGCTAATGCGAGCTGTCTTCTTGTAGTTGTTTGCTGACGGTCTCCATTCCCTCCGTGGTGGGTATGCAAGTGAAGAGGGAGACTACATCAAAGGACACCATGGTTTCATCTGGATCCAGGGTAAGTTTCTGGACGTTGTCGGTGGAGTTCTCGATGTGGTGTGGGATGTTCCCCACAAGAGGTGCAGGATGGTAGCAAGGTGTTTCGAGATGTTGTAAGTGGCTGAGTTTATGCTCCTGACAATGGGTCTGAGTGGGACCCCTTCCTTGTGGATCTTAGGAAGTCCATAAATGCAGGGTATGGCATCCCCTGGATAAAGTGATATGATATGTGAGGCGGTCAATGATTTTTGTCTCTTTCAAGGTCCTGAAGGCAAGCTATAACTTTCTTTTTGTAGTTGCTTGTGGGGTCTCGTTTTAAGGCTTCATAGGTATTGTTGTCACTGAGGAGAGTAGTGATCTTTATGTGGTATGTTGAGGCGAACTGAAGAGGAGGAGCGGGACAGATGCTGCTAGGGTGAGCCAGACGTCTCTCGCGGAGTGCTTTAGTGCTGCGGGCAGGCAAGGTGTTCAAATAGGCACAACTTCTGTTTTTTTATTACTATATGATGAACTCTGCATTATTCAGCGATAAGAACAAGTAATCTGGTGTCCTGTAATCATTATGATGCTATAATTTGAGATACAATAAAAGATACAGTAAAAAAAATAAGTTTTTGTACAAAGTATCGGATCAGTATCGCCGATACCACCAATATTACTTGGTATCAGATCAGAAAGGGAATCAGTGGTATCGCACATCACTAGTCTGCAGACTGACAAGCTCCGCCCACTGATACGAGCTGGCTCCCTCCGCCCACAACAAAAACATGCTTCGCTTTCCTTCTGGTGCCAACAGCCGGTCTTCTGCAATACTGACATTACACCACTGCGCTGCGCTATTGTCACGTAACTCCCGCCAAACTCCAGTAGAAAATGCCATATTTAAGATTCCCCTCCCACGCTCAAAATCTAAACACGGTGTTGAGAGCAACTTAAAAATAGGACAATTAAAAAGGCTTTTATTGGTTTCCAGTAAAGAATACAATCTAAATCAAGTAATGTGTGTTCTGTTCACCCTAAACATGCAATGAAACTATAAAACATGACACATAAAAGCTGTTTATACAGTAAAGTTTGTGTGGAAGTTTCTTTCTATTCCTTTATGTTTACTTTATTTTACTCCAAACTCTGTTTGAAGATCTTTTAAAATCCGTACCTTATAACTGAGGACACACTCTCCACTTCAGTCTGTATAAAATGTCCAGCTCCACCAAATAAAAGCCATCAGTATTTTCTTATTTTTCTCAGGTTTACATAACGCTCAGATATTAAATGTTATAAATATCAAATGATAACTCTTCTGGTCTGCAGGTGTCACTCCATAAAACCCGCTTAGAGAAATGCAGACGCACAGAAACAAATGTTTGTAAGTCACAATCATGCAGTTTCTCACACTTGAGTCACCTGCTAATGAACACCTGCTCACAGGAAGTACACATAATAAATGAAACTTGTGCACACATGGATCCTCTGCTCTTTATTTCATGATGAAGTGAAGCGTGCGATACTTTATGTCTACATGGAGATACAACATGTGGGGATGGAAGCATGAAGCAGCAGCTTTAATCTGCAGCTTTGTACAGCATGCTGTGTGGGAGGTGCTGTGAGCATGTATACAGTATACACTGTGGTAGTTGGTCCCATATGAACGTACACAGAGTATTTACAGTACTGGAAGCTATCATACACACAGATGGTTATCAGGTTAAATCATCCACTCCTCCACCACGGGAGCACAGAACGTTCAAACTAACCAATGACAGAACTTCAGTCATGTGATCCATCATGCAGCAGGCTAAATGTGCTGAATATGTTCATCTAAATGTGTTTGTACAGGTGGAGAGCTTAATCTCGGAGCATTATGAGGACTACATGAGCTACAGTAAAAGACTTTAAAGGGAACCTCAGCGGCGGCACAGCGCCACATTCTCAGCATCAGCACTAGCCACGAGCTAAACGCCACGAGAACGGAGAACGTCCAGCAGTCCACAGCTTCAGTTGTTTCTGCAGGTGCTTCAGTAACAAGACCAGATCTAAATGTAAGGTTTACATCTCATACTAACTCTCACAGGCAGTATAACAGATGGACGCAACTGAAAACTGCTGCCAAAGCAGAAATGCCTTAAACCTGCACTCATTTTAAAGGCCACCAGGGGGCAACAGCTGTGGGTGCAACAAGACTTCCTGTCCTGTAGACGTCTGTCACCTCGGTAAATACTTCCCTAACGAGTTTGAGCTCCATCAATTGTTTCATGTCAAACCGAATAAAAATTTATGTTCATGTTATAATTTATTCATTTTTTTAAACTTTTGCTCAGAAATTGTTAGCCAATGAGTGAGCAGTATCAGTCCCGCCCCTTTTCTTAGGGCGGGACTGATACAGCGTGGGACATTGGTTTCAAAATGTCACACGCTGATCTAGAGGCTTCAGACATCAGCGGGCGACATCACTTCCGTCTGTTATACTGTCTGTGGTAACGATGGAGCTCAGCGCTATGCTAACATCTCCGTTGTTCTCAGAAACCATGACATCACCACTCAGACGCTGCGAGTCAGAGTTACAAACAGAAGTCACAGCATCAAAAATCATTTTACCCGTGAGGCTATCGCTCAGCTGGCAAACATCACGAGAGGAAACGCTCGATCGAGACGTTTGTGCGCCGCACAGAAATGCAGCGGGAGCTTCATAACTGTAAATTAAAATCGCAGGCAGCCTTTTTCTTGTTGGCTAGCTTTAAGCCAAAGTCCGTATACACAAACCAGTTTTATTCTACTGAAACACATCTGAGGTGCTTGTTGCTGGTTCATGTTGTCTGGAAACCTGTAATTACCACGTGTGGGCACAGGAGGCGCTGTTCAGCCAATGCTACGTCACACAGAGGTGGCGGTAACACCACAGAGACCGACGTGGTTTTCTGGACTGAAAAAAACCTTCTTCTTCAAGCTGATAGAGCGTGTTTTCTGAAGGTTTGCTCTTTAATCGAGGCTGGAGAGAGTAAGTCTGAGCGAGTTAATGGCCTTTGTTCTCTGGAAATGATCACTAATTATTTATCTGTTGGTTAAAACCGACTCCAGAAAGCTGCTTTCACATTTGTTAATCAGGTTCAGTCAGTAAGTGTGAGAGATCTACATCTAGTCCTCCACTCGGTCAGGCTGCATGATATGACCCACACAATATACACACATCAGCATCTAAAAACAGTACAAACGGTATAAAACACAGACATAACAAAACAGATCATTTTGAAAGGCATCAATAAAAGTTAACAGTATGATCATATTTCAGCTGACTGCACTGATGCTGTAATATTGTTAGTTTGAAATGTGCTAAATGTGAATAACTTCCTGTAGTAAGTGCACATTTAAAGGAGAAGTGTCACATAAACACATATAAATGTAAAAGGTTACACGTGCATTTATAAAAAATCGAAACATTCGGAGAAACAGGAGCAAAGAGTCAGTTTGGTATAAAAAACTGAAACACAAAGCAAAGTCAAATAAAAATAAAGACAAAGAAAGCAGAGTTCTGTTTCCTTCCTGTTTCTGTAAAACTCCAGAGCCCACGTTTACATGAACTCTGCGAGGAGCACACATCAAATGGAAATCAGCAGAACATACGTGCTCAGTGCTCAATGATGAGCTGCGCCCAAGGACCGATAGGTGTGACAAACCCACGTCTTTGATGGGCGGAGCTTATTTACTTGCTGTAACGATGTAGCAGTAGTGTTTGTTAGCATATATGTTCTTTGAGAAGCACAGAGATGTTTTAGTGTGTAAAACATGTGAGCACATTTGGTTTTTCTGGAACAGTCAAAAGGAAAGAGTGACGTGTAAACAGCCTACACACGGACCTCCACCCAGCTCGAAGCAGCTACACCTTTGGTCTGAAACTGAAAGGATGGAAGCGTTTACTTGGAGGTGGAACAGGAAATGAGACCTAACGTGTTGTGATGAGCAGGAACAAAGTCTGAGCTGTACAGTCTGATGGCTGCTGTCCTCTTCTTCTCCTCGTTTCATCTCCTGCTCATCATTTTACAAAGCAAACAGGTGTTCCTGCTGACGTCAGTGTTGTTACCTGAGAAGGTCGTACATGGCCGAGGTTTCGCAGGTCACGTTCGCAGGTCACGTGGTTTAATAAAGTCCACGGGACGCTGGCTCGTCTTTTCTCCAGCGCTGACTGCAGCAGACCTCTGAAGGCAGTCGAGACTCTTCGGTAAAACAAAGTGCGGATAAAAAAGAATAAAGGTTGTCCAACAGTAAGGTTGTCGATCTGTTGCACATTGAACCAAACAGACCGTCAACAGGAGGCATCGTGAGCAGCTGCATAGCTAGATTGACTGTTTCAAGCAGAAACGCCTCTTCAGATCACACCACTACTGCACAAAGACACGCCAACACCGACACGACGTCCTACATACGTCAATGTTACTGCTAAAATTGCACCAGGTATCCTTTATAAGGTCTGTCCCTAAATAAATTTCATTGTTAAAGTGCATAAAGATATGACTGCTGTTTTGATAACATCACCTCTGGTCATTCAGACTACCTGCACTACCAGCCCAGAGGTGCAT
The DNA here is from genome assembly GCF_057382095.1 of Aulonocara sp. 'chitande type north' Nkhata Bay. Classification (NCBI taxonomy): domain Eukaryota; kingdom Metazoa; phylum Chordata; class Actinopteri; order Cichliformes; family Cichlidae; genus Aulonocara; species Aulonocara sp. 'chitande type north' Nkhata Bay. The sequence continues at coordinate 40,848,706 of NC_141359.1, read as the reverse complement.
GAACCTTTCTACCAAAACAGGGAAGTTCTTAAGTCTGTGCTGGGTTCAGGCCTCAGCCAGCATCGAGCTCTCAGAGGGGACGACCCCTGATCCACGTCAGACCCAAACAGTCACTGCTAGTCCTGTTCAACGTCCTGCAGCAGCAGCACAAACGCTTATAAGTGAAAGAAGATGATGCTGAGTGCATTCAGATCCCTCTGTGGGACAGGACACAGCAGGAAAACAAGCCTAAAGAACTCAAAGGGAATGTCTCACTCAGACCTACAACGAGCTCTCGGCCATGCCCTTCAGCAGCCGGCCACATCCTACTCACAACAGGAAACATGAGGGAAGACCTCCACCCACACTGGCAGTCACAGCTGGAGACACTTCAGTCCTACGACAGGGTCAGTGACACACCTGCAGAGATAAAGAGGCGACAGACTGTAGGTACACTCAGATTTTTGAGCCGGGAGTGAGTCTGTGGAGCTGGAAGCTTCTTTCATTTGGACACCAAATGAGATCTCTAGGCTCGCAGCTACAACTAGTCCTTCGAAGCCTGAAAGTATTCCGGAAAGGAATTCCTTCAATATCCAATGGAGATTCCTGTAGATCAAGCCCACCCCCTACAAACAGCTGACTACACCCACCAGCCACAGAAGAATCATTTGGCCTCATCACCAACACCACCACTGTTTGGTCGTCACAGGTAACCTGATCTAGGAAACGTGTCAGAGGTCAGCTGATCACAGGACAGGTCCTGTCCATGAACAAACACATACTAGAAATTTAAATTCTGTCATTTGATGAAAAGTTCCTGCTGAGGGACGGATTTTGCATCCAGCTCCGAGTCGGCTCTGCAGGGTTTGGTTCTGGTTTGGAGCTGCGGGGGCCACACAGGTATCAGCTACCGACTCGTTTATCCACAACAAAAGAAGAGGAAGACAAAGAGCAAGAAAATTAATGAGATCTTAAAGAAAAGCAAACTTCGGATCACTTTAGAAGCAGGTTATCCCGTCGGGCTCAGAGGTGGTGGTCGCCGTGGCGCCGCCTCCAACCAAAAAGACCGCAATGCTGGATTTGGACTGGTTTAATTTAGGCATGCCGACACTTCCTGCTCTACAAACACCGGATGAGAACTGGTTCTGGCTGCTACTGGCGTCAAACTCGAAGTCCGGGTCAAGAGCCGTATCTGTGGAAACCACCCAGGAGGCCGGACGCCATTTTTTCAGGGTGTATGGAGTCTTGACCCGACGCTTGATTTTCTCCCCTGAGGCGCTCAGACTGCCGTTATCCACCACCAAAGCATCATCTGAGGAGAAGAAAGTGTTACAGATGTGAGGAGTTTGCACTGTTTTTGCATCTTTGTGGAGCTGCAGAGGTCACCCATGCTGCAGATCCCTCACAGAAAACCTGGAGTTCAAGCCTTCGACTGATCTGACTGAGCCCTGACACGCTGATAATGACGGCTGTACTGTACTGAGTTTTAGAGACAGATCACTGTAATCAGTTTGTCTCTGATGACCTGGTTACGTCGTGGTACACGGTGTAATCAGCTACAGACTGTCCAGCTCGAGCCAGTTTTGAAAAACTGGAACCTGCAGCTTATAAGTTTGTTTAAAAGTTCAAGAACAAACATGACTCACCTGAGGAGGTGCAGGGAGAGGACAGGTCCAGGGAACAGGGCCGCTCAGGTCTCCTGGCTTTGGTCTGTCCCACCTGGGATCGCATCAGACCTGCTGTCTGTGGCTCTAAAGCTGAACTTTGGAGACCTGCAAGTTGTGGACCTGAAGCTTCTGCAGGAGCTGTGGTGTCTGAAACTTCAGATCCCAAAGCTTCGAGGGTTTGCTCCTCTGGAGACGAAGCTCCTGGAGTTCCTGGTGATGAAGGTTTCTGAAGGAGGATTAATGCTTCTGTTGGGGCGTCGGGTCCTGGTGAGGCCTGGCTTACTGAAGCTTTTGTTAAGTCAGAATCTTTGCAGCCTCGGGGCAAAGCAGCGGTGACACAACGCACTGGGTGACCTTTTGAGTTTTGGGCACATCTGGGGGTCGACGTGGTTTCAGAGTCTTCCTGGAAACACAGACCTGTATCCACACCTTCGCTTTGACTGTGGGTGGTGGGAGGGGCCTGCAGTGAGAGGGCTTTGCTGGATGAAAGGAGACCAGAAGGAGCAGAAAGTTGAACCTTCTGCTCCAGGTCAGAAGTTGGGGGAGGGTCAGCTGATGAAGCCAGGGCTAGCCGGTTGTTGTTGTTGTTGGAGTTCGAGCCTCGGCCCGATAAGATGCTTCCAGCGCGGCTGTGACGATGATGAGCAGGAGGAGGGGCTTCGCTCTCAGCAGGAAGCTGCTCTCTGCTCAGCAGAGGTTCATGTTCATCAGGACTGAAGTTGAGGAGATTCAAACGGCTGTCTTCTCCTCCCCTCACCCCTCCATCCATGGTCCCCTCCTCGTCCTCCGTCTGCGGCCCCGCCGGATTGGTTCGACCTCCGCCTATCACACCGTTCGTCACCAGGGTGGGGACGCCTGCGCTGTGACTGCTGCCGGCCGTTGTGATAGGCTGGACCTCTCTTCCAGCTGCAGCACTGCTTCTCACGTTTGTGCTGTTAGTAACCGTGGTTACCAGGTGTGGTTCTGCAGCCATAGCAACCATCACTGTGTTCATCTTGGCAACACCTGTTTCCACCTGGAACATGAAGCATTTTGGATTAGTGACACAGTTGGCCCGCCTGATACAGCTTCAGCTCAGCTGGTGAAACACCGAGTCGAGTCACGGCGAAGCTGTCTGAGGATCAGCTGGAGAACCCGGTCACATCTAAGCCCTACCTGTCGGTGGTTGGACTTGAACTTCCCCAGCTTCAGCCGTGACGAGGTGAAGCCGCTCTCCTTGACTTTGGGCAGCAGATGGAGACTGGTGGGCCTCTGAGGCAGATTCTGCTGTTTGGGGAGTGGGTGGATGGAGGAAGGAGGGCTATCTACACCTCTAACAGCCCGCAGGCCACTATGAGAGGTGGATGGTGAGCTGTTCACCTGGAACAAAAGCAACAAGCATGAGCGTCTGATACGTTCATTCATCGGCAGCCACGCGCTGTACAGGCCCTCAGCTGTGTGTACCTGATGGTGCAGCACGTCGGTGGGTTGTGATTCGGAGCCAAACTGCTTCTGTGAGTGCTCCATCAGGTTTTCATCAGAACTCTCCCTCAGGTTCTTATCGACCTGCAGACACAGATGTTGGCAGATGTTAGTGTGTCGGGATGGAGGCCACTGAAACTGAAGAAAGACTTCAAGGTTAAAACCTCTCTGGGGTCGAGCTTTGTGGCCTCCAGGTCTTCTTCTGTGAGATGCAGGCAGACTGGGACACTGGGCACGGCGCCACCTGGAGGACGGCGGGAGCAGAAACATGTGAGGTCACAGCTGTGCTCGCTGCTTTAATGAGGTGTTTGGGTTCATGTCGGGGGCGTGGCTGTTTGTTACCTGTGTGCTGAGTTTCAGAGATGGTGCAGAGTAAGGTGGGCGGGGTCAGGATGGTGGTGGTGGACACGCTGCTGTCTGTGGACAGCCGAGCCTGACGGACAGACGGACACATAGCGATGAGACGCGTCCACGGTAACGGTTCGTTCAGGTGTGCTTTAATGGCGGCCGAGCTCCTACCTGCGCCTGCTGCCGTTCGTAGTTGATGGAGTTCCTGTTCTTCTCGCCGCCTTCTGCCCCATTCACAGTCGTCTTGATGAATGATGCCTGGTGGTCATCTCCCTGGAGATTTCTGACCACGCCCACATGAAGATCCTCAATGAAGGGGGAGGCGGAGCCACCGTGAGGAGGCCACCGGCCATGAGACAGATTCCTGAGTGACAGACAGGAAGGCATGAAATCCAGACTTCCTGTCTCTCAGTTTTACACTGTGCATTTACTGTGACACAGTACCACAGGTATCGTGTGTACTCGTGGTACTGTGTGTACCTGTGGTACTGTGTGTACCTGTGGTACTGTGTGTACCTGTGGTTGTGTGCTGCAGTGTGTGTACTCAGCAGTGTGAGTTCATAGAGCCTCTCCTCTGCACACTGAGCGGTGAGCCGAGCCTCAGCGTCCTGATCCCAGCAGTCCTCCATCGTGTCCTTCAGCGAGCGCAGTAACTAAAGTACACAGAGTGAGAGACACGCTGGGATTACTCTACATCCAAAATGCTTTTGGGAATTACCCTTTGAACCTTTGTCTAACTTCAAAGGTTCAGGCTGTGGAGCAATCTGACCACATCAAACTGAAAGACGGACCAGGCTGTTCTCCTTCCAGGCCTCGGGGAACCTGGGTCTGTGTTTCTCTCTGACCACCAGGCTCTGCATGTCCTCGAAGCTCGGATGATTCCCGAGCTCGGCCTGGAACGCCAGCTGGTACTCTGGCACCGCTTCCCCTGAGCGAGCAGTGAACACAAACACGCTGTCAGCTGAGGTGGTGCTACTTTACTGTGTGTAAGCAGACGGTGTGCAGGTGAGCGCGCTGCGTACCTGGGAACAGGTCGGAGCACCTCCTGAAGCTCTCCCAGTACAGCAGACCCAGAGCGTAGACGTCCACCTGCTTCAGCGCCGACTCGCAGTCTCTGAGGTTTAGAGCTCCGCCCAGAACCTCCGGAGACATGTAGCGCACTGTCCCCACCTGCACACAAACACACCATCCATCAGCTCCGCCCTCTGCTCATTCCTCACCTGCACATCAGATCAGAGCGAACGTTTATGAACTTTGACCTCAGATATGGCCATGGTGTCGTCGTCTCCGGGGCGACAGGGCCGGGGTCCCGTCAGTCTCATGGACAGGCCGAAGTCGGCGAGGACGCAGGACAGATCGGCCCGGACCAGGACGTTCCTGCTGGTCAGGTCTCTGTGGGCGACGGCCGGTTTGTGCTGGTCTGAGACAGTCGGGTACACGTGTTTGTTGTTGTTTACAATCGACCAGGTAAACAAACATATCAGCAGGAAAGAAAAGCACAAACAGGAAGAAACAAAGACAGCAACGTGCAGACGTTTCACAGCAACGCAGCCGGACGATGACGGCATTCACGTCATGAAGCTGCCGATGAAGCCAAGAAGGCGTTCTGTTTCCTCCGACACACGTTCAGCGATGGAAACATGAAAGAATGACAAACTGAGCCTTTTAATGTTTTTACTGTTAAAGAGAAAAATAATTTCATCAGAAACATCATCCTTTCTTTTCATGTGACAACGACATATATTACGTTCATAAACAGCTGGCCGTTATCCACCAGAGCCTCTGCTGTCAGAGAAATAATCCTCCAACCTCAAAATCAGCACCATTCATCCCAATATTTAGATATTTATTATTCCAGTATTCCATTTATGTCATTTGTTCTCTAAACAAACAAACTAAAGCAGCAGACTGGGTCTGTTCCAGCCAGCAGGGGGAGACACAGCACCTGTTTCCAGATGCTCCTCACACGGACCAATCCGCTGCTGAAAATAGACCCTGAGAGCGGCACCGTTTCTTCCTGTCTGTGTGATCAAAGCCTGCGATGAAGAAACAAGGATGACTCTGCACGAGCGACACGAGGTCATCTTACCTCCTCGGTGCAGCTCAGTGTGCAGGAAGGCGAGGCCTCTGGTCACGCCGTGAGTCATCCTGCAGCAGGTCAGCCAGTCCACAGTGTGGAGAGACAGGTAGTGAGACAGGCAGCCCTGCAACACACACACACACACACACACACACACACACACACACACACACACACACACACACAGTTTGACCCTTAAATGCAGCTTTGTCTGATCTTTTTGACACTACAGGAAGTTCCTGCAGCATGAATGGTGCGTGTTGTACACTACACTGCCAAAAGCATTTGCTGCCTTCGCACACATGACCAGAAGTTCATGAAGTCATTACTAGTTAACGTTAAACGCTGGCTCGTTGGCTGATTTGAGGCCTTAGTTTTCACCGGAGCTACAGTATCCAGAGTCGTACGTAGTGAGGAGGTAAAGTTATTAACACGATAATCGACCTCTGTTGGAGCAGCGTTCAGATAGCTGCTCTGTGTTGGTACCGTTTATTTTTAATATCCATTTCTTACTTATTTATTTGTTGATCTTGGCAGTTCCATATATTCACTCTGTAACTGGATACGATGAAAGTTAAAGTGGCGACTTCATGGTTGATGTTCAGCCTTAAGATGAACCGTGTGTGTGTGTGTGTGTGTGTGTGTGTGTGTAAGCGCAGACACTTAAACAAGTAATTACTGTCTGAGGGCTGCAGAGGAATGCAGAAACCCACCAGACCAGACATCACTGCATCTGTGTGTGTCTGTTTGTGTGTGAGATACAGACTGATAACAAGAGTCTGAACATGTTTTCACATGTTGGGAAACTTTCTGAGCCCTGATGATGTCAGAAAGGTGCAGATTGTAAAAATGATGTGAGGTCATCTGAAGCGTGTTTCAGGTTAAAGAGACGAAACAGTAAAGTCTGCTCGCCTGGAAGGGAAGAAATCAATCTGAAGACTGACGGAGGTTTGGAAGCTGATCTGTCTGTGTGTGTGTGTGTGTGTGTGTGTGTGTGTGTGTGTGTGTGTGTGTGTGTGAGATCAGAGGCTCCAGACAGGAAGAGGGTGTGAAGGCGCCGTCTTCCAGCACAATAACAGACTAATGGAGAGCAGAGGTGAAGGCTGACAGCTGCACTGTGAGACTGTGTGAAGGCGCAGCTGGCGCCCCCACAGGCTGCAGACCCCATTACACCACAGGGTGACAGTAGACAAGCTGAATGTGTGAGGTTTGCCCCGAGGGGGCGCTAGAGGCATGAACGTGGCGGGTCAGGAGAGCTCAGACAGCAGGCGCAGTCAGACGTGGTCCAAACACACCTGAGGCTCAGCCAGGTCATCTGACCAATGGCTGAGCCTCAGCAGTCAGACTCACTCTGAGTGGGCTCGGCCTGTCATGCCTGCTTTGGGCCAGATCTGCTCCCCTGACCACCACCGGAGGACTGGGCTCTCTCAGTCCTCCGGTGGGTCCACGGGGACCCGCCGTGACCGAGCTTCAGACCTGCTGTGATGAACTCACGTGTGGGTAGTACTCCATGATGATCAGAAACTCAGGGCGTCCGTCTGCCGCCGTCCTCTCGTTCGCGGTCAGGAAGCGGGCGATGTTGTCGTGCTGCTGCAGCAGCGGCACGCAGTAGATGGAGCGCTCGTTGACGTAGTTCTGTCGGTTAGCTGAGCCGAAGAGTTTGGCAGCCACGCAGCGCTCGTTAAGAGAACCGCGAAACACTGCGCCGTAACGGCCTCGACCAATCAGCTGCCAGGACAGAGGATAGAAACAGGAAAGTGAGCTGTGGCGTTCCTCAGGGATCAATCTGAGGTTGAACCTCTAACCTTTGTATCATTATGATTGGTCTGTTTTTAATGGCCCCGCCTCTTCCCTTAAAGGAACAGTGCAACAAAGGGGTCAGAGGTTACAGGTAGGGCTGCTCGATTATGGCAAAAATGATAATCACGATTATTTTCACTGAAATTGAGATCTCGATTATTTGACGATATTTATTTAACCCTTTAAGACCCATAGAACCAAGTCCGCCAGAGCTTATATTAATTTTTTACATGCTGTAGTGTCATTGGGAGCATTTCAAGTTGCTATACATCAATACAACTGTTATAGCCCATATTTTAATAATATGTATGCATTAAGTCCATAGTAACTACATTAATTGCAAAAAAGTGCAATAAACTACAAAAAAATTGAAAATCGTTTTTGGTTTGTTTACATATATTTCTACTTGGAGAAATTTAAGAGGTTTATCCCTCAAAACTTTAAATACAATAAAGTTGCAAAAAATAGTTTACAACAACAGGAAATTTATTTTGAGTGTCTTCATAGTTTTATTTTGGAGATACACCAATTTTTATATACTGCAGGAAAAACAAAAAAACAATCCTATGATGCAAATTTGCAAAGAAAACAGCAGGTGCATCAAAATAAACTATTTCCAGCAGTGCAATTCGAGTTCTAAGCATCCCAGCAACTATTCAGAAAAGTATAGAGTCAAACATGACTTATAAAAACACCAGTATAGGCTTTTAAGGCCTACAAGTAAAAAACTGCATTTTCCGCAAAAATGACATCACTTCCGGTTTCGGGCAGGAAATGACGTACATGCGATAGTTCGCGTTGACGTCTTGTTCAATGTGGGAAGTGTTACGAACAGCTGATCGGATCGGCAAAGCGTGTTTCTGGAATATTATGTTTTTGTTCCTGCAAGCGCTTTTTATGCAATTTTTGCAAAACTTCATGTGGAAGGAAACCGTGACCGAGGACAAGCTGATGGCATAAGATGTAAGTACAACTCCTACGGTTTCATATGCAAAACAAATTATTGTGCTAGCTTACGCGGTTCCGGTTCTACAGGGATTTAAAAATAGTTACGCAAAACGGAGCGTGCTGCTCTGACCGGCTTTAAAGGGTTAACAATTACAATGTGTTGAATAATGACTTTAAAAAATAATATAAAATAGTGTGCAAATACTGATAACAGTGCAAATGTTTGCAATATAAGAAACAAATGAAAAATGTAAACATCTATGTTTAGTGAACTTTGCAGTGTTGCTCTGGTGCAGCTACGACACCGTAGCAAAGTTTACACACTGTGTCTACTTGATCCACGTCTGACCGAACCCATAATGTTTCCACTAGGGCTGCCACGATTAGTCGACTAGTCACGATTACGTCGACTATCAAAATCGTCGACGACTGATTTAATAGTCGACGCGTCGTTTGAAGCTTTGTAAGATCCTGAAAGACGCAGGAATAAGTAGCAGGATTTAAGAGTGTAATAACGGACTGAAACAGAAGATGGCAGCACTGCATGTTCATGATGCCAGCTGCCGTTAAACCCCGAAGAAGAAGAAGCAGCGTCCCAGAATTCATAGCGCGGCCCAGCGCAGTTGTCAACAATGGCGGCAGCTAGTTAGTTTTAATATTACTCTTATTATTCTTTCTGGGTCACAAAATAAACGTTTAACATATTTTCAGGCTGGAATGTAGCTGTGTAAACCTCAAATATCTGCTCAGTTTATCAGGACACCACATATTTTCAAAAGCGCTCCGACGTTTTCGGAGACGTCTGTTACCCACTAGCTCGATAGCTAGCCGGGGGCTAGGCTCACTAGAGCCGTGAGAACACCGGACTCCCGGCAAATTGTTTTCAAACCCACCGCCGTCTTTCGCGACTCAGGTTAAACATATATATAAGTCACTTAGATAAATTAAAACTGTTATTGTTTGGCTTTTTTTTAGTATTTTATTTGTTCCTGAGTAAATCGGTTTGGCTGAGATTAAAGTTATAGTTTTTACACAGCTGAATAAACGTCAAGCAGACAGCTGATTATCAGAAGTGTGAGATGCTCCAGAATTTACTCCGGTGTCCTGTTATATTTTAGATAGCAAGGAGTTTATTAAACTTCACCGAAACAATCTGCAAACTTCATTAAACATCATCTTGTCTTTATTTTTAGTTAGCACCTTAAAAGCTTAAAGCTGTAAGCTAATGATAGTTATATAAGAGCAGATGCTGCTGGTGCAATAAGCTGTAGTTTTACTCCAATGGATGATGATCTGATTAGTCGACTAATCGCAGAAATAATCGGTGACTAGTCGACTATCAAAATAATCGTTTGTGGCAGCCCTAGTTTCCACACCACTGAAGTTTTTTTACCTCTTTTCAACCAACGGCAGTCACTCTCCTCTCCATATAACTTCTGCTGAGCTTTCCGAGCTTCCCTCGGGTCCTCTTATTGTTGTGACGAGTGTTCGAAATGCAGAGAGGTGCGCTCGATTTGCCACACGGAGCAGCGCGAGAGTAAAGCACGAGGGAGGGGCTAATAATCGGCTCAGTCATTTTTAATGATCGTTGAAAGCCCAGATCGTAATCGAGATTAAAATTTGATTAATTGAGCAGCCCTAGTTACAGGATGGTCAGTTTGTGATGGCGTTGTCTTGCTGCTGTTGTTCACCGACTGACCAGTATTATCCAAATAAACCTGTGCAGCTGCTGCAGGGTGTGTGTGTGTGTGTCTGTGTGTGTGTGTGTGTGTGTGTGTGTGTCTGTGTGTGTGTGTGTGTGTGTCTGTGTGTGTGTGTGTGTGTGTGTGTGTGTGTGTGTGTACCTCCAGCAGTTTCAGGTTGTCGAGGTCGATGGAGGACTCTGCGTTCGCCGCCTCCATCACATCCACAGCAGACAGACTGTGTTTCTGCTTCCCTGCACAAACACACACAGCTGATCACATGACCTCAGTCTGGCGAGGACCAACATGGCTGCCGGACAGCAGCCAGGTCAGAAGTGAGTTAACATTGATTTTTATGTATTTGTTATAATTAGTGTCAAAATCAAAGCACAGATGTCACTGCAGCTCATATCACGCGACTAATTTCACGTGTAATGTCGGAGGTCGTCAGATGGGCGAGTTTCCTTTGATTACAAAAACCACAGTTGTGAGCCAGCGCCACCTCCCGAGGACTTCAGACCTCCACACACTAAAACAAATCAGCTGATCGCTCAGAAGGCACTTCCTGTTTACAGCGACTGTTTAAAAAGAGCACAGGATGTTCAGGCTATTGTGCTCTAAAGATTACTCCGAGACGACAAACCTCCGCCCAGCTGGAAAATTCCCTCCACATGTCGTAAGAACTTAAGTTCGGACCTCTCAGAGTGTCTGACCCTCACTGTGTGAGGTTTGCTGAGAAACGTCGTGTCACATGGTCTCTTCCTTCAGTGTGTTTCAGGTCAGATCCAGCTGTGAGCCTGTGAGCAGCTCCGCTAACGTTTTCATGCAGATCCATCGATCCTGCTTTAATCTGAAAAACTCATCACATGACTTCCTCATTTGTTTCTTCACAAAACACTAAACTGTGTGCATGTGTGTGTGTAGGTGTGTATATACGTGTGTGTGTGTAGATGTGTATATACGTGTGTGTGTGTAGGTGTGTATATACGTGTGTGTGTGTAGGTGTGTATATACGTGTGTGTGTAGATGTGTATATACGTGTGTGTGTGCGTACGTACGTTTTATTATGCGGTATCCCAGGAACAGCGCCACAATGAGGATGGCTGCTATGGCGATGGTTACCAGGGCGATGAGCACCGTCACCTCTGGCTTCAGCCGGTGATCTGAGGGGTTATGATGTCATCATCACATCAGTGCGACACACATGTTTGTACTTCTGTCTTTGTGAGGACCTGCGCTACTCTGTGTAACCTGCGCTCTGAGGTCAGTTTGACAAAGAGGGACCGGTCTGCAGGTCAGACTGAGGGGCTCATACAGATCAGACCTCAGACCAGCTGTCAGTGACGCTCGTCCACCGCACCAGCAACCAAGAGGACAGAAAGCTGTGGCTCATTAAATCATTAAGTGTGTTACTGTAGGGTCTACCTTACCATAAAACACACCTTGAGGCGTCACTCAAGTTCAACTTTCACTCAGACCGTCTAAACTTGGATCCAGTGTTTGGGAACTGCAGACATTTTCACCAGAGATGGCACCAGACCACTTTTTATGTCCGATACCGATATCATACATTTGGATATCTGACATAGACATCCAGAGTTTAAAGCAGTGCAAATAAATGCAAACACGTTTTCATGACACTCGTCTTCATCAGGATCAAAGCTGGGACAGAAAATCGAGACCCGCCCCTGCACAGCTACCAGCTGTCAGCTACACAGAAAGGATCCTGGTGTTATTTGTCTCTCAGAAACAGTTCAGAACTTCATCTGCATGTTTCCTCTCACCACATATCCAAACCATCATGACCAGCAGCTGTATGCATACATGAACACTCTTGATTTTTCCAGGAAGGATCCAGAATTTCAGTGCACCTCCCGAAAATCTCCCGGAGCCATTCTCCTGAATTTCTCCCAATTTTCCACCCGGAAAACAAAATTGAAAAACCATATCCCAGAATTCATAGCGCGGCCCAGCCAATTCCAGTTTCCAACAATGGCGGCAGCTACTTAGTTTTAATATTACAGTTATTAATCTTTCTGGGTTGAAAAATCAAACTTTTAACATATTTTCAGGCGAGAATGTGTAAATTATCTGAGCCGGCGAGAACAGCGAACTCCCGGCACATCGCTTTCAACCCCCCCGCGGTCTTTGGCTAGTTATCGAAGTCACTCAGATAACTGTTTGTCTTTTTTCAGTGTTGAATTTCTTCCTGAGTAAATCAGTGGATGGATGGATCGGGTTACATTTTTAATTTCTCCCGATATCCAGTAATTTAGGTCGGGACCGATACTGTATATGGGATCGGTCCATCTCTAAGTTTTACATACAGCTGCTGTTCCTCGACACGTCCTGGTGAACGAAGCAGAGCGAGGAAAGTGTTTTCTAAAACAGAACGGCGTGTGCTCTGTCTCACAGGGCGTTTGGTGCTAATGATGATGCTAATGATGGCTAACAGGAAGTTAGCCTCCAACAAACAGCAGCGTCATAGTGAAATAGAATAAATAGAAGCTTTATCTTTTGTCTCTTCTTGCTGCTGCTCAGTGGAGGCGTTGCTAACGGTTACACTGCTGGGTCACATGATGAGTTATTATGGAGCGGGGACCACTGATTGGTGTCAGTGCTTCTCACCTGTCTGTTCCGCCTGGCCGTCCGTCCTCATTGGTTTCAGAGCGGGTGTGTCGGCGGTGGGCGGGGCCTCTGTGTAGTTGGCATTGCAGAGGTCGTGGCTGCAGCAGCAGAAGCGATAGCTGCCTTTCTGCGTGGAGGACGGCTTCTCTGTTACCAGGATACAGCGGTCGGCTTGACACTCGTGCAGGTGAGTCCAACAGCCTGAAAGCAAACCGAGGCCAAACTGTAACCAGATACAGTAGAAGAAGAACGCAACAGAGGTCAAAGGTCAGGAAGTAACAAACCCGATGAGCTCACCTTGGGTCAGCAGGTGCATTTCTCCATCTGCTTTTTTTTCCCACAATCCATAGCAGCGGGAGCCGTGGCTGCAGCGGATCGTGCCGTTTTCCAGCACCACTCCTGGCTGCTCATTGGCAGGAAGAGGCTCCACCCCCTGGGGGTTACTGGTGAAAGCACACAGTCTGTCCTCAGCATCACTGGACTGCAGACCTGAAAACACAGAGACTCACCTGTCAGCTAACAGACTGTATATTAAAGAGGGTCAAACCCTGCTCTCTGTCTGAGCTCAGTGACCTTTGACCCGTTTCAGGTCTGACTGAACAAAACAGGAAGTTTAGTTTGGAACTGATGGTCAGAGTCACAGAGGAACAGGAAGTGTTCTTGTCCCCGCACTGTGTGACGCGTCCACAGCTAGACTGACCTCTGACCTCAGCCTTCACAGAGATCGAGCTGTGAGGCCGTGAAGCTGCAGCAAAGCCTCACATAAACACTTCTGACAGTTACTGTCCTCCATCATTGTCGCCTCAGAGCGAGCGGCGAGCAGTGACGGAGGTCAGAAACAATCTTTGTTCTTGTTTGTCTCGGGTTGTTTGTGGTTGGAGGTTGGGCTCGGTGACATCATTACACGGATCTCTGTGATTGGCGTCCACGTCAGCCTGAAGGAAAACTCTGACAGCAACAAATTAACATGCAGTGTGGCGCTCCGAGAGCACAGCGGGAACGTCGGAGCGGCGTTCTCGCCTCGGGCCGCTCAGCCGCCTTTACAACAAAAACCATTAATGTGATGTCCCAGCAGCTCGTCTACACGCATCCCATCAGCCCACGCGCAGCTTCAGACGCCGCAGCGACCGAGGAACGCTGGAAGGAAGCGAGAATCTGAAAACCAGCAAAGTTTGATATTTAAACGGTGATGTTTGCTCGCTCGTGCTGTCAAAGCTACAGCTGAAGAAGCCCGAGGCTCAACAAGAACACGGATGAGAAAAATCACGTCCACAAACACTGAGGTCAGCTCCTGCTGTCCGCCTGATCGTCGTCAGGTCATCAGTCGGGGGTCGCGCAGGGTGACGGCGGTCTCGGGGATCGAGTCATCACTGAGACACGAAGCACGTCGCTTTGTTTTTAATATCAGTCTGATTAATGATTAGGACCTGGTGTAATGTGAGAGTGCAGCAGCCGCAGGCATCATCATCATCATCAGGGCTGGACTCTGAATCACGGACACTTTACTAACCCCAGAGGGAAACTGAGTCGTCATAGCAACAAACATGACAGACCACAAAGCCCTCGTATGAAGTGCAGAGACAGACGAGGACATCAGAGGACATCAGAGGACAGCAGCACTCACACTGATGTCTCTGCTACAGGTATCATCACTGTTTGCTACAGGAGGTGTGACAGCAGCAGCGGGGACGCCGTCCTGGGCCGCTCGCCGTGACATCAGAGAACTGCTGGAGGTACAGCAGAGTTCCTGCTGATGTCACAACGCTCGCCGGGCCGCTGAGCAAAGCCTGGTCACACAAACACACCTGTGTACCTGAAACCTGAGCTTCTGGCTCTTTCTGATTGGACGCAGGTGTTTCCTGGGTGATGGATTAACGCGCTCACACAGCTGGACTGTTGTCATTTCCAGATGTTGTGTGTCTGTATTTTTACATCAAACTGAAGCCCAGAAATAAAACTTTTAACTGTTTCTTATGTCATGCTTCATAAGACAGCTCGTGTCTCGGGTTGCCGTGGCAACAGCAGCGGCTGCTCAGCCCACGCGTCTTTTGAACAACGACAACAGAGAATCGCCTGGACGCACATCTGGATGTTTCTGTGTTCAAGAAGAAAGTCAAACGTTTGCACACAGCGAGAGCAGGATCTGAGTGTGTGTGTGTGTGTGTGTGTGTGTGTGTTATTTTGGTTTACATGTGAATGAGGAGCTGCATTCCTGAGCGGAGTCTGCCGTCTCCACCCGGGCGGAGTGGAGCCAGCACAGCGCTGTGTTTAGTCTGCACCGAACACACTCACAGCCGGAGGAAGGTGTGTGTGTGTGAGTCTGTGTGTGTGTGTAGCCTTATCAACCACATCGCAGCACAAACACAGAGCACGCTCAGACTGCCTGACGACAGCGTGTGTGTCCCAGTCGGGACCAGAGGGTGGGTGTGTGTGTGTGTGTGTGTATATGTGTGTGTGTGTGTCTGTGTGTGTGTGTGTATGTGTGTGTGTGTCTGTGTGTGTGTGTGTATGTGTGTGTGTGTATGTGTGTGTGTGTGTCTGTGTGTGTGTGTATATGTGTGTGTGTGTGTGTGTGTGTGTGTGTGTGTGTGTCTGTGTGTGTGTGTATATGTGTGTGTGTCTGTGGATGAACAGTCATGAAGTGAGAATGCAGGAATGTGAACACACAACAGGGCGGCTTCAAGGCCACACACACTGCTTTCCTGCATCACTGAGCCTGTGTGGATGCTTCCTGCCCGGCGGGGCGACAACAGCTCGCCATCAGCTGTTGAAGGCCGACAGTGAACTCTGTGTGGAGCATCACAGTCACTCTTCATGGACGTAAATCTGCTCCGTGTGTCTCACGCCGTCCTTCACTCACGTCTTCGGTCTCGGTCCACAAACTGAGAAACATGCATGCTTTCACAGTTAAGCTGAACTTTGACCCTTTGGTTATAAAATGAGGTCAGTAAATAATTGTACCTGATCTGAGATCAGTGAGGAACCCTGTGCTATCACAGATCACTGAGTAGGTCAGACACACCGTTCATGTGTGTGTTACTGAGAACAACGTACCCAGGCTCCACCCGCTGCTCCTCCACCCTCACACTCAGTCCTCTCCTGTCCTTATACACATGACTCCACCCAATCCACTCCACCTGTGGTTGGACTAAGCTTATAGACCTGACCTGTCAGGGAGGGGCTCTGCTCCAATCTGACACTGCAGTAAAACCAAGGAGATGGTTACTGACTACAGGAGGGGCGGAGTCTCCATCAAGATTGTCTTCAAACACACCACCTCTGGTTAAAGAGCCATCAGAGGCCACACCCCCCGAGAGCTGCACAGGAATCACACCCATACAGTCGGGCACGCTCGCTGCTCAACGGCACACGGGCAGCCTGCTCAGCAGCCTCCACCCTCTCGGAGGACATCTGGACAGCAGATGTGTGACATCATCATTGTGTGTTTGTAGCATCATCAGCTTCAGCTCAGTCCCGCCCTAAATGTTCATCACGAATCCTTATTTACTCTCACTGATTTTCATCAAATGTTTTTGTCTCACTGACAATAACCATTATTATTGTTATTGTCATTATTATCATATCCAGCTGCTCATGGCGTTATGTTTGTGCCGCTATTCTGAGCGCACGTGTTGCATTTTGAGGAGAAAGTTATTTTGAGCGAAGAAAAGCTGAATTTGAGTGAACAAAATTCAAACTGTATTTCAGTGTTTGCTGTTATCCACACACACACACACACACACACACACACACAACAGCAGCCCCTCTCGCTCAGTGTTTGCATTTGCGCTCGCAATGTGTCGCTCGCGCTCTCAACATTTCTGCCCGTGCGCGTTCAACTCTTTCTCTACACCGTTATATTTGTGCCACAAAACCAGCCAATCACAGACTTGGATGCAGAAAAAATCTGATTGTCTGTTTTGGTCTCCAATCAGCTCGAAATGACGAAATGCAATATCCCAGAATGCATTTGGTCTATTTCGGAGATGCCTGTTACCCACCAGCTAACCGCATAGCTGGACTGGACTGATGATTTTTCATTTTTATGTTTGTTTGTTTGTCTTTGTAACGGTATAAACAATGAAAGGTGGTGGATTAGCCAGTTGGTCATGATCAACTCTGGGCTGGACCAATTACAACACATCCGTGTTGAGGGGAAAAGGAAAGCGATTAGTCCCGGACTTCAGCTACAATGAAAAAGACACAAAGCTGAAGTTATTCTGTCTTTGCTTCCTCTTCTCCTCTCTCTCCCTCCCTCCCTCTCCTGTTTCTACTTCAATCACGAAACTGATCAATGATCAGCTGATCGTCTCTCTTGTTTGTTTATCGCCCACTTTGCGCCAGAAAGAGGAAACCAGCGGATGTCGCGCTAAACAACAGCAGCAGGTTTAAGCTTGATCAGCTGTTGTTAGAATTTATTTAATATTAATTTCTAGTATCAGCTGATGTTTGCTGGAGCCACAGCTGTAAAGCTGCTGGTCATGATGTCGGTTTGGAAACATAAAGGTGATACAAATCATACATACCGTAATTGTCGGGCTATAAGCCGCTACTTTTTGCACAAGCTTTGAACCCTGCGGCTTTTAGTAAGGTGCGGCTTTTCTATGGATTGTCCATGATTTTGTGATGATTTGTTCCGCTGTTGTACGGCACTACGTTGCCTGGCGGAAGGGCATGTGATCAGACACACAAGGGGTTCAAGAGTGGTATGTTGGTCACATGTCCGTCCGCATGGGAACATAGTGCCGTACAAGTAGCGCGAAAAGCAAACTTCAAAGTAGCGCTACGCGTTCAGCGGGAGGTGTGGATGACGAGCGACGATAAACTTGCGAAAAGCAAGTTATGCTCAACTCCACCGGTGGATTCTGACAGCGTGGAAAAGTGTGAAAACATCCACGATCACCAACGGATTTTGAAGGGCTGGACTGCTGCATGATGGAGAGGAGGACACCGCCACGGCCCTTCAGAGGGTGTTCGACTCTGACACTGACAACGAGGATTTCTTTGGTTTTGTAAGTGACAACGAAGGAGAGAAGCGGAGAGTGGATGACGAAGCCACCCTGAGCCTGTTCGTTTCCAACACTGGAGAAGAGGACTTTGGTGGTTTCAGTGCAGGAAGAAGAGAAAGATGGTGAATGACTGACTTTTCTTCTTGTTAAAGCCGTGTCACTGCACCTGAGCCTAAAAGGTAGGCCGGATCTATTTTTCTGGTGTGCTGTAGGTTATTGTTATGTACTACATTTGTTACTCATTTATGAAGCACAGTACATGTTTCGTACTTGTAATTACCGCTACTTGTACATATACCTAAAAAGTTATGCAAATATGTACCCATAACTTGTTTTTCAAAATATTAATAAAAGGGGTGTGTCTCCAAACAGCCATCTCTTTCCTGACAATTCCCTTTGTGCATATTCTCTTACATATGATAAGTCAACATTGAAACACCTGCGGCTTTTAGTCTATGGAACGCCAGGACTGCCATAATGAATTAATTAAATACACCATTAAATAATTAATTAAAATTGGAATTAATTAATTAAATAAATAGTTATGACACATGTAATTAATTAATTATTGACACATTTAATTAATTATTTATGTATTTCACATTTTAATTAATTATTGACACATTTAATTAATTATTGACACATTTAATTAATTATTTAATGATATATTTATTTATTTCATTTTGGCAGTCCTGACGCCTGGCTCTCATCATGAAATAATTTTATCTGTCAGCCTCACCCATCAAACTCAGGGGGCGGGGTTAACGCTGATCGAGTCAAAACCATTGCTTTGGCCTGGTGGCCATTGTTTCTAGCACACAACAACCGGCATGTGGAAGCTAACAGAACTGAGCTTTGAAAAACCCTGTTTGTGTGTCACCAAATACCGTTTTAATATTTTTTTAGCCGAGAATGTAGTGGTTTAATCTTCATGTGTCTGGTCGGTTTGTCAAGATACAGCCTCTTTGCAAAAGTGTTTCGATGATTTCGGAGATGTCTGCCCAGTCTCACGGCAAAGCGTGGGATAGACCCGCTCGCCTCGCAAGCAATCCCACCGACAAAGCGCAGGCCCCGGTACACAGCTGTAGTAACCCCCGCTGACTTCTTTTACTGAGGTTATATTTATCGGTGTTTTATTTCCTGATGTTCTTATGTGTCCTACGTGTTTCAGTCTGAATTATAACTAACATTAAAAACATGTTTAAGGAGGAGAGAGAGCAAATAAATCTGTTTAACATCTGATCTTTGGGTTTTTGTTCAGTAATCAGCGTGACCTGTGTATAAACACATAAAAGAGATAACGTTGGTGTTTCCGTCATGTAGTAACTGCTGGCTTTAACTGTACAAAGGTTGTTCGACACTATGAAACACATACAGACTTCATGATGTTCGGCTAATATTTTTATTGTGAATATTAATCATGCTGACCTCGCTCTGTACACCACGCAGCGAGGTCAGCATATCCACGATATCCTCAGCTCCATGAGTTAACACAAAGTTTCCCAGCTGACTATCTAACTGCCAACTATTCCAGAGACGTGAAAATATACAGCATAAAGAAAAGTGTAAGAGACTCAGCAGCAGATTAGAATAACAGTTATACATTTAATAAATCACCAAATGAATCCAAGAAACGAGCAAACCTGTTCCGACAGTTTGAGTTTGTGTTCCCTCAGCTGCAGACTCGCTGCTGTTTAAATGTTTGAAAAGGAAGATTAGATATAAAAAACGTCAAACATAGACTCAGTCTGCCTTCACATTTGATATGAGGCCAGCACGTATAGTGGCCTCAGCAGGCTATTACTGAAATACACGTACTATATCATAAACTATGATATAAACAGGGAGGTCCTATTAACATGTTTAGTTTTAAAGGACACCTTCCTGCCTTTAGTCTCATTCATGAGCAGTATTCGTTTTCTTCTAACATCCATAAGTCTGCACGATGTGTTTCATAGTTTGTAACAAGCCTTTGACAGGTAAACATAACATGACCGAAAAAAAAAGAAAAAAAAAAAAAGAGAGAGAGTGTTGACATAAGAAGAGAAAAT